>NW_015505347.1:625745-654826 GCF_001515645.1 Sinocyclocheilus grahami | reverse complement strand
ACATCACGTAAGGATATCAACATCATATTCACAATTTCATTTCACATCCCACATTAATAACTTGCTGTAGTGGTTTACATGCACAGCATATAGGTTAAATGACTATGTTCATAACATGAAGTCTCTCTCACCTCTAACGTTAGGAAAGCCCCGTTCAGCTCATCGTGTTTTCAGAGGAGTGAAGGACAAACACTGTAACATTCATACATTCATATTCTCGCTGTCATATTCTGACTAACGATGTGAGTGACGCCACGTACACCAAAAAAAATATATATATATATATCTGTGATCATCCGGCTGTCAGAAGAAGTGAAACAGAGCCGATAAGTTGTGGGCGGGCGCTGATAGTTTGTTTTTAACTCGGCTCTTGCAGGTACCGCTTTGAGTGACAGCTGTGAGGCGATCATGCTGTCCAATCAGCGCGCAGCTTTCGTGACACATAGTGGCTACTGTGAGGTGATTGTGCTGACCAATCAGCGCGCAGCTCTCATCGTTCCTAGTGGCTTTTGTAAGGTGATCCTCTCGTCCAATCATTGAGCCGCTTTCACTGACGTTCGATGTCTGCTGTTTTTAGCATTATGTCGAAAGAATAAAAACATAGGCAAGTTGAACTAATAAACTAAAAAAATAATAAAGCTTGTTCTTTCTGGAATGATGAGAAGGGTTTTTAAAGAAAACAGTGTAGATAGTAAATGATGCCTATTAAATGATGTACTTAAATGTTAATTATACTTTCAGTAGCTATATTGAAACATAACATATATTTTTAAGTGATATATTCATAATTTATGAACTATCTTCTTTCCAGCTGACAGGGAGCATTCTCACAGCTTTCACTAACGTTTTCTTAACTTTATATGTGACCCTGGACTGGACCACAAAACCAGTTTTTTAATTCAATTTATATTCAATATTAAATTGAATATTGTTCAAATCTGAACAAATAAGCTTTCCATTGATGTGTGGTTTGTTAGGATAGGACAATATTTGGCCGAGATACAACTATTTGCATAGCAATGCATAGCCTATTGCTAATCAAAAATGAAGTTTTGATATATTTACGGTAGGAAATTTGCAAAATATCTTCATGGAACATGATCTTTACTTAATATCCTAATGATTTTTGGCATAAAAGAAAAATCAATAATTTTGACCCATACAATGTATTTTTGGCTATTGCTACATATATACCCCAAACGACCGATTTTTCTTTTACGCCAAAAATCATTAGGATATTAAGTAAAGATCATGTTCCATGAAGATATTTTGTAAATTTCCTACCGTAAATATATCAAAACTTCATTTTTGATTTGTAATATGCATTGCTAAGAACTTCATTTGGACAACTTTAAAGATGATTTTCTCAATATTTTGATTTTTTTGCACCCTCAGATTCCAGATTTTCAAATAGTTGTATCTCGGCCAAATATTGTCCTATCCTAACAAACCACACATCAATGTAAAGCTTATTTATTCATAAATGTATAAATCTCAGTTTCCCAAAAAAATATTCTTATGACTGGTTTTGTGGTCCAGGGTCACATATAGTATTAGGACAAAATGTTCTTAAGGATGTTTGTGGAAAATTCTTATAACATTATTAATATTTAATACATTCTCATAACATTATATAACAAAATTGAACATATAACAAAATCTTCAAAACATCCTTATGTAAACTTTAAATAGCCTAACGTTCTAATCACAAAAAATGAAACTTTGACATTTTAAACATTCTAAGAATATTAAAAATAAACATTCAAATAACATTATATTCTGGGTGAGTAAAATGCCATAAGAAACATTTTTGTAGTTATAATCACAAGAAAACTGGACATTTCAAAACAATGTTCCGACAACGGTTTTATAACCTGTTATCTGGGATTCTACTGTCTGCACACTTCTATTTGCTATTTAGCTCTTGAAATCTTTTGAACTCTTCCTTTTCTTATCTTCCTGTCAATGAAGTTCTGCAATAGGCCTAATTAAGTAAATAGGACAGGCCGAAAATATGATATTATGATAAACACAAAGTTACAAAAATCATACAAAGTCCCCCAAAACCATTTCTATGCACCAGACAGATCAGAGATTTGCATGTGAACAAGAGTGCTGTGATCCTCTCATGCATCAGTGTTGACAGACAGAGAGAGAAAGAGGAAACGAGAGATTGGTTTCCTGAGGTTCTGAGTCATGCTACACTTCACTCACGTGTTTGTGCTTTACTAGCCCACAGTCTGATGGGTAAAACAGCCCAGTTGAGTTGTGACAGTTATGCACATGTTTTTTCAGTCTGTCTGCTTTATTAATTTGCTTATACAGGGTTTCTGCGGGTCTTAAAAAGGTTTTAAAATGTCTGAATTTTCCACAAATGAAGGACTAAATTAAGGCCTTAAATCAGAGCAGAAAGTCTTAAATTCAGAAATGTGTGGCATTGCGTTGCATGCACTGCAAAAAAATTATTAAGTATTTTTAATGCATGAGTTATTTTAGTATTACTGAGATCCGATTATTGTTTTTATTGATAGTTTGAATTATTTTTATATTTTCTGTTTTCATTTTGATTTTAGATAAAGTTTTAGTAGTTAGTTTTAGTTTAGTTTTTTATATATATACAGTATAGTTTTTAGTATCATGTTTACTTTATTTCAATTAACAATTTTATATGAATTTAGTTAACTATAATAACTAAGAGATAAGCGATGCACGGGCAGCAACATTCAAAGGGTGACAACTTCTGAAATAGCTCAAACGTTTTCGACTTCTTTAACTTTTTTGGTCACTACATAATTCATATACTTTTATTTGTGTAATTTTTTTACTTTACTATTAGTAGGTGTGTCCAGACTTTGAACTGGCGCTATAAACACCAAAACAAAACAAAGACAGCAGGTTACCCAAGACCAGCTGCAGTTGATGGCTTCTTCTCCACTCTGGAATTTCAGGTCACTTCCAGTTTCATTCTCATCCCCCTCATCCTCTCCCTGCATGACAGCTGTTATGATCACGATCTTCTCAGAACCAGTTTAAATCTAATGCAGAGGTTTCAATATGCAAATGTTGCAGAAGAAATTAGCTGAAGTTAGGAATAACTGCAGGTGATCCGAGAGCAGATCTGTGTTTCAGATTCTGTTTATGAGAGGCAGAGACAGAGTCTTGCTATTTTTACCTGCTACACTGGAGTAAACTGTGTGTTTGTGGTAATGTGAGAGGACCACGTTCATTTGAGACCCTCAAGTTCACAGTCCAAATACACACACATAAATTAAAATAACCATTCAAAGACACAAAAAATGTATAATAAAGTACATTATAGAAAAAAAGACAAGAGAAAACGTAAAGTTTGTATGTTTATAAGTTGCTGTGTTTATAATATTTTTGTAATATTTTTTCTAAAGTTTCAAATTTAAATGTTAGATTTTTTCCATGTATTTTTGTTTTTGTTTGAAAAATTAAGCTTAATAAAATTATAGACCTAGAAGGTCAGATAGAAAAGGACTTTCAAATCAGCAAAAAGATACTGAAAATATAAAAAGCCTAATAAAAAACAACAACAACATAATATTAAGTCTTTTTATTTCTATAGTTTATTATAGTGTTATTTATTTGTCTTAAAATACTGTTATTCATTTATGCTAGTAGCTTGTTGTTGACGACTGTATATTCTACAGTGAAACTAATTCAAAAAGAAACAATTAAAAACGAAAAGAAAATAAACTTAAATAAAGGGAACATGTTGGGTTTTATTTTTACATGAGTACATATGTTAATATAAAAGTTTTTATTTAGAGTCTGAAATGTGAATTTGTTTGTTTAAAAACGTATTGTGATGGGAAAATAAAATATAACTTCAGATAACAGACTTTCAAATCATCAGAAAGAGAGAAATAGATGGCTGAGTGGGTTAATGAAGAAATACTTTTGAGGAATTTTGTGTCCCGTGTCAATTTCTCCATTAATCCTATGCATTATTTATTTATTTATTATTACCATCATCATCATCACCGGCTTTTATTTTGAAAGCATGCCGTCTTTTCGTCGCCGGATGTGCATCTTTTATGTCTTGTAGTCCGTTTCCGGCGCGGCGGTGGTGTTGTTGTTGTTGAGGCGCTATGGTTTGTCAGCGCGGCCTCGATCTTTTCCCGTGAGTTTTTGTCGCTTTCTGCGGGTTTCATGTTCCGCGCCGCCGAGATCAAGAGCTTCGGTAAAGCGGGAACCGACTGGTATGTGTCTCACGTGTTTTGCCGTCGGTTTGTTCGGAACCGATCATGATGTGTTTGATGTGTGTAACGTTATCTCTGACCCGATCACACTCGCAATAAACTACGTTACTATTGTATTATCATGTAGTTATTGTAGTGACTATGCTACTCTTTGAAATGAAATTCCACAGTACATGATTATGGTAATAATTCATTACCGCAACTAACTTACCATGGTATTACCGCACTTTTATTTAACCTACTGTGTTAATACTGTGGTGTATAATTCAAAGACAGAGCTTGAAACCATCGAGCAGTTGATTGTCTATCCAGATTAATTAGAAATCCAATCCTTATGAAAAAGTGTCATAGTATTACTACCAGCATTATGAATGGACACTGCCATTGAGAAGGTCATGGTAATACCATCTATCATCATCACCACCTTAAATCCTGAGAATTGCATTTATGTATCGACTTTAAAAATTCCCTGTCATGTAAAACCTGAAAAAAAACCATGAGAAATTTGTTTTTATTTTATTAATTTAAAAAGTACATTCATAACTAATAGAAAAGTCATTTAAAAATCAAATTAATAATAGAAGTCACAAAAATTAATAAATCAAAATTTTTAAATGATTTTTATAGAAAGTATATGCTTCTGCTGTTAGCTCTAAAATAATTAACTGACTAGAAATAGCTATATTTAATAATCCTTACTCACTCATTTTAAATAAATGGATTTTCCCTCATTTGCTCTTTTCTCATTTTTCTCCTAATTTCACTCATTTTGATCAGACATTGTTGATCATTTGATTGAAAATCAAAATTAGTCAAATAAATAATAGATTAGTCGTAGAAATGAATAAACTATTATGTATCAGTTGTGTGACATGGCAATTAATTGAAACAAAATCATGGATTTTTTTAAAGCTCTCAAAAAGTATATAAAAATTTGGATATAGATTTATCGGCCAACATATCGGTTATCGGCTTTCAAAAATAAAGAATTATCGGTTATCGGTATCGGCCAAAATTTTCATATCGGTGCATCCCTAGCAAATATACATTTTACTGCTGTTTAGCTTTAAAATGTTTCATTGACTAGAAATTGGCTTGTTAGAACAATCTCTTTTATATCATTCTAAATTCGATCATTATGAACCTTTTTTTCTCTTTTTTTTACCTAAATTCACTCATTCTGAGCAGGCACTTTTGGCAGACAATGGACAAGCTGGTCCTTGCCCTGGTGAACGTCCTAAACAAAGTTCCATTAATAATGCATAAATTACTAGAAAATGTAAATGCATAAATAGAAACATATGAAAACCAATACAATAAATATGAAAAAATCCTGAGAATTGCATTTACGTATCGACTTGAAAAATTCCCTGTCATGTAAAACCTGAAAAAAGAGAGAAAATTCTTTTATTTTATTAATTTTATCTAGTAATTTAAATTACTAGAAAATGTTAACGCATAAGTAATAGAAAACATATAAAAAAAATATTAAAACGAATATAAAAATCATAAAATATTAGATAAATTGATTGATGAAATTGAATTGATTGAAATTATTGATTTGATGACTTAATTTAATTAAGTTATGGATGGCACAGAACTTTTTACAATTAAATATTTGGCTCTATTATAGCGTCCTCACATGTGTTAACCGGTCTAGGTCCTACTGCCTCAAATCTGCGTGAGCAAGTAAGAAACCTGGGAGTGGTCTTCGATTCAGATCTTAAATTTGATAAGCAAGTAAACTCTGTGGTAAAGGCGGGGTATTTTCAGTTAAGAAATATCGCAAAAATAAAAAAAATTCTGTCGTTTGATGATTTGAAGCATGTTATACATGCTTTTATTATGTCAAGATTGGATTACTGTAATTCGTTGTGTTTGGGGATTCCTGCTGTTCTGTTGAATCGTCTTCAATTATTACAAAACGCAGTAACCAGACTGCTGACTGGGACCAAGAAACAGCTCAGTGTTTCCCCAGCGCTAGCTTCGTTGCATTGGCTGTCGGTTCATTTTAGAATTCAATTTAAGGTTTTACTTTATGCTTTTAAAGCCTTGCATGGTCTAGCACCTGAATATATTTCGGACATGATCCAGTCTTATTCTTCAACACGGCCATTGAGGTAATCTAAAAAAAATCCCTAAATCCCGCTTAAAGTGCAAAGGAGACCGTGCCATTTGATGTGAGATAGTTGGTGTATATCTGATGGTCTTGTTTGTTTATGTCATGTTGTTTTTATGTTCTTGTTGTTTTGGTTATATGTTGTTTTATTGGAAAGCATTTTGGTCAAGATGAGTTGCTTTTAAATGTGCTATACAAATAATAAACAAACAAACAGTAAATAAATAATTAAAATTAATAAACCATTACATGGCACTTAATTTAAAAAAATAAGATTTTTTTTTGTTAATGTACATGACTAGAAATTGCTCTTATTGTACAATCTCTATAAAATTTTTATTTAAAGGGGTCATATGATGCGATTTCAAGTTTTCCTTTCTCTTTGGAGTGTTACAAGCTGATTGTGCATAGATAAGATCCCTGAAGTTGCAAAGACTAAAGTCTCAAAACCAAAGAGATATTCTTTATCAAAGTTAAGACTCTGCCACGCCCCCCTAAAACGGCTCGTTCTAACACGCACCCACATATCTACCTCACTATGTGGAAATATTAGCATAATGCAGCCCAAATGTGCATGCAAAGAAAGAAGGCGTGGTTTCAGTAACCGCAGTTAGTGTTGAAGCAGCATGTCAGAGAGACGCTGTGTGTTTCTAGGTGAAAGCAAAAGCACTTTATTTGGCCTTCCAGAAGTAGATGCATTTAGGAATCTTTAAGATTACTTACAACAGAACAGCAATGCATTTTATGGACGACCGTTTCGTGAACCTAGGAGAGGAGGAAATTCTGACTTTGCTATGACAATCTGGCGCTTCTGAATCAGCTACTGTTTTGTTATTAGTTTAAGTATTTGCTATCGACTGTTCAAATGCAGAGTTTTGCGCATCGTGAGAGAGAGAGCGAGAGAGTCAGCTGTCTTAACCGCGGCTTGTGTACTGCATCATTACTGTGTCTGTTCCACTTTCGGGCTTGAACTGATGGTAAAACTAATAACATTATTTACTGTCTTTAAATTTATTTTGAAAGATGAAGCTCGCGATTATGGTAAGGGGCGTTACATTTCCGATGAGTGCTTGCTGTGTTCGGCCAATCACAATGCACTGGGTCAGCTGGCCAATCAGAGCAGACTGCGCTTGTTGGAAGGAGGGACTTTGTAGAAAATGAAGCGTTTGAGAGAGGCGGGGCATAGAGGACCTACAATAATGTACATTATTTGAAAAATAATAAGTTTTTAACATTAAAGCATGTCAACATATTCTGTTACACCAAATGCACAAAATAATGATCTTTAAAAAAAGCATCATATGACCCCTTTAAAAATTCAAATCCAGTCATTATGAACAAATACATTTGCTCATTCATTTTCTCTTTTTTTCGCCTAATTTCACTCTTTCTGATCAGGCACTTTCGGCGGACGATGGACGAGCTGGTCCATGACCTGGTGTCGGCTCTGGAGGAGAGTTCAGAACAAGCCCGTGGAGGGTTTGGAGACGGTGGAGATCACGCTCTGGCCGTCGGTTGCCTGTTGAAACGCCAGGCCCGCAAGCGCCGTGGCCGTAAGCGTCGGTCCGATAACCCTCACCCGCCGTGGGACACCTGTCACCTGAGCGAAGGCTCTGAGTCCAGCCTAGAGGAGCAGAAAGACTACCGCTCATCCACGGCAGCGGGGGGTGCTCACACCCGCGACAACAACAGCGACTCGGATGAGCAGCTGGGCACGAAGCGGCGTACGCCCCTCACTGACTCCGGCAGGGGCAAGAGGCCGCTGTGGCTGGACGACTTGAGCGGAGCAGACGTTTTGGGAACGCGCAGTTTGCGGAGGCGTCGGAAAGTCAAGCGCATGGCTGTGGACCCACCACTAGAGGTCTCCACCATTCTAGTGCCACCGTCCAGAGCAACCAACAGCAGGGAGGCGGGGTTTAGTCCGGAGGCCAAAGGGAGCGAATCAAACAAAAACAGGGTGAAGAAGAGGAAGTTCACGGCGCAGAGACTCGCACAGGACGCGGCGGACGAAGGCGTGGTGGTGGAGAGCGAAGAGGCAGGACAAGCGGCCAAAGATAAGATGGACTATGAGGAGCAGAAAGGCTCAGATGAGGAGATGAGTGACAGGTGGTTAGTGTTCTTCTCTCCTGTCTAGCCCCTCCTCTTCCTGTTTCTCATTCCAGGATCCTTCAACATGTTCTCTTTGCCGAATCCCTTTATCCATTAATCATGTTTTATTAGATTGTACTGGTTTTAACTCTTTGAGAGAACTTTTTTTTAAATTCAGTTAACTCTTTTGAGAGATTTTTTAACAGAGTTAAGCCAAATACATTTTTGGAGTTTTTAGCAAAGATAAATTATAAAAACATGATGTGATTCAGCCATAATAATTCTCGCCATGAAAATGGCCACAGAAGCTAAACACAAACAAGCAAACCTGTTTCTCTGCCCTTCAGGACAAGATCTCGCAAGATGTCAAAAAAGGGGTATTTTTTGCTTATTTTCTAGTTAGCTAGGTTAGCTGTGTAGCTTAAGTTACCATGGTGATGAAATCCGCTCAAAACCAACCCATCTTCTTGAGCCCGAAAACTCAGAGTTTGCTCAAGCTAAACACGAACGTACCTGGGTAAAAACACAAACCGGCTTTGTGCTACGGGCCACTAGACTAGACCTCTAGTTTTTTAGATCTTTTCTATACCAGAAACATTATTATTAATATTCTTTGTTTAAGTTACAGAATGTAATAATTACAGCTGTACACATCAGCATAAGAAATTCATATGGTAGGGCTGCACGATTAATCGAATGCGATTGTCATGCGCATTTTGATAGTAATGCCGGTTCTGTAATCAGCAGGAAATCATCATCATATGCTTTCAGATGGAGCAGCATTTACTACACATAGCCGTAGTTCACTGACAAGTTACGCAAAAAAATCGCGATTCTGAAATCTAAGAAATCGTTCACGATAATGACAGCTGTTTGCATAGCTTCTCAGTGAACTACGGCTCTGTGAATTAAATGCTGCTCCATCTGAAAGCATGTGAAAATACCACATTTAATAACATATTTTTACTCCAAACTCGCTTCATAAAAATTTGAAATAAATCCTTCTGTGAGCTGATGTGGCTTCTTACACAGAATAAGGCATGTAACATATTTCATAGTATTTAAGCAGTGATAAAGGCATTGCATTATAAATATACTTTATTTTAATGAAAATGATAATAATAAGAACTCAGATAAACCGTATATTGTCATAGTTGTGTGTTTATTAGTCAGGTTGAATCAATGAAAGCAGTTGAATCTTCTGTTTATTCAGCTGCAGCAATAGGCATTTTCTGGGTTTCTTCTGCGAGGCGTATTTGGAGTTTCAGCACGAGAGCGCCCTCTGGCCTTTGGATGGAGATTTACTGCTGATCACAGAACCGTGCTTCACTGAAAGATACGCATGACAATCGCAGCTTCTGTCGAATCTCGATTTCATTTTGATTTATCGTGCAGCCCTACATATGGGTGAATCTAATGAAACCAGTCAAGAACATGCCCAGGTCATATTTCAACCCAGATGAAATTAAGAAGAATATGCAATTCAGTTTTCCATAAAACATTTTTTTAGGATTTTTTTTTTGTGCACACTACCCCAATTTTAATTACCATAATACACAAAAATGCATAGTGCAAAATAAAATATGAATAAGATAATTATTTATTATTATTATATATCATGGTCATATTTCTAATGCCTTAAATTATGCTGATTTTAATTAGAATACTAAAATAGTATTATTAAGTTTATTTTACAGCAGTGAAATCTTACAACAGTAATATTTCTTATTTTGTTCTTAGTAATTTTTATATTTTTACTTTATTATTATTCATTTGTATTACTGTTATAACTATTATTATTTTATAGCTATATTGATTGTAGTAATTTTTAATATAAATACAATTAATTAAAATAAAAAAAAATTATTACACTAATATAGTAATATACACTTATATATAAAAAAATTGTATTTATTATTTTAAATGATTTTATTGTGTTATTTTAATGAATTAGAATCACCAATGTGAGATAAAAAAAAACAGGTATTTGTTTTTAAAATTAAAAAATGAAAATTTGGGGGGAAATGTGCTAAGGTGTAATGAAAATGGTCACATGCTAACAATCTAAATAGTCTTAAAAATAGCGCTTCTTATTGTTTATTCAAAATATACTTTCTTTTTCATTTATGACCATGGACATGTTTTTAGTGAAATTCACCCTTTTATTTCCCACAAATGGCTTAAAACGATGTGTAATGTGTGTGATTACAGTGAGACGAGCAGTGTGAGTAACAGCAGTGATGGGGGCCTGTACACAAACGACGAGGGAAGGCAAGGTGTGTGCACTCATCTCATATATTTCCTAATCAGCATTTATCACGTACAGAATGAAGAGCACGTGTTTGAGTGTTGTGTGTGTGTTTCAGGCGACGATGAGCAGAGCGATTGGTTCTTTGAGGGCGAGCCGGGTGGGGCGTGTGGAGTCGCGGGTGTGGTGCCGTGGTGGGAGAGAGACTCTAACGAACTGGACCTGAATGACCCCGTGTTCAACAGCATCCTGACCGGAGCGTTCCCGTTAATGTCACAGGGAGCTCAAAGAGGTGAGTGCTCAGACACACAGCCTTCAGCTCTGGAGTATAGTTCACATGTTTGTCCACCAGAGGACAGAGCTCTACAACCCACAGGAGAGAGCAGTAATGTCTGATAGAAACATAAATCTTCATCTTATTATGTGAAAATCTAAATTCAAAATATTAGCATTAAATACTTGCATGCTAAATGTTAGTTTTGTAATTTTACAGGTGTAATGTACAATACTTATTATTTTTCTTAAATTCTCTTTTTTTATTTTACTCTGAAGTATTACAATAGTAATTTTTCTCATCATATTTTTATTTGGTAATAATAATAATTATTATTACTAATAAAAAAATATAAAAGTTACAAAATGTTTCTTTAAAGGGGTGGTTGATTACTTTTTTTCTAGGCTTGATTGTGTTTATGGGGTGCAGTGTAACGAAGTCTTCATGCTTTGCTTTAAAAAAAATTTTTTTTATATATATATTTTACCATTATTCTATGCAGCTGTCTCCATTGTCATTCGAACAGCTGGTTGACTTCCTGTTCCTAAATACGCAATGGGCTCAGATTGGTTTGCTGGCCCAGTGTATTGTGATTCGTTAACCATGTATTGCATGTTGTCCGGAAACATCACTGCCCTTACCATTACGGGCAATAGTTGCATGTGCTCCGGTTGAAATGCCGCGCAACATAGCCTCGCCCCCTTTGTGGCATGTTCTCGGGGGCGGGGTTTATGCTAATAGGCCCTTTTCACATGACGTCACACAACTTCCGTTCTGACGCGAAGCAGGGTATTCTTACTTCCGCCAGCATAGTAAGCACTATCGCTGCCAGCATGGAGTTCACCCAAACGCTTGTACAACTGCCACAAATACGATTAGAGGATGACTGCTGCTGTCTATTCTCGTCCTCATTCAGGGAGAGACGTCTGGCATCTCAAACGAACTTACCGAATACCGATCGGTGAGATTTGCCACTTGAAGTCGAGGGAGGAGTTGAAAACGGAGCACTGCAGTCACTGATTCCCGCGACTCTCGCACACTGTTTGCTGTCTTTATTGCAGTTAGATGAAGTTGGTTAGATATATTTCTCAAATAAACAAACGTTTTAGACATTTACATGTGGTAACAGAAAGCCTTTTCATTCAGTAATTTATGCCCTGCTTATTACAGCGCCTGTATGTACAAGAATAGTTCAACATAAGCTTGTACTATTTAAATATCAATAAAATGGGGTCTATAATTTTCCGTTTTATTATTTAATGTAATTCAGAAACAAATATTAAATATATTACATTTATATTGAAAGCTTTTACAGTTAAAAACAGATGCCAGCATTTGTGTTAATAAATATAAAACACATAGCTGTTTTTCAAAGATCACGTTGCATATAGCCTATAATGAAAATAAAATAAGATCGATCATATTAATCAATAATAATTCAAAAAGTAAAAACCCGGTATACATGTAGTTAAAGCGAAATTGAATGGAGGAATTTAAGTAATTGTAGAAGTTCAAAGTTCTGTACAACTACGCGGCTGTCCTTTTTGTATTGTTTCAATATTAAGCCATATTCTTGAACTGGATAGTGAGTTTCTTTTCAGACCACTTGCCTTTATGGATGTGAAACTTGCCATGTAGTAAAATGATTTAATATAAAAAATATGACTTGTGTCCATGTCATTTCCCCATAGTAAATAAAAACAAAATCACGTTGTTTGTCTTTTTATTGCCGAACTATACAGGGAATTTAATTTACACAGTGTACTCACAAATTATCCAAGGAATGACATAAACCGAAATAACAAGTGAAAAGGTTTCAAAGTATGTATTTCGTGTGAACACATAATCGTTGTCATACAAATCTGAAAGCAAGCAAGCCACCCATCTAAAGCAGATGCAGAAAAACGTTCGCAAAAGAACCCAACTGTAAGTACATTAACATTATTAGTCTTAACTCTTAAATAACGCCTTTCATATTTCAAGTTTTTCCTACATTTTCCCGAGAAGTCTCCGGTGTAAAGGTATAACGGAAGTACAGATACACTGCTTTGCGGGAAAGTGGAAGTTAGCTGACGTCACTGTGAAAAGGGCCTATTGCAGGGTTTGTGATGTCGCCAGCCCGGAAAGTAGCTCGTTGTAGTCCCTTCCAGTCGTAATTGTAGGCATTAAACAGACTTTTCTTTAAAAGACAATATCTCCATTTGCATTGAACTTTTTAGCATCGTAACTTTGCAGATATTGTTTATGATCAAACAGCAACATTACACACTAACTAAAGTTAAAAAAAGTTAAATCACAATCAACTTCCCCTTTAATACTTGTTGTTTTTTTACAGTGAAATTACAAAAGTAATATTTATTTTTTTATTTAGTAGTAACTATTATTTTTTGACTTACTACTGCTATTATTTCTATTATTTTTTTTAAATATAAATTATATAAGTTATAGATTTTTTTCTTTAATGCTCAACTTTTTGAATACTCGAATACTACTATTTTTTATTTTATTGTGAAATATTACAATAGTAATATTTCTTATTTTGTTTTTAAGTAACATTTGTTTTTATTTAATAATAAGAATAATTATTATTAATTTTGCTAGTAAAAATAAGTTAAAAATAAAGCACTTTTTTTATCCTTTTTTAATTCACAGTGAAATATTACAATAGTAATATCTCTTATTTTGTTCCTACTTAGTAACTTTTATGTTTTTAATTAGAATTATTATTTTTTTAAATCACTTTTTAAGTTGCAATGACAATTTTTATCAGAAAAATCACAATTGTATTTTCCCCGTAAATCGTGCAACCTTAAAATGTGGTATCTGGTCATGGTGTCCGTGTTTTAAAACTGTCACCCGTCCCCTCTGTGGGACGCCTAAGTTTACTTCACTATATTACAATTACATCCTAATCTAATCATGACAAACTATATATCGTTGGAAAGGTCTAAGACTCCTAAATAGATATTTTACCCATGTTTTTGTTAAAAATTGTGTAGGAAAAGTAATAGATACATTTTTGACAAAAGTGCACCTCAAAAATCTGCATCGTAACAGGAGTTCTGACCTTTGTCAAAAAAAGTCGTCTTTGTTGCCTTTTATCACACTTTAGAAATCATCAGAAATTACATATCAGTTGAAAACTTTAAATCTCAAAATTCATCCTTTGAAACCCATTTTAAAATCACACATTGCATTACCATGAAAATGGTACATCAATATCATGTTACAAAATGTTTTCGTTCATGAATTATAAAAATGTAAGTTTGAATCGTGCACTTTCATGTCTATGTTCAAAAATGTGAGTGACAGTTAAGGGGTTAAGGAGGTCTATTATATCTGGAGAAAACGATTTATTCCTGTTCATTTAGAGCATGCGTGTTAATCTTTAGGCCGTGTCTCTGACTTGTCCTGTTTTTCAGGGTTTCAAGCGCGGCTTGCGCGGCAGGCCTGTCTTCAGCAGTCACAGGTATGTGCACTTGTCTAAAGTATCAACTCATTGTTTATAATTTATGTAATAAATTTAATGTTCTTTCCCAAAAGGGAACCTCTCAAGGAATTCCTGATCGATTACTGAGATTATCCCAGGATCCTCATGAGTAAGTTTTAGTGTTTTTATGCTGACTTATTCATTTATTATGAATAATTTACATTTATGCATTTAGCAGACGCTTTTATCCAAAGCGACTTAGTACATTCAGGTTATACTATTTTTTTTTTTTACCAGTATGTAATAATATAATTTTTTTTATGCATCCATTGTTTTTTTTTTATATAAAATTGTCAAATTCATAAAGTACTTAATTTGCTGTATTGCCTAAATAAAAAACATATTGCTGCTACATTGTTATTTAAAGATTTTTATTTATTTGATTTATCATTTAAATGACATTAATTAAATTAATCTTTTAAATGACATTAACTAAAATGAATCATTTTAATTTAATGGTTACTTTGAGCAATACATTTTTGAGTTATTTATAATATAAATTTACTCAAACTATGATATAATATTTGTGTAATATATCCCCTATCAGTAACTTAATATCAGGCTTGTTTTAAGTGTTTGTTTGTCCTCTGCAGCTCGTGGTTCAGCTCGGGGGCCAGAAGAGACCAAGTAAGACGTGCTTTGATAAATCTAAGCTTTATTTACTGTATGTTGAGTTTCTGGCCTGTGTGCGTGTAATAACTCTTCATGTGAAAATCTACTGTGTGATATGTGACGTTTTACATGTGTCTGACATGTTTGCATATCTGCAGTTGCTTTGGGATTCTCGTAGCGACAGAAGCCACAGGAAAAGCTGCTCGTTAAAGACTGCTAGCAGGTAATAATATATATAGTATATAGTAATATAATGGCACCAGTTCGCTTTTCTGTATCCTTCTGCCATAGTCTAATTTCAAAATACATAATCTTAGCATATTAACCTAAGCAGTAAGTATCCTAATCTCTCCCTCTCTCTCTCTGCAGACAAACCAGTGGTCATCTTGGCTCTTTGTGTACTGGAGATATAAAGAGACGAAGGAAAGCTGCGCCTGTGGGAGCCCCGTCATCCTCCGGTAACACACACACACACACTCATTTACCATCACAGAATGATCTGAAATGTTTCTGTAAAGAGACGTCAGACCCACGTTCTGAATAATAAATGTAAATGGTGCCCTCTTCTTTAACGCAAACGCTTCATGGAAACATGCGACCCGCGTGTGGTCAGGAAGAGGCTTGTCGCCGTGGTAACGGTAAACTCTGTGGCGGTTATATGACGGGATTGGCAGCTGAGCAGGCAGATCAGTGCTGATCTCGTTTTCTCGTTAAAGAACATAATTTCCTCCCGTGATTTGTGACGCAGAGCACATGGCCACGGCCCTCAGGGGTCAGAGGTCACAGAGCTTACCAATTTCTCCGAAACTTGTTAGAGTTTATGAGGAGCAGGAACTGTGACGTGTAATATCAGGATTATTTGAAACACAACTGAGGAAAGCACTCTCCACTGAAGTTATGAGATTTTCAATGCAACCATGTCCATTTGCATGCTAACACTTTACAGTAAAGTCCGAGTTTGAATGCCATGAACTAAAAATGGACAACATGTCATGTTTTGGTCACACTGTATTTTACAGTGTTCATTCATTTTGTTATGTATTTACAGTTTACATTTATAGTGGTGTCAAGAAGTGCATTTATTCAGTCGCAGAACGACGCGCGCTCCACTACACTTCAGCACCAGGCGCGAGTCAAACGAGCGCGGAAACAGGACTGTGATAGCAGTGCATGCTCTTCAATTGCACGCACAAAAGCCTGTCCTGACATTTTATCCAACCCATCAGATTGTCCTACCAGGGTTTACTGCGCATGCGCACATCAATTTTATAGAGAAATCAGTATTGGTATCATTGATACTGGCCTTCAGTCATAAAAAAGATGCCATTAAACAAATATTTAAAAAATACTGTCTTTATGTTGTTTGTACTTGAAGATTGAATGTGAAATTATTGCAATATAAAATTATATTTAAAATCTTTAATGTTAGGTGAGATTAATTGAGATATGCGATTAATTAGTAATTTTTTTTTAATTGATTGACAGCACTAATATATATGATATACAAATGATTAATTGCATCCAATATTGGGTAGGTTTAGGTTTTTTCGTTGTCGAATTGTACTACCCACTGTTTTAATGGGAGGTAGCAAAATCTGCCAGGGAAGCACAAATCGACAGAACACCGGTGCGTGCTGTAGCCTGTATCCTTTCATATCAAAGCGCGAAATAAACTATGTCATGGGCGGCGCTAGGGAGGGGCTAGCAGGTGCTTCAGCACCCCCAAGAAAGACAAAAGCACCCCCCCAGATTTTTTCCTGGAATCGAATATACAGGCTGTAGCCTATTGTATTTAACAAATAACATGATTTAAAAAACACTCTTTACGCATGCATAACTCGTGCAATGCAATAACGACTTGATTTGCAGCTGTCGCACATTTTGAAATGTCATTATAGCATTTTATTTCAAAAATGGAGCGCTTCCTTGTGCTAAGTAGGCCTGACCCCGACTAAAGATTTTTCTAGTCAACTAGCCGCGCGTTATATTAAATTGATTAATATAATAATATACTAAACCATCCTTTAATATATAGGCAGGCGTATTATAGCCTATTCTGTGCTCAAGCTCGCGCATAAAGCAATTGCCTCAAAGCACCGGCAAATTGATTATGAATGTGTTGGGGGGGGAAAGAAGACATTTTAATTATTTATTAATAAACTAGTGCTTTCTGAGTTGGTGTCGGCTGCAAAGATGAAGTTGCCGAATGTTGACGCTGACTCACCATAACTCACACTGACAGGTGTCTTTACAGAGCAATTTTTTAGAGAAATCAGTATTGGTATAAGATACTGGCCTTCAGTCATAAAAAAAGATGCCATTAGACAAATATTAAAAAATATGCTGTCTTTGTTGTTTGTACTTAAAGATCAGATGTGAAATTATTGCAATATAAAATTATATTTAAAAACTTTAATGTTAGTTGGGATTAATCGTGATTAATTTCAGAAAAATGTGCGATTAATTTGTTTATATTTTTAATTGATTGACAGCATATATATATATATATATATATTAGTGCTGGCAAATGATTAATCGCATCCAAAGTACGTTTTGTTTATATAATATGTGTGTGTACTGTGTATATTTATTATATATATAAATACACATGCATGTGTATATTTCAGAAAATATATTATGTTTATGTATTAAATATATTTATACATAATATTAATTATATAAATATAGACATGTAAATACTTTCAAAATATACAGTATCTCACAGAAGTGAGTACACCCCTCACATTTTTGTAAATATTTTATTAGATCTTTTCATGTGACAACACTGAAGAAATGACACTTTGCTACAATGTAAAGTAGTGAGTGTACAGCTTGTATAACAGTGTAAATTTGCTGTCCCCTCAAAATAACTCAACACTCAGCCATTAATGTCTAAACCGCTGGCCACAAAAGTGAGTACACCCCTAAATGAAAATGTCCAAATTGGGCCCAATTAGCCATTTTCTCTCCCCGGTGTCATGTGACTCGTTAGTGTTACAAGGTCTCAGGTGTGAACGGGAAGCAGGTGTGTTAAATTTGGTGTTATCGCTCTCACTCTCATTGCTGCAGAGGTTGAAGGGGTGGGGGGTCAGCCTGTCAGTGCTCAGACCATACGCCACACACTAAAGGTGATGCAGAACAGTTTGCTGAAGACAAGCAGACTAAGGACATGGATTACTGGAACCAGGTGAAGAGTACAAAGACAAGTGTGTCTTGCCTAAAGTCAAGCATGGTGGTGGGAGTGTCATGGTCTGGGGCTTCATGAGTGCTGCCGGCACTGGGGAGCTACAGTTCATTGAGGGAACCATGAATGCCAACATGTACTGTGACATACTGAAGCAGAGCATGATCCCCTCCCTTCGGGGACTGGGCTGCAGGGCAGTATTCCAACATGACCCCAAACACACCTCCAAGACGACCACTGCCTTGCTAAAGAAGCTGAGAGTAAAGGTGATGGATTGGCCAAGCATGTCTCCAGACCTAAACCCTATTGAGCATCTGTGGGGCATCCTCAAATGGAAGGTGGAGGAGCGCAAGGTCTCTAACATCCACCAGCTCCGTGATGTCGTCATGGAGGAGTGGAAGAGGACTCCAGTGGCAACCTGTGAAGCTCTGGTGAACTCCATGCCCAAGAGGGTTAAGGCAGTGCTGGAAAATAATGGTGGGCGCACAAAATATTGACACTTTGGGCCCAATTTGGACATTTTCACTTAGGGGTGTACTCACTTTTGTGGCCAGTGGTTTAGACATTAATGGCTGAGTGTTGAGTTATTTTGAGGGGACAGCAAATTTACACTGTTATACAAGCTGTACACTCACTACTTTACATTGTAGCAAAGTGTAATTTCTTCAGTGTTGTCACGTGAAAAGATATAATAAAATATTTACAAAAATGTGAGGGGTGTACTCACTTTTGTGAGATACTGTATGTGTATGTATTTATATATATATATAATAAATATACACAGAACACACACATATTATGTAAACAAAAACTTTTTTTTTAATATATACCGTATATATAAATTTTTTGTTGTTGGGGGGGGGGGATGAAATGTCTGTCTGTATGTATTTATATTTATATACTGTATTAAATTTTATATTTACATTTTACATTTGTATATTTACACATTACATTGCACATATATCTTTTAAAAATGTGAAAAGTTCGTATTTTTGGTTAACTAAACTTTTTATTGGACATTTGATCAGACATTTTTATTTTGTGGGTTTTTAAATGCACTTCACGCATGAGTTCATCTTAAGATCTTACTTAAGGACTCTTTCAACCCATTAAGTGCATTACATCAATGAGCTTTACCGTTTAATGCAGATTATCCCGTTCTCTCCGTGTCTCTCTCTCTCAGGTGTGGTGGGTGAGTGCGCTGCTCCTCTGCCGGAGTCAAACGTGGGGAACCGTATGCTGCAGAGTATGGGCTGGACCCCAGGGTCGGGCCTGGGCCCTGACGGCAGAGGCATCACGGAGCCCATTCGTGCGTCTCAGAGGCCGAAGGGAGCCGGACTGGGCTTCAACTGAGCTTGAGCCTAGAACAGAGAGAGCAATTCATGCAGAGACAGCAGCTCGGGGCCCACGGTCCGCCTTTCTCTCCGTTAACCTCACCGTTAACGGCAGCCAGCCAGCAGAGGGCAGCACTGAGGTGAAAAGATGACTGACACAATGGAAAAAAAAATAGGACACCTGCACTGGCTCAGACAAGGACTGACTCTTGAGCTGCCTTACTGCCGCCACACACACACACACCGACTCATTTCAACACCAACGTTAAAGCAAACAAATTAACTTCAGAAAAAAACATTATTCACCAAAAAAGTATCATTACAGTCAAGAATTTGCCATTTGTAATGAAAATGTTTCTACAGTACAGGATGAATTGAATGAGGAAATATTTAACCGGACAAATCATAGGGAAAATACATAATAAATTACATTTTGCATAACAACAAATGAAGCCTGTTTATAGGACCTTGAAGATTTTGTGCTTTATGAAATTATTTTCATGTTAATTAAGCACATTTCTCACAACATTCGTTACTGTAATGTAAAAAAAAAGATTTTGTTAAAATGAGAGTTAATTATATTCAGTATAATAGTGGCCGTCTTTATTTTTTCATTGCAACAATGATATGCACTTAATTGTCATCAAAACTAATAATAGTACTAAAAACAGGCTTCATGCAAAATAGGATTTATTATATTATTTTGATGTTTTCACTCAGTAATGCAACACCCTGCAGAAGTATTTTAATAAGCCTTTGGGTCCTTATCAGTGATGTTAATTACAAGCCAACAGCCAAACCTCAGCGCTCGGCAAATACCAGTGGAAATTAGCAAAAAACAAATGTATTATTATTATATATATATATATATATATATATATATATATTTTTTTTTTTAAAATACTTTCACCTCATAAAAAACCCCCAATGTGTTTTAGCAGAATAGATCTGTCCAAATTATAGTCTGTCTCCTGTATTCATTTGATATTTGTATATCTGATGTCGCTGATAACATCATTTGTTACCTTTTTTGGTAATTTAAAAAAAAAATTTTTCACTTATTTTTTTTCCCACTTTTTTAAAGTTTTTGAATCCTGTTTTTTGACGTTAGTGCAAATATCATGCACTAATAATGAATGTCAATACCTCAGCCAATCACATGCTCATGAAAAGTGCATGTATGAAATACTGAAAGGATGCAGACTGAAGCAAGCGAGCGCTGCTCTTTTACGTGACTCAACACATGCATGTTTTAATAATGTTATATGAGGGTTTGGATGTTCACATTCAGTGAAATACGTGTATTTCTCAGCAGAGTTTGAGTAATGAATAGGATTAATTGACTGAATTGGCTTAAGCGTTCGAGGAGGCGACACGCTTACTACTGACGATTTCTGGTTGTCACGAGGTGAAGATTATGCCATTGTTGGGTAAACACTTCAATGCCTCTTACGAACAATCCCAGATGATTGGAGAATCTATTATCTTGGCAGAACGTTTAGGAATCCGCTCGCTAATACAGGAAGAGTCTTTGAGCCGAATGTGACATCACTTCCTCTCCAGTACTTCCGTGAATGAAGATAAGTGTTTTTTTAATTTTGGTTTTGGGAACACGTTGTATTTTTAACCATGTTTGCACTCAGAATGAATAGTTTTCAAGTGGTTGTTGACATGAACGAGGAGCATGTCAGGTTTGTCTCTTCCCGTGATCTGTACAACATGCCAAACTCACAAACATGCCACATTTGTTTACATTGGCCTTTTTGTCGTTTTTTTCCAATTTACATATTAGGAACAGGGATGATATGGTCTCTGTGTGTTCTGAAGTCAAAGTGACGTATTGTTCATATACTGTAGATCAGTATTAAAGCGTTCTCTGCTCTAGGTTGAATCTTTGAATCTTTCCCATGATGCAGAGTTGTTATAGCTGACTAAAATCAAAACCATGAAATTTAAGAAAACGAGATCAATTGAAATAAACTTTAACTGAAATCAAATGTTTACGGTATTTTTTTGCCATTACAACATCACTCATTTTTATTTATTTTAACTTTATGTACTAAAATAAAAAAGATTTAAAAAATGAATAAAAACTATATAGGCAAATAAAAATGGCAAAAACACACAATATAAATGACCAAAACTTTATTTAAAGTGACAACACACAATTTATGTGTGTGTGTGTGTGTGTGTGTGTGTTTATATTAATGAATTAAATCAAAAATACTTCAAATGTAAAATATTTGTAACATTTATTACAAAATATTAATAAAAACTAAAATACTATATGTACACTATAATAGTATCTTACACTAAAACAATGCCATTTAAACATACTTTCAAGACAGCAAAAATAGTTTGAAATTAGTCTCAGGATGTGAGGGAATTTTGAAAATAATCATGTTAATTATGAAATAAAGATATTTTTGAAATAATTAAAAATCTATGTTTTGTAAAAGTCTTAGTTCCCTCCAAAAATCTTGACTTTATTTTATTAGAAAGAGCAGCTTGGACAATCTGTTAAACATCTCCTTTGTTGTTCTAATGCAAGAAAACCAGTCCTGTGGGTTTACAAGACCCATGAGGGTGAGTAGATGGACAACTTTATTAGGAGAATACTCAATTCTCGTGTTGATTGTCTTCAGGGATGTGTTTTATGGCAATTATTTCGTATTCTGTGTGTTTGTTGTGATGACTATCAGTGGACAGATCAATACTCTCATCAGTACAGCTGATCTGGAGAGTAATTATAACCGTGCAATCTAGCAGAAAATTATACCAACAGACTCTACGCTTTCTGTTCTGCTTAGCAGCTGATATGTTGGAGATGTATTCAAAGTGTCCAGAGTCAGTGTGCACAACGAAATCCTGATTAGTTCTACAACAGAATGCTGTTCATTTTTTTGTAAGGCCGTGTTCAAAATATGGGATATGAATATTTAAGATATATTTCAGATACATAAGATATTTTTCAACAATTAATTAGCTGTCAGTTCAACAGACTATCAAAATGTTTTGTAATTTGAACTCTTGAATAGAACTGAGAAAGTAAAGACCAATGATGTGTTTAAAGGTACCTGCTTATGTCTGAAGTTAATTTTTAAAGTCTGATAATCTATCTATCACACTTTCTATCTCACAATCTATCTATATCTATCACACTATCTTATCTATCTATCACACATCTATCTATCACACTATCTTATCTATCACTATCTTTATCTATCTATCACACATCTATCTATCTATCTATCTATCACACTCTTATCTATCACACATCTATCTATCTATCTATCACACTCTTATCTATCACTCACACTATCTTATCTATCACTATCTTTATCTATCTATCACATATCTATCTATCACACATCTATCTATCTATCTATCAATCACACATCTATATCTATCACACATCTATCTATCTATCTATCTATCTATCAATCACACATCTATATCTATCTATCTATCACACATCTATATCTATCTATCCATCACACATCTATCTATCTGTCTATCAATCACACATCTATATCTATCTATCTATCACACATCTATCTATCAATCATACATCTATATCTATCTATCTATCACACATCTATCTATCTATCTATCAATCACACATCTATATCTATCACACATCTATCTATCTATCTATCTATCTATCAATCACACATCTATATCTATCTATCTATCACACATCTATATCTATCTATCCATCACACATCTATCTATCTGTCTATCAATCACACATCTATATCTATCTATCTATCTATCTATCTATCTATCTATCTATCACACATCTATCCATCTATCTATCTATCTATCTATCTATCTATCTATCACACATCTATCTATCTATCACACATCTATATCTATCTATCTATCACACATCTATCTATCAATCACACATCTATCTATCTATCAATCAATCACACATATATCTATCTTATCTTTCTATCAATCACACATCTATCTATCTATCTATCTATCTATCTATCTATCTATCACACATCTATCTATCTATCTATCTATCACACATCTATCTATTTATCTATCTATCTAGATTTTTCTTGTGAAAAAGAAAGTCCAACTCAACATGAGGGTTAAAAAGCTGTGTCATCATCTGTCTCTGTGTGTCTCTGTGCGTGAGACAAACGAGATGAGAATCGTCTCAGTCAGAGGAAATCCAACATGTAATCCTGCTCAGCTCATCACTTTGAGACCTGAGTTACGTAACGCTCAGCACACAGGTAACGACTGTCACTGATACATAGCTACACAAAAAATGTGACGGTAAAGTACAGTACATTCACCAACCACCTGATGACTGTTGCACAAAACTGGAAAATGCTTTCTTGATTTCTTACAGTGCAGTCTGATTTTATACATCATACATCTTAGGTGAGTAAAGGCATATAGGTGATGTCAGTCAGTTTGTCTTGAACCAGGGTTGATGCACTAAACGCTTTTGATGAAGACCTAATTACAGGATTTGCCAGATTAGTGACATTGTATTTTTGAAAGAGGCCTGAGTGCAATGATGAACTGACTTTAAATGAAATTAATTTCATTAAATGAAATTGAGTGTTTACTGTTGTCCTTTTGTATTATTACACACTATTTTTTCCTATTTAATACTGTAAAGCTGCTTTGACACAATCTGTATTGTTAAAAGCACTATGCAATTGCACTATATATCATTTCAATTAGTAGCGGAATTGTATTTTATTAAGAATCTCTACACTTTTTCTGCTATTTATATGCAAGTAAAGCTTTCTTTACACTACTTTTCAGATTTGCAGCTTTTTGGTTCACAAGATGGTAACTGATGGACTGGAATGGTGTGGATTACTTGTGGTTTATTGTGATGTTTTTAATCAGTGAGCACAAGTGAGCACATTTTCAGCAAATGTTCATTTTTGGGTGAAATATTCTTTTAAGTTGCCAGATATCATGTTTGCTCATTAGAGCAACATGGTAAAGGTGCCTAAATAAGCAGTTGTGCTCTCATGCAGCATCCAGGACTGCTGCTATATGGGTTAACTTATAACATGTTTTAAAAGACACCAGCAGTGAATGCCATGGAGATATTTGCTCTTTGTGATGTTATGAACTGAGATCTGTACTGCAGTGGTCAGACCTGTCTGTCTGATCTGGGTTTAGTTGTGATCTGGAGGGATGAGGAGGATGTTTAATGAGGAGTGTTTCCTGCTGTGTAGTCTGCAGTGACAATGATGATGGTGAGAGAGTTGCAGAATCGAGTAAATGTCAGACTTAGACACAGAAAGCGTTGAGATCTCCTTTTGTTTTTCAGCTCAGTGTATGTTTGCTCTGGGCACATGAGTGGACAGAGGCTTTTCCAGCTAATACCACTGAAAACACTGTCTGTTTACCTCCTGCATAATGGAGGCTTTCTCATTTCAAACACAAAGTTACACTTGATCTCTCATAAACAGCTTATTGTTTCTTAAAGGTTTGCTGAGCATTAGGCTAATGGCCTGTGCAGGAGATGATGCCTTGTTGTGTTAAATGCAATTTTGAAGACAAGAATTGCAATAATGGTTATAATGGAAATCTTTATGTAGCCTTCAGATTTGTGTGTTCAGACAACACTTGGATAGTTTTTGATACTTTTATGTAAGTCGCATCCCTTACCATGGTAGTACCATGGTTTTACTGTAAGTGCCCTGAAGTACAATGTAAATACTAGCCTTTATTAATATAGCCGTCATGATGCGTAGTGTTTATCAAAGTATTACCATCTGATACCGTTACTATGCATGTTTCTAAGCCTATATAACTGGTTTGGAAGCTGGTTATAAAATAAAACACTGTCTACACTAAAATGTCAGTACTGCCTTTAAAATATCGCGTGTAGGCTACTATAGACAGCTTCAATAACGACAGCGTTTTAGTTTTGTCGCGTTCCTCGCGATTAGAAATTATTCATGTTCTTTGTTTTCGCGTTTTTCTTTCATTTAAAGGGGTCATATGATGTTGCTAAAAAGAATTTTTTTGTGTATTTGGTGTAATGAAATGTGTTTATGCGGTTTAAAGTAAAAAATAAAATAAAAACTCATTATTTTCCACATACTTTACATTATTGTTTCTCCTCTATGCCCCGCCTTTCTGAAACGCGTTGATTTTTACAAAGCTCATCGGTCTGAGAAGCGAGGTGTGCTCTGATTGGCCAGCTATCCAGTGCGTTGTGATTGGCTGAATACCTCAAGCGTGTGACGGAAATGTTACGCCCCTCACATACTGTGATGCCCTGTCCGGCCGGAGCGACGAGACAAAAACATGAAAACCCATTATAAACAAGGCATTTGTTGCATCCAGTGGGGACATAATTACTGATTATAATGACTTATACTGTCTTTTTACACGCCGCGTAAACATAAAACTCTGTCTGCATTTGTGATCAGAGAAATGACAAACAACAAGTGCTACTACACTGCCCAAAACTCGCGTTTGAGTCATCAGTGGAAAATCCTTTAAATGAAAACGTACTTACGTGAGTCAGAACTGCCGGCATTTTAGTCTAACGTTACTCTCCCAGGATCAGGAAACAGTCCTCCATAAAATGCGCTGCACACATCTGGATATTTGGGTTGAAGTGTTCTGGAACAGTGTTGTAAATACAACGTAACCACTGATTTCTAGTCGTGTCCTCTTTTGGAAGACCAAACAAAGTAGTTTCGCTTTCACTACGAAAAACACAGCGGCCTAGCGTGAGGGGAAGCCCCGGCTTAGCGTGAGCTGAGGCCGGCCTAGAGTGAGCCGAGGCGGCGGGGTTGAGAACGGTGCGCCCGGAGGATGCGACCAATGAGCGGCAACCACATGTGACGACCCCGGGCTTGGATCGTCCTCTTTTGGAAGTCCAAACAAAGTAGTTTCGCTTTCACAACGAAGCACACAGCGTCTTCACGACATGGCGCCGGCGGCAACAATCTATGCGTTATGCAAATCTTCCCACATAGTGAGGTAGATATGTGGGGGCGTGTTAGAACGAGCTGTTTTAGGTAGGCGTGGCTGACTCTAAACTTTTATAAAGAATATCTCTTTGGATTTGAGACTTTAGTCTTTGCATCTTTACAGATCTTCTTTATGCACCAAGAGCTTGTAACACTCCAAAGAGAAAGGAAAAATTGAAATCGCATCATATGACCCCTTTAACTCTCAAAATGAAGCTCCATCTTCTCACCTGAGCAAGGTTCATGAATATTCAGTAGAACGCGCCCCCATTGGTCGATTATCTGCTGACGTCGGCATGGAGGCGGGAACAACGCGGAACGTGTATTCAGTATTCATAAGCAGCCCTGCCGGGGTTTTTATCGTTTGCGCTCGCTGCAGTAGCAGAAACGCAGTGAGGAGAAACAGACGAGCTTTATTACAGTAAAACCTTGCAGACGAAAAGAAGAGAGACGTTTAGTGTTTTCCACAGTTTTCTCAGGTTATGGTTTCATTATTAGCTGTCTAATGGATCTAGTGCCGTTTTTTCACCCGGAATCTTTTTCCTTGCCTTCTGACCAGAACAAGTAAGTAACTTATAAATGTATTAACTTCATTTGGGGCATAATTAGGCTTTTATATGTACTATCGTATTATACTTCATTTGTGTTACTGGAACTTTGCTATCTATTTTTATCTATACAAAATATTAGCCTATAGTTTCCCCTTTATATATAGGATATACAAGAACATATAGCAAACAAATTGGCTATAATGGTCTTGGACTGATTAAAGAAGATCTCATATTCGTTTATATTATGTAGTAACAATTATTTTGGTGGAAACTATGCTTACTATGATTGAGGGGGACATGTGACTTACATGAGTAACTTATACATGACATGTATTTGATTTATTCTATTGATTTATAATAAGAGAACGATATGCATGTTGGAATGTGATCGAGAGTAAAACCTTATGTGATCATGAAAGACATACATAGTCACGAAAGACCAATTTTAAGAAGAAATGTATTTATTTATTTGATCCCCAGATAGATACTCAGTTCAAGATTGATCAGTTATATAATTTGACTATAAAAGATGAAATAGTAGATGGAATAAACATGTTGTTCCATTAATAAGCAACTTATTAATATATTAATAATACATATTTTAGATGCACATTCCACTTGCAAACTGTCCATCATCAGACTAAGATCTTAGTAGCATTGATATACTGTTACTGATTTTGTTCATATTTTGAATTACATGAGATATTTTCTGTTTTTATTTTTGCTTAAAGTTTTAGAAAATTTCTTGTAATTTTTATTAGTGTCATTTAGCATTTATATTACGTTTTAGTTATTTTAGTGCCTCAACTTAAACTAAACAGAAACAATGCTGCCTTGGCATCACGCTGAAATAAAATTAAAAGTAAAGTTAGTTTGAGTTCTTTTATATTTTGTTTCATTTCAATAAATGTTTTTTTATGGCTTTAGTTTTAGTGAAAGATGATAACCCTGGTCTTAGGGCTGGACAAAAAATTCAATATCAATATATATCGCGATATATTTTTTTTTCAATTACGGTGATATGATTTTTAAACACATTTCCGATATTTCGATATACATTACCGGTGTTTCTCAGTCATACATTGATTTTTTTATGGCGGTTGACTTCCTTGAATAAACATGAGCACTGCACGTTTCAAAATCAAAATGTGGCGCAGTGTTTTATATGAATGTATCTTTGATGGGAAAGTTGTGGCCTAATGGTTAGAGAGTTGGACTCGTAACCCAAAAGTTGAGTCTCGTACCGGCAGGGATTGTAGGTGGGGGGAGTGAATGTACAGTGCTCTCTCCCACCTTCAATACCACGACTGAGGTGCCCTTGAGCAAAGCACCGAACCCCCAACTGCTCCCCGGGCGCCGCAGCAAAAAATGGCTTCCCGCTGCCCCAGGTGTGTGTTCATGGTCTGTGTGTTCACTGCTGTGTGTGTGCACTTAGGATGGGTTAAATGCAGAGCACTAATTCCTAGTATGGGTCACCATACTTGGCCTCACGTCACGTAAACTTTTGAAGGGAACCGACTGTCTTCAGAAAAGTTTCGATGGCATTTTCATCTGATAAAGCAGCGTTCATGAGCGGAGCCGGAGCCAGCCGTTACCGGGGAAACCGCTGTTACTGCCGCTCTAAAGCGCCTCCTGCTGGCAGAGAATGAGCTCGTCTCCAGTAACATGTTTCTGTTGCTGCTCACTCTGTTTCTGTTTTCTGCAGCAACTCTGAGCATTTTTCATATTCTTTATCCTGGCTGAAGCACTTTTGTTTCAATCTATAAGAATAATCAGCCTACGTTATAGTTTAAAGTTAAAGATATTAATATTATTAAGGTGAGCCTGAGAGTCATATTTATTTGACAGGGATTTCACATTTCTTGTTTGTATGAAGGCTAAATACAAGTAAAAGGTGAACAGTACAATTTTTAATGTTTTTAAGGAAGCCTGCATTTATTTGATCCAAAATACAGCAAAAGCAGTAATATTGTTAAAT
>NW_015505347.1:607286-625602 GCF_001515645.1 Sinocyclocheilus grahami | reverse complement strand
CTGAAATAAAAAGCTTTTGTATATATATATATATACTATATATATATATATATATATATATATATATATTATGGGAAATAAATTATAGAAATTAATACTTTAATTAATACTTTAATTTAGCAAGTATGCTTTAAATTGATCAAAAGTGATGATGAAGACATTTATAAATGTTACAAAGGATTTCTATTTCAGTTAAATGCTTTTCTTCTGACTTTTCTATTCATCAAAGAAACATGAAAACAAATCTACTCCGCTGTTTTCTGAACTTTCTATTCATCAAAGAAACCTGAAAAAAAATCTACTCCGCTGTTTTCAACATAATAATAATGAATGTTTTTGAGCAGCAAACCAGAATATTAGAATTATTTCTAAAGGATCATTTGACTGGAGTAAAGATGTTAAAAATGTAGCTTTGAAATCACAGGATTAAATTACATTTTAAAATATATTCGAAAAGACAACAGTTATTTTAAATAGTAAAAATATTTGACTGTTTTTGCTGTATTTTGGATCAAATAAATGCAGGCTTGGTGAGCAGAAGAGACTTCTTTTAAAAAACTTTAACAATCTTACTGTTCAGAAACTTGACTGGTATAGTGTAGTTTTTATAGGAGGAGGTTACAGAGACTTGGCAAATTAATTTTAAAAACGTTTGTAGGTACAGACATCTGCTATGGGAGTTCTTGTTTTTTTTTAAAATATATACAGTTGTTCATCTATATCGGAATTACATTGTATCGACCGAAATTAAGAAATATATTGTGATATAAATTTTGGCCATATCGTCCAGCCCTACCTGGTCTGTATTAAATATATTTATTGCATAGTAAGTGAAACTTTCTTTTGGTTCATTTTCATCTTGAAAATGTGAATACATTGCACAGTATCCAGTGTGATGTGCTTTGTACACATTTTGACAAATATAGTAGGTGATTCATGTGTTTAAAAGTTTAGGGTCATTAAATTGATCAAATAAATGTTTCTGTTTCAAATAAATGCATCATGGTTTCCACAAAAATATGAAGCAGCACAACTATTTTCAGCATTGATAATAATCAGAAATGTTTCTTGATCAGCAAATCAGCATATTAGAATGATTTCTGAAGATCATGTGACACTGAAGACTGGAGTAATGATGCTGAAAATTCAGCTGCGCATCACAGGAATAAATTACATTTTGAAATATATTGTAATAATAACTCTAAATATTGCTGATTTTATGGTGTTTTGTTATAAAATAAATGCAGTTTGTCTAGTTAGTTGCACAGGGGGAAAGTGTGTCTGTGTGTCTTTGGTACACAGTTTTTGCTAGATGAATATTTTGATGGTAATGATGGTCTGTTTGTTTCTGTCAGGAAATATCGAGTACAGTTGTTCGGTCAGCAGAGACTGTGAGATCACTAAAAGGAGGAGGAAGTCCTGTCAGGCCTGCCGCTTCACTAAGTGTCTGTCTGTGGGAATGCTGCGTAATGGTGAGAGCGTGTGTGTGCGTGTGTGTGCGTGTGTGTGTGTTTATGAATCTCACAAAAATGTCACATTTCTCTGCAGAATCCAAAGAAAATGAAGCCTGATTTACTTTATATTTAGAACGTTTTTCATGTTTAAATTGTATAATTTTAGATGAATAAATTTTTTTTCTGAGAATTGTGAGTGTAAATGTGCCTAATTGTCATAAAATCCTCACTATACATTTTTTTTGCATTTTATTTTTGCCGTGTTCTTGACAGGTTTGGTGAGATTCGCTACATGCAGTGCAATAAATAACATGAATGACACTCTATGCAGGTTCTCTTGATTTGTTTTGCTATGAAAGTGTCTGAGATTAAGCACACGCATATCATGGGCTTCTTAAATATGCAGCTGTACTCGTGCAACACAACCGTAAAAATAATAATTATACGCAGTCAGCAAAGAGTGTTATATTAGTGCAGGTGTGGAGTCGCATTATTGCTGGCCTGATTTTATTTCAGTGCACCTGCTTTTTTTAAAAGTGCTGCCAAAAATGTATAAAAGCCAGTTCATGCAGCTGTTTATTTCAGTCAAGCTCTTTTTTTTTTTTTTACATAAGGAGCAAGTTGTTTTTCCTCATCCCAGAATCTGTGTGTGTGTGTGACTCAGGTGTGCGTTTGGACCGGGTGCGAGGAGGACGGCAGAAATATAAGAGGAGAATCGACTCTGATTCCAGTGTCTTCTTCAGTGTACAGCAACCTCACAGAAAGCAACGTAAGAATCACAGAGCCAGAAACGTCTGCGTCTTAGTATATGTGGCTAGGATTTCTAAATTGACTAAAATGTCCCTGTTTTCCAGAAGAGTGCAACAGTCAGGTTCTGGAAAATAAAAATGTCCTTAATTTTCGCCATTAGGAAATTGATTTTTAACAATAACTTATTAATAGTGCTGTCAAATGACTAATGGTGTTAAATCGCATCCAAAATAAAAGTTTTTGTTTACATAATAACATAATGGGTGTACTGTGTATATTTATTTTGTATATATAAATGCACACATATGCATGTATATATTTAAGAAAAATAAGTTGTTTATATTTTTTATATTTTTTAATAGATAATATAAATTATATAAATATATACATGTAAATATTTTCGAAATATATATTGTATGTGTGTGTATTTAATGTATACCGTACACACACATATATTATGTAACAAAAACTTTTATTTTGGATGCGATTAATCGCGATTAATCGTTTGCGAGCACTACTTATTAACCTTTAAATATAGACCTACTATGTGCTCCGAGGTTATTAATTGATGGTGTATGCTTTTGTTGAACCCATCAGTTTGCATTATTTCAACATGTTTTAAATAATCGTGTTTAAAGAAACTACCTTACCCATGATGCTGTAAAGAAAATTCCACCAATCATAGAGTCGCAGAGAGCAAACCGCATCAAACAAGTGCTGAGCTCCGCCCACTTCAATTAAGCACCACTAATAATGTAATCGAGTCCGTTTCCTCATGCTCTCAAAATATAAATATGTGTGTGTATACTTATATTTCGCCATCATTTTTAATGTCATTTGCAATGGCTCATGGGATTGTAGTTCTTTCCCTCATTAATGGCGATAAGTAGACAGTCATGTACCTTTGTCTTTTTGTCTGACATTTTTTGCTTCAAATAAAAGTTTGTAATATTGTGATTTCTCCTCTTAGCTGGTTGGCTTGGTTAATTGCTTATAGCACTTTTTTTAAATCCCAATGGGAAAAATGAATGGAAAAAATACTTCTAGAACCAGCGGTGATAAAAAAAAATTGAAAAAGTGGGCAGGCATTAATGCACTCTATTCATACTTGCTGAAGGTAATGAATGAAAATTTGTTTGACCAATAGCATGCAGGCATTGTACATAATCGACCAATCGCGGCGTGTGAGAAGGCAGGATCTACAGAGAACAAGCAAAGTAATGCAAATTTGTGTATATAATGTATGAGGACTATAGAGAGCATGTCAGCCGGAAAACAAAGCCAAAACCTGGACATTTTAGGCTATTTAGAAATCCGTCTAGGAAAAAGGATGTATGGTTGCCCTATATGTGTTAATATTCGGTGTTTCTTTCTGTTAGCGTCCTGCAGCACTCAGGGGGAGAATAAGGTGGTGACCCTGCTGTTGGGGGCGGAGCCAGAGAAGGTGTGTGCCATGCCTGACCCCGCCCTCCCCGACAGTGACATCAAAGCCCTAACGACCCTGTGTGACCTCGCCGACAGAGAGCTGGTGCTCAACATCAGCTGGGCCAAACACATACCAGGTACTAACAGACCAAAGAGACTTTAATTACACACACACACACACATGTATTATCTGCTATTTGTTTTGGATACACAGAGATAAAGTGCTGTTAGTTCGTGCTAATATTCTGTGTTTCTTTTCGTTAGCACCCTGCAGCGCTCAGGGGGAGAATAAGGTGGTGGCCCTGCTGTTGGGGGCGGAGCCAGAGAAGGTGTGTGCCATGCCTGACCCCGCCCTCCCCGACAGTGACATCAAAGCCCTAACGACCCTGTGTGACCTCGCCGACAGAGAGCTGGTGCTCAACATCAGCTGGGCCAAACACATACCAGGTACTAACAGACCAAAGAGACTTTAATTACACACACACACACACACATGTATTATCTGCTATTTGTTTTGGATACACAGAGATAAAGTGCTGTTAGTTTGGATGCGTTTCTGTGTAACCTAACAACACACACAGATTCTGTGACACTGGAATGTCAGATGCATTAGATGTTTTTAGAGGAATTTGATTATGAAATGTCTTCCTGTACAGAAGACATCAGTTCTTTTAGCAGCTCTAAACACACACAAGTGTCTCAATGAGGTTTTTTCATAGACTTTTGTTGTCATTAAATCTTATGTATTTACTACATACTAATTCTAATGTTTGCTTTATTTATCAATAATATTTTGAGGACGTCCTCAGTCCTCTTTCTCATAGGTTTCGACAGATTCAGCTCATTTTTATAACTGTATCTCAGTATCTACACACACACACACACACACACACACACATACACACAGAACTGGCCAGCACCTGTTTTTGTGTTGATACTGACCTCTGTAGTAATGCTTACAAAACAAACCACAAAACCAGGTGTGTGTGTGATTCTCCATAACATGTGACTGATTATATGCCATAGTTTTGTGCACCAGATTACAGTATTTGGTAAATAAACACAATTTGTCGCATTTGAGAGAATGTTAAGTGAATATTTCACATTTATCTGCACGAGGACATACAACAGACTTCGTTTTTATAAAAGGTTAATCATATTGACTACACAAATTATGGCATGAAATGCCAAAAAAAAAAAAAAATGAATTTTTTTAGGTTTCACGTAACAAAAATATCTAAACATCCTTAAAATAAGATACATTCCCTTGGGAAATAAATTGTACAACAAAAAAGTCCACACATTATAATAATAAAAAAAATTCATTTTAGAAAATTTGTGCAATGACCATTCAACCTTTTTACATAAAATGTTAAAAATTCAGTATATAAAACTAGGAACGTATTGTCAGGTCTATACTTTAAAACAATAGTTAAATTTACTATTAAAAAAGTAGTTTCCAATTGGAGAGTAGCGCACATACAGACATAATATTTATTTATATATATATATATATATATATGATATAATAAATGTATATATTTTTACAACTTGTATTTTTATTTTAGATTCATCTTTATTTTTAACTAAACAACAAAGCAACACTTTATTTTTAAAAATGAAAACTTTTTTTTTTGGTTTAGTTCACTTCTGCAAACAGTTTTGTACCCAAAATATAACAAATGCTTGTGTGTGTGTGTGTGTGAAATATTATTATGATATAAAATAAAGTTTTTCTATTTTAATATACATTAAAATCTAATTTATTCCTGTGATGCGCAGCTGAATTTTCAGCATCATTACTCCAGTCTTCAGTGTCACATGATCTTCAGAAATCACTCTAATATGCTGATTTATTATCAGTGCTGGAAACTGTTGTGCTGCTTAATATTTTTTTTGGAACCTGTGATACTTTTTTTTCAGGATTCTTTGATGAATAAAAAGTTAAAAAGAAGAGCATTTATTTAAAATATAAATCTTTTCTTACAATATACACTACAGTTCAAAAGTTTGGGGACAGTACATTTTTATTCTTTCTTTTTTTGAAAGAAATTAAAACTTTTATTCAGCAAGGATGTGTTAAATTGTTAAGAAGTGATAGTAAAGATTTATATTGTTAGAAAAGATTTATATTTTGAATAAATGCTGTTTTGAACTTTTTATTCATCAAAGAATCTTGAATAAAAAATAAATAAAAAGCAGCACAACTGTTGCCAACATTGATCATTCTAATAATAAATCAGCATATTCGAATGAGGATCATATTTTAAAGGATATTAAAATAGAAACCATTATTTTATATTGTAAAAACATTTTGCAAGATTACGGTTTTATCTGTATTTTTGATCAAATAAATGCAGCCTTGATGAGCAGAAGAGACTTCTTTAAAAAACATTACAAGCCTTACTGATCCCAAACTTTTGAGCGGTAGTGTATCTATGTGTATGTGTGAGTGTGTGTCGTCCAGATAAACCCTACGTTGTGAGGACCAAATGTCCCTACAATGATAGTAAAACCTGACAATTTTGACCTTGTACATCATACTAAATAGTGAAAAAATGCAGAAAGTTTTCTGTGAGGCTTGTGTTTAGGGTTATTTGTACAGTATAAAAAGAATTATGTCTATAAAAATTCACCACAAAACATAAACCAACGTGTGTGTTTTACATACACAAGGAGCAGTTGTGTGTGTTCATGTCAACAGTGTGTGACAGCAGCAGCATTGTCTTTTCCCCAGCGTCTGAAGCAGGACGTACAATAGAAGAGGACATTGCTGATTCAAATGGCTCTGGGGTTGTTTTATTTGCGTTGTTTGAGTGTCACGAGGGCCCTTTGATTCCATTAACACGTTTCACAGACGTCAATACGGCTGTGTCTCCGGAGCTCAGTGTGAACGGCAGCGCTGCTTCATTCAGCCCGCGATCGATCAGCGCAGAGATCCAATCAGCTAATGAACGTCACTCAGGAGGAGAGCCAGCGAGAGATTCGAGTCATTACGGCCTCTGATAAACATCAGTGATGGCTGAAAAAATCGAATCAAAGCTGCTCTCCTCCCTCGCCACACCAAACTAATCACTGGCTTTTTAATTAAGTGTGAGAGAACATGAATGAGAGAGATTGGTCCATCATTGACGCTGGGGACAAACCTCTGTCACACACACAAAGAAGCTTTCCTTTCTAACAAAGGTCAGAGTCCAGTGTCAAATTAGCTGGGTTTTATCTGTCACTTTTCATTCATCTGCTTCAACGTCTCAGAGGCAGTTATTTAGCTGATTAGTTCTATTTATTTAGATATTTGGCCGTTTTTTTTAAATATAGTTATTTAAGCGATTCATTCGATTATTTTATTTACTTGGCTAGATAGTATTTAAATTATTTGGCTATTTAGTTACTGCACTGGCAAGTTGTTTTAGTTATATAGCTAATGATTTAGGTTATTATGTGGTTATTATCAGATTAGGAGATTAGTCGTTTGTTTAGATATTTAGGTGATTGTTAGTTAGCTGATAATTTACTTTAGTTGTTTTGTATTTCTTATTTAGCTGATTAGTAGTTTAGTTCATTAAAGGATTAGTTGTTTAGTTATTCAACTGATTTAGTTGTTTATTTACATAGTTAGGTATTTGGTTATTTATTGAACTATTTAGCGGATTATTTACTTATATAGGTGTTTGCTATTCTCATTTAGCTGATTAGTGTTAATTAGCTCTTTACTTGCATGACGATTTGCTTTAGTTGTTTATTGATTTGAATTAGTTGTTTATTGTTTATTTAGATAATTATGTAATTGGTCGTAATTAGCTGATTATTTAGGTGTTGATTTGTTGTTTTCAGAATTTGTTGTTTATTTAGATAATTATGTGATTCGTTGTTTATTTAGTTTGTTTATCTTATTTGTTGTTTAGGAGATCATTGGTTTTGTATTACTCATTTAGCTGATTATTGGTTTAATCAGTTTAATTACGTTATTTGTAGTTTTGTTATTTAGTTTATTTACTTAAATGATTATTTGTTTATTTAGTTGTTTAGGAAATAGTTTGTTTAGATATTTACGTGATTGGTTATTTATTTAGTTTGTTTATCCTATTGGTTGTTTAGGACATTCGTTGTTTAATTATATTTATGTGATTGGTTATTTATTTAGCTATTTATCTGATTTACTTATTTAGATGTTTAGTATTACTTGTTTAGTTGATAAGTACTTAGCTGATAAATTGTTTTAGTCATCTGATTATTTACTTATTTAGGTCATGATTAGTTTATTTAGTTGTTTAGGGAATTAGTTGTTTGTTTAGACAGTTATTTATATTGGTTTGTTTATCTTATTATTTGTTTAGAAATTAGATATTTAGGTGATAGGCTATTTATTTAACTATTCGGCTGATCATTTATTTTTAGTTATTTAACTGATTATGTACTTATTTAGTTGTTTATTTACATATTTAGGTATTTGGTTATTTATTGAACTATTTAGCTGATTATTTACTTATATAGGTGTTTTCTTTGTTTGTGTAGTAGTTTAATTAGTTATCTAAGTTGTTTATTTTTAATATTTAGGTACTTTTATTATTTCTTTAGCCAATTACATGGATCATAGGTTTATTTAGTTGTTTTTTAAAGAGACGGTTATCTGACCAGTCACTCCATCACTCCTGCAGGTTTCTCCAGCCTCTATCTGTCTGATCAGATGAGTCTCCTGCAGAGCGCGTGGATGGAGATCCTCATCCTGCGTGTGGCTTTCCGCTCGCTGCCCTGCGAGGACAAACTGGTGTTTGCGGAGGATTACATCATGGATGCTGAACAGGCTAAATCAGCAGGTCTGCTGGAGCTCCACAAGGCCATATTACAGCTGGTGCGCAGGTACAGGTCCATGAGGCTGGAGAGAGAAGAGTTTGTCACTCTGAAAGCCATTGCTCTCGCCAACTCAGGTAAAGATACAGATACTTGCGCAGAACATTTCTGCATGGACCATTTAAAGGAATAGACTAAAATAGCCTTGATGCTGGCATGGCGTTAAAAAGTGAATAAATAAATAAATAAAATAAAGAGATAGTTCACTTAAAAATGGAAGTTTCTGAAAATCTACTCACCCTCAGGCATCCAAGATGCAGTGGCGTGTCCACAAGGATGGCACGGGGTGGCAACTGCCACCCTTAAAATGAGCTTTGCCACCCCAGTTGCCACCACAAAGCAGTGTATGGGATCGAAGTGCATTGAGAGTGGAGCAGCATGATTTTAACTGAAGCGGGGATCTTTTGAAAGTCGGAGAATTATGGTTTTCGCTCGCTCTCAGAGTGCTCCACTACCGCTCAATCACTAGCACAATTAATGCCATAACTATAGCCGTTCTAAACTAGTTCTGCCTACAAGGATTGTACTGCACACACACATGTACAGACACATAACAGATCACACACATAAAAATATTGTCAACGCTGCCCTGTGATTTGTCAAAAAAAATGCTTAGAATCAGAAAAGTTATAGCGAAAATTTCTTTGTGTTTTGAAGTAATCAAAATCCACAGCTTCACTATTAGTAAAGAGACAGACACGGTCTCAGTCTGTTGCACAGACAGGCAGGACTAATTTACACATAATCGCGCATAAATGCATTATTTTGAAAAGATTTATAAAACTTTTATGTTTTATAACTGCTTAACTACAGTGTGACCAATATATGGCCATCATTCATGGGGGTGTTATACAACACTTGATTTTTGCTGTGGCATGAAAAATTGGGAGAGGGGGGGCCGTATCTTTGACACTTTTTTCACCATTGACTTCCAGAAAATTTTCTGACGGTTACTGTTAGGCAGTGCTGGGAAGGTTACTTTGTAAATGTAATCGGTTACAGGTTACCCTATTTAAAATGTAATAAGTAGTGTAACTATTTCAATTACTTTATTAAATTAATGTAACTGATTACATTTGATTACTTTTCTAAATGTCAAATATTTTCTACTGTTAATCATTTTGAAACATTTAAAGCAGGCAGGGTTAACCTTACAGTAGAACTCAACATTGATTATTGGCAGACTTTCAAAAGCCTGCATCACTTGAATTAAGATTATAATCATTTAATTTTAAAGCACAGCCACTACAAAATCAGACTTAAGCACCTTTTTTACTTTGAGATCAATCTGATTCTGGTTCAATTCTGATCGTTCTGGTTAAATACAGGTTTAAAATCATAACAAGAAATAGTTTGATAGCTATGATACTGTTTTTAAAATCAAATCTTTTCACAGCTATGACAGGAAACACTGGCATCTAACAATGCCTTGGGAAAAAAAATCTTAAAGCATATGCATAAACCCAAATAGGAAATTAAACAGTTATCGAATAAAAATGCATCTTATTCTGTGTTCTAAACTCCTGAAACATTGGTGCTTCGTATTTTAGAGCAGTCACTGCAATTAAGAAATAAATTAATCAAATCTGTCCCCTTTGTAATTGTTAACATTTTCATAAGTAACTGTAGGCTAATTTAATTACACTTTTTTTTTCTCAGTAACTGTAACAGATTGCATTTACATTTATTTTGTAAGTAAATTAAGTAATTCAGTTACATGTAATTAGTTACTCCCCAACACTGGTGTTGAATATACAGAATATACAGTATGGGGAGTACAAACACTGATCTATAGTTGCCACCCCTCATTCTGCTCTTGCCCCCCTCTTTGCCACCCCAAGTATAAAATCCTGGACACGCCCCTGCTAAGATGTAGATGAGTTTGTTTCTTCAATGGAACAGATTTGGAGAAATGTAGCATTCCATCATTTGTTCACCAATGGATCCTCTGCAGTGAATGGGTGCCGTCAGAATGAGAGTCCAAACATCTGATAAAAACATCACAATAATCCATAAGCAATCCACACCACTCCAGTCCATCAATTACGTCTTATAAGTGCACTTATAAGACAATTATGTCTTATGGCTGCCCACTGCTCCGGTGTGTGTGTTCACTTCTGTGTGTGTGTTAGGATGGGTTAAATGCAGAGCACGAATTTCAAGTATGGGTCACCATACTTGGCCACACGTCACTCACTTCACTTCACTTAAAGTGAAAAGCTGCATGTTCCTAAAAAGCAAATCCATAATTAAGGTGAAAATAGGAGATTTCTATCCATAATATTGCTTCCTCCAGTGAAAAAAGTCATCTTGTCTGAATCAGGAGAGAAATATGCACAGATCAAGAACAAACTAAAACAGTCCTAAACAAATATGTTAGTAGGTTTTGATATGAAAATACATCAGGGGATGGGCATTTTCACTGGATGAAGCTTTATTACGGATTATGGACTGGAATATTTGGCCAGAAGTTTGACAAGATGTTAACTGGTGGACTGGAGTGGTGTGGATTTAATTGTGGATTATTGTGATGTTTTTATCAGCTGTTTGGACTCTCATTTTGACGGCACCCATTCACTGCAGAGGATCCATTGGTGAGTAAGTGAAGAAATGCTACATTTCTACAAATCTGTTCCCATGAAGAAACAAACTCATCTACATCTTGGATTACCTGAGGTTGAGCAAATTTTCATTATTGGGTGAACTATTCTTTTAAATGAATGGCTAATAGCAACTTTAACACATGCATTATTTACAGTCAGTATTTTGGAATGAAATGCAGCAAAAGCGTCCAGAATTCTGAGACCTGAAAGACCTGATGTTTTGATTCCCTCTCTCAGACTCGATGCATATAGAGGACGTGAAGGCAGTTCAGGGTCTGCAGGACTCTCTCCATGAAGCTCTTCTGGATTATGAGTGTGTCCATCACAGGGAAGACCCTCGACGGACGGGGAAACTCATCATGACCCTTCCACTCCTCCGCCAGACCTCCGCCAAAGCCGTGCGGCACTTCTGCAGCATCAAGCAGGACGGACGCGTCCCCATGCACAAACTCTTCCTGGAACTTCTGGAGGCAAATGTCTGATCCTTTACCTGATTGGACCGTCAAACAGAGGTGACACGCTCCTCCTGCACACGATTGGATGAAGGATTATTCACGAATCCAGGGAAAACCACAGGCGCTTGTCATTGTCATGACACGTAACAATAATACAGCATATTCTCAGACAAATACAGTTTGTTTTATATAGTTGAGGATGATAGATAACTAAAAAATTAAGTATCCAATATACAGTACTGTTCAAAAGTTTTTAGGAAATTAATAATTTTATTCAGCAAGGATGCATTAAATTGATCATAAGTGACAGTAAAGACATTTATAATGCTACAAAAGATTTATATTTCCGGTCTTTTGAACTTTCTATTCATCAAAGAATCCAAAATGTGTTATGGCTTCCACAAAAATGTTTCTTGAGCTGCAAATCAGCATATTAGCATGATTTCTTAAGGATCACGTGACACTGAAATAGTGTTGCTGAAAATTCAGCGTTGATCACAAGAATAAATTAAATTTTTAAATATATTCAGATACAAAACAGTTATTTTAAATTGTAATAATATTTCACAATATTACAGATTTTTCTGTGAAAAGTGTCTCACACGGCTCCGGGGCGTGAACAAAGGCCTACTGTAGCGAATCGATGCATTTTTGTAAGAAAAATAACCATATTTAAAACGTAATAATCAATTGAATCTAGCTTGCGCTCACTGTTGTACACTGGAAGCAGCTCCGGGTGGATGACGTATGAGGTCAGCTTTGCGCATGCGCCGCTCAGAAGTGACGAACGCCGAAGTGCAGGAGAGAGATCAAAACAAAACAACGGTCACTAATTAGAAGTACAAAACAAGGATTTGTAAAGAAGAATGTCAGAGGATTTCGATATAAGCCAAGAGGAGACTGGTTTTCCTTTGCTAAAGTAAGAAAACTTTGCTTCCTTTGCTCCTGTTAACAAACGTTGGTTTTCACGAGACTCACCGACGCATGCGCAACACCGACCTCTTACGTCATCCTCCCGGAGCTGCTTCCATGTACAACTCTTGGCGCAAGCTAGATTAAAGTGATTATTACGTTTTGAATATGGGTATTGTTCTTACAAAAATGCATCGATTCGCTACAGTAGGCCTTTGTTCACGCCCCGGAGCCGTGTGAGACAACAAGAACTCTGAGTTAAACTGTGTCAGAACAAATTCAGCTTGATAATATCAGATAACTTTGATAGAAAGGTATGTAAAGAATTCGGTTGAATAGCTGTCAGCTGTTAAATTTATGTACACAATTAGATCATACCAATTTAGGTCAACTAATTACTAAGCAATGCTTAATTTAGTTCAGTCTGTGATGTAAAAAGGTCGCATTAGCAATTAAAGAAAAAAACACTTAAGCAAAACATGATCAGGTCAAAGTGTCTGATAAATTTTTGGTCCCAAATTTTTATAAATTTTACTGGTAGTCCACTGTATGAAGAATTTTTGGGTATAATATGTCACAGTTTACTTTATTTTGCTATCCTCGCTTACATAAATGAACTGTAGTGTCCTGCACCCACTAGTTAAAAAATATTTTAAAAATGATATCTGGTGTCTGAATAATTTTTGGTTTTACTATATATATATATATTTATATATAGAATTCAACGCATATATAAATAATTTTAAACACTGCACTATTACATGAAAATAAGACCCACTTTAGGGTCTCTTGCTAACGTTTTGGCATAAAAATTAGACTTAATTATCTTGAGTGTGTGTGTGTATATATATATATATAATGTGTGTGTGTGTGTGTGTGTGTGTGTGTAATATATCCTATACACTCAGGATAATGATGTCGGTGTGTAATTTTGAGGCCAAAACTTTAGCAAGAGACCCTAAAGTGGGTCTTATTTTCATGTAATAGTGCAGTGTTTAAAATGATTTATGCGTGTAGGTCATTATTTTTACTCGTAAATCGAAAACCGCTGTTCTAAAAGCCGAACATTGCTGGCTGATTTAGCAAACAGCACCGCTGAGAGGAGAGGAGCTAGTGCTGCTTTCTGTTTCTGTCAGGCTGTAAGTGAGTCAGTCTGTGATTAATTACATCTGCAGATGATTTTATCCCGGAGTGCATTAATTCACTAATAAAGCCTCGATGTCTGAAACGCGGCCGGGCGAAACATGAATGCTGAGCAGTGAATTAATGGATTAGCATTTCAGCGTCATGATAAATGAAATCCGCTGGGTTAGATATAGTGACTCATCCAGTGGCTTCATATATCTGATCATGTGTCAGCAGATTGATTATGTCTCATGAATATTTCAGTTTAATACTTGATGAAATTACTAGTAAATGTGATTGGTAAACGTTAAGGCAAAATTGTTTTAAAAATCGCTGAAACGATGATTAGGCTACTTCTTTAAAGGCACAATATCGATTTTTTTATTAAAATATCCAAAAACCACTAGAACAGTGTTATATATTTTGCTGACTTGTGTACTTAGATTATCCCAAATGTTTCGAAGAATGTTTAAATTTTAAATTAATTTAAATTAATTAAAATTTTAACTAGTGACACGGAGCGTGTCTATAGTGTCATTGTGTCGCCTGCCAATGACGTCATAATCCCTCGATTTCCGGTTTTGTTTTGTAGAAAACATGGAAACACCAAAGACGCTTTAATATGCTATGCATTTTAATAAACCGGTGACGACCGCACAGAGTAGCATTATAACAGAACGTTCAAACGTACCTAGTAGGATAAAACAGCGCTGCTTTACCCCACATATGCACGACCGGAAGGAGCGGAAGCGGTCGACTGTGGCATAATAAAAGCTCCGCTGCTTTCGAACCGTGTGTCACGCTCGTTCAGCGGCCTCGTTTTGCTTCGACGGCTTTCAGCCTCACTCTGCTTCATACTACTACCTTAATAAATCATTAGCTCATCCATGAACATGATTTCTGCCCGTCGGATTGCATCGGCTGTGGGGATGAAGTCGACAACTCCCATGATTCCACACTCAGTCACGGCGTCATCTAACTACGCCTTTGTTTCTTTGTTTGTTTTGATCGGTTAAACGGTATTAGACATCTATGATCTGCGCGCTAATCTGCACTGCCTCTAGTGGTGAAAATACACCACTACATCAAACCACAATATTCACTCGCTGTGCTTGAACGCACATCAATCAATCAATCAAAAATATTGCCTTAAAAATATTGTTTTATGTTAGTATTAATACTGTTATATTGGTTTTGTTATTATTTTTAATTCTAATTAATTTTTATATTTTTATATTTACATTTTAATTTTAGTTGAAATTGTAACTTTGTTGTGTTTTTGTTTTATTTATTTTTATTTAAGTTTTACCCTATTATACTTTTTTTTTTTTTTTTTTACTGTTATAGCGGGGTTTTTTTTATATTTTAAATTATAATTAATTTTTAAATTTTTCATTTGACTTTTGGCTGAAGTTTTAGTAACTTTTTGTTTTCACTTTATTTGATTTGTTTGTTCATTTTATTTATTATTTGTTTTTATTAAGTTGTAGTTTTTTTATAGGCTTGTTATTTTAGTAGGCTACTTTAAACAAAAAAGAAAAAGAAATATGTGGCCTTGGCAATTAGCTGAAATTAGCTTTTTTATATTTTATTTTATTTCAGTTATTGCTTATTTCAAATAATTATTTTTTATTTGAGTTAATTTTATTTAGTTAATAACAATAACCCCGTTTTGCATAAGTCTAACAGAAGTTGCTGTTTTATTGCCAAACACGTCAATGTTTCTGATTGGCAATATGCTTCTTTTTGCTTAGTTTTTAAATTCATATAATAATTTTTGTCAGATTTGGTAAACTGTCAACTGTCCAAACCAAGTCTCAAATGTCTTATGTAATAGTTGCTCTATGCTCTTCTTGGTTTTAACCTTTTCATATTTTCATGTTTCAGTTTCATAGTTTATGCTTATTTTTAAGCTAATTAAATTGTGACAACTGTTACATAACTTCAGTTAATTTACAATTACAAAGAAAATGCTACAGGTGATGAATGTGGTGAAATGAAAAGATGTCAGCTCCAAAAAAAAATAAAATATATACTGCACATATTAATCTGTGATCTCTCGAAACATCATAAGGCCAGTAACAGGGTTAAACTCGGTTTCTTTAGTGTTTAGAAATCCTGTCTGAGGATGAAAAGTGTGAGTGAGACAGAAAGTGTGTAGCAGGTAAAAAGAGTGTGTGTTTACTGAGTCATATCATAATGACATGGTTTTACTGTGGTAACTGATCTCTCTGTCACCTCCTGTCACCATAGAGCTCTGGAGTACAATTACAGCTGCAGAGACACCTTACACACACACACACACACACACACACACACTCACATTGAAGCGACTGCACAGACCAAACAGCTTCACTGAAGAAGTGTTATTTGAATGTACAGCTGTAAAATGTTTGAGGTCAGCACTCACGGTTGATGTTTGAGGGCCGCGTTTCATGTCACACACACTTCTGGGGTCCCTGAACCCCCCATGAGAGGAACCACGGACACAGACACCAGTGAGTAAAACTCCTCCTGTCTCTCTGTGACGTTAGTCTTATCGTAACTTGTTTTATGAGATGCTGCTCATTTGACCTCTGAGTTTGGACACAAATGAGATGTGTGCAGCTTTATCATATGATTTATAGATGTTTCTGTTTGCATCAATGAATTCGCTTAGTCATTTGGACTAAAATAAAGAGAAGAAAACATCAGTCCATCAGATCAAGCATTATTTTTATTTTTTTATTTAGTCATTTAGCAGACGCTTTTATCCAAAGCGACTTACAAATGAGGACAATAAAAGCAGTCAAAACTAACAAAAGAGCAACAATATATAAGTGCAAATGACAAGTCTCGGTTAGCCTATTTCTGCTAGGAAATAAAAAGTAAAAATAACTGCAACTTTCTGTCTTATTTCTCAGAATTCTGATTTTATGTCTCACAATTCGGAGTTTATAACTCACAAATGTAGACTTATTCTGAGATATAAACTCAGAATTGTGAGAAAAAAGTCAGAACTCTGAGTTTATATTACAGTTCAGTAATATAAAGTATACAGTATAGACTTTACAGTATACAGTATGTACAGTACAGACTTTTTTCTCACATGAGTTTCTCAGTTCTGAAGTTTATATCTCGCAAACCTGAGTTTATATCTCTTAACTCTGATATTAAATCTCACAATTCTGACTTTTTTTTATTTTTTTGGCGATATAAACTTTCAATTGTGAGAAGAAAGTCAGAATTGTGATATAAAAAGTCACAGTTATCATTTTATTTATTTAATTGATAAAAACTGGCTTTCATAAAAATGCTAAAAAACATGATTATGGACAGCTATCTAACATCCTCATCTGGAAGAGAGAGAGAGAGAGAGAGAGAGAGAGATAGAGAGAGAGAGAGAGCAAACGTGTCTCATTGTGGAGATCTCTGGCTATGTGATTACTGCTAAGAAAGATCAGGACGGAGAGCCTCTCATCACCACTGAATAGAGTACTGCATACACTGTGAATCACTTGTGTGATCTGGTGTGCTCAAGTCCTCCTGGGAAGTTTGTATTTCTGAGTTGGGAAATCATAATTACGACATCAGATGCGTTAACATCTAACTTCAACAAAATTATTAAATAATGTGCATCAGTATTCAGTGTGTGTGTGTTGTATATCACTGTATATCATTATAGTGTACACTCCTAGAATAATTGTGACCCTCTGGACCACAAAACCAGTCATCAGGGTCAATTTTTTGAAATTGAGATGTATATATCATCTGAAAGCTGACCAAATAAGCTATCTATTGATGTATGGTTTGTTAGGAAAGGACAATATTGGCCGAGATACAACTATTTGAAAAAATAATCAAAATATTGAGAAAATTACCTTAAAGTTGTCCAAATTAAGTCTTTAGCAATGCATATTACTAATCAAAAATTAAGTTTTGATATATTTACGGTAGGAAATTTACAAAATATCTTCATGGAACATGATCTTTATTTAATATCCTAAAGATTTTTGGCATAAAAGAAAAATCTATAATTTTGACCCTTACAATGTATTGTTGGCTATTGCTACAAATATACCTTATGACTACTTATGACCGTGCTACTTGTGTTTTGTGGTCCAGGGTCACAATCTGTTAATGTAACTTGGCAAGTTTTATTGCAATATATACAGTGCCGTGAAAAGGTATTTGCCCCCTTCCTGTTTGTTTGTTATTTTTTTGTGCAGATTTGTCACTTAAAAGATTCAGTTCATCAAACTAATTTTAATATTACACAAAGATAACCCGAGTAAATACAAAATGCAGTTTTAAAATAAGGATTTCATTTATTAAGGGAAAAAAGCTGTCCAAACCTGCCTGGCCCTACGTGAAAAAGTAATTGCCCCCTAAAATCTAATAACTGGTTGTGCCACCCTTTGCAGGAACAACTGCAATCAAGCGTTTGCGATAACTGCCAATGAGTCTTTCACATCGCTGTGGAGGAATTTTTGCAGAATAGTTTTAATTCAGCCACATTGCAGAGTTTGAGCATGAATGGACTGTTTAAGGTCATGCCACAGCATCTCAGTCAGATTTAAGTCCGGACTTTGACTTGGCCACTCCAAAAATGTAATTTTGTTTTTCTTGAGCCATTCAGAGGTGGACTTGCTGGTGTGTTTGGGATCATTGTCCTGCTGCATAACCAGTGTTCGAACTATACCGTGGACTTTGGGGGAGCCCACTTTTTTTTTTATAATGGGGGGGGGGGGGGGGGTGTTTT
>NW_015505347.1:603815-606090 GCF_001515645.1 Sinocyclocheilus grahami | reverse complement strand
ATAACCCTTTCCAGACTGATACATGTCAACTATTTCTTTAGATCACGGCATGAAGTGTTGCTCTTTAAGTATGCTTCTCTTTGTCAGACAGGTTCTATTTAAGTGATTTCTTGATTCAGCAGGTCTGGCAGTAATCAGGCCTGCGTGTGGCTAGTGAAATTTAACTCAGCTTTCTAAAATAATGTGGTTAATCACAGTTCTTTCATGATTTAACAGAAGGGGGCAATTAATTTTTTCCCGTAGGGCCATGTAGTTTAGGACAGCTTTTTCCCTTAATAAATGAAATCATCATTTAAAAACTGCATTTTGTATTTACTTGCATTATCTTTGTGTAATATTAAAATTAGTTTGATGATCTGAATCTTTTAAGTGTGACAAATATGCAAAAAAATTTAATAAAACAGGAAGGGGCAAAAACCTTTTCACCTTTTCTGTATGTGTGTGTGTGTGTGTGTGTGTATGTATAATTTTAATGTTTTCTCACTGACTGGAACACAGAAACTCTGGCCTTAACGAAGATACTGATTTTCTCACTGTAAATTAAACTTTCTTTGTGTGTTGTTCAGTGGATCACTCTCATTCCTGGCTATAAGTATACATTTTTTTCGCTCATAACTTGTGGAAAGAAATAGTGCAGACACTGAACAAGGCTGAACATTTCTAGTGCGCATGTGTCTGAGCTGAGCTGAGCGTTCAGTTGTATGCATGCGCTAAGCGTTCGCATCATAATGGAACTATACTCTGTGCTTTCAATCAGATCTAAAGCAGTGCTCTGTTTTGTCTGTGATCTCAGGTGTGGAGCCTCCCACTGCTGCTGGTGGTCGGCTGGGCACACGTGCGGGGGGTTCGCCATTCTACCGTGAGCTGTGGTTCATTGTGCTGATGGCTGGAGTCTCGCTATTGCTGCTGGCTCTCATTCTGGCTATAGTTTTACAGAAGGCTCTCAATAAACCGCCGTTCACCCTCGTATCAGTGCCACTCCAGTGCCGCAGCCCGCTGGCCGTCTACCCACCCAGCAACTCCTACCTGGTGAGGCCAAAACATCCTTATATTACACTTTGCAGGTTTCAATAGGCATGTGGACAGTGTGCAGATTAGGAAGCAGAAAGCTTCAAAATATCTCATATGCCAAAAGTCTGAGGAAATATACAAGGAAGCGTACACCAGAGCTGGGTAGATTACTTACAAATTGTAATAATCCGTTACTGATTCCAAATTACAGGACAAAAATTGTAGTTAGTATGTAATCCATTACATTACACATTTTAGGTAAACTAATCAGACTACTTTTAGATTACTTTTAGATTACTTTCGACCTAACTCGTTTATCATATTGATTTAAAATAGGATAATCTTGAACCATATTGATATAAAAAATACAAAGCGTAAGAAAATATATTGCATCTGTTGTTATCAACAACATGAAGTGCATTGAACACTAGGCTATATTATGTCAAGGTTTCCCAAACTGGGTTTGTGAAGGAGCTGCAGGGAGTTTATGAGATTAATGAAAAGCTAATAATTAATTAAATCATAAAAATGTTAAGTTAAAACTATTTTAAAATGAATAAAATAAAACACTTACTGAAAAATTTAACATTTTATTTGTTTATTTGCATGTCATGTGACCATTACCCAATGTCACAGAACCACTGAACATGCAAATGTGATACTTCATTATTAAAATATTTATTTTAAAATCTCAGGTGTACTTCAAGTAAATATATTAGGTGAAAGAAGTTCAGGTGACAAAAAAACTTGTGCATTTTAATGTGTTTGAAATGGTCAAAGTGTAGCCACCTGACTAATAACTGATCTCTGTGAAGGTCCAGAAAACCAGAAGTCTTTCTGACTGTATATAAGTGGTGGGCTATTTTAGAAAGGAAATGAAAAAGAGGAATTAGGGAGACGAAATAAATTATGAATGCATTTTTGTGTAAATAATATGTAATCATGTAATCCATAAAAAGGAACTGTAGTCCGATTACGAGTATTTTAAAATGTAATTTAATCTAATTACAAGTAACTGTAATCAGTTACTACCCAGCTCTGGCGTTCACACAGAACGAGTTTTTGCATTCCATTTCTTTTCTATGAAAACATGCGATAAATGGACATTTTTGACCATTTCGCTTGTGTATTTTGCTCACATTTCCATTAAGTTATGAAGACTTTTATTGTTAGTTATGAGCAGGGGTGCACATAAGTGGTCCGCAGGTGCGACCAAAATTGCGCTGTATAAATAAGTTCAGACAGCGCATTTGCATACCGACGT
>NW_015505347.1:602145-603620 GCF_001515645.1 Sinocyclocheilus grahami | reverse complement strand
ATGACAGCTGTTAATGCACAATTACCATTTTAGATCGACAAACTGAACTGTATAAGATTTCTATTCAAATTGAAAGCATAAATCTAGGCTACCTGCTGCCATTTTCAAAGCATAATGCAAAACTGCGACATTTCATTCACTGATGCTCTTCAATCGGCAGCGCTAAACCCGGAAGCGCATTAGGTTAGGTGCACTGGTTATCCAATATATAGCCTAGCCTACTTTTTAAAGACTGACTGATGTTTGTTTCACTATTTTCACATTCAACTTTCAAATTGAACACTACATTCAAACGAGCTCATGTCCTTAGGTCATAAACATAACAATGTGGGTGGGACTACAGACGAATATAAAAAGCTATAGTGAAATAATTAATTTATTATTATCGTTTAATAATTTACATCCATTTGGAAAATTACCAACTACTCATTGGCCCACCTCTATCTTCGCCACTATGAATGCCTGCTGTATAAACAGTGTTTTGAGATTATTACTACTTGATAACTCTGACCAACGTTCTTTAAATGTTACTGGAGGATTTTATGTTTATAACTTTGAAAGAACCTTGTCAGAAGAGAAATCGAGGAGGCTGCAACTCACCTAAAATCCTTCTGAGGGTAAGGTGTTTGTCTGTGAAATAACAATGACAGGTTTGTTCCTCACAGTTTGACACGGTTCCAGAAACGGTGGGATCTCTGAACAGCGTCACACTGAAGGCCTTCACCATGCACATGGAGGTCAGACATTTATTTACATGCAGTAGTGGCACCTAGTAGGAACAAATAATCACCACATGATAACAGGAGGTGCAATTTTAATGTACAAAAAAACTAAAAAACTTTAAATCAGCGTTTTAATATCATAGACACGGTACTATTGTTTTTGGTAATGTTTTATTAAATTGTATTATTTATATTTTTCATTTTCATTTTAGTTTTAACATTTTTCATAATTTTGTTGTGTTTTTGTAATTTTTCCCCAAAATATTTCTATAGTTTTTCTAAATTTAAATTTTAGAATGGTTGCCTTACTAACTGAAATAAAATAATAAAAAAATTAAACTTGATTAAATTTAAATATTTATATTTAGTATTTATTTATATTTTAATATTAATATTTAATACATTTCATAATTTTAATTAAAAAATGACATTTTTTACAGATTTAGTTATATTTAACAGTAGCTCTGCTTTAAACATAAACATTTATCAAATAAATATAGATCAAAATGAATGTAAATCTAAAACGTAAGCGTTTTCAATAAAAAAAAAATATTTATAGTTATAAATATGTGTAATATATCATGAAATGATACATTTGAAACTCCAACTTTGAAAAGGACCAATGAAATGATTTAAAGTTTATTTTATTTCATTTTAATTCAGGTAATGGAAAAATATTTTTATGGATTTAGTTTTATTGAAGGATTAGTTTTGACCCAGCAGTTGGGTAGTTTTGACCCAGCGGTTGGGTTG
>NW_015505347.1:589411-601260 GCF_001515645.1 Sinocyclocheilus grahami | reverse complement strand
TTGGTATGATGTTCTTTTTATGAAATGCTGTGTTGGTTTTCCGCCAGATGTAACGGGACACACAACTTCCAAAAAGTTCAACTTTTGTCTCGTCAGTCCCCAGAATATTTGCCCAAAAGTCTTGGGGTTAATTAAGATGTTTTTTGGCAAATGTGAGACGAGCCTTTGTGCTCTTTTTGGTCAGCAATGACTTTTGCCTTGGAACTCTCCCATGGATGCCGTTTTTGCGCAGTCTCTTTCTTATTGTTGAATCATGAACGCTGACGTTAATTGAGGCAAGTGAGGCCTGCAGTTCTTTAGATGTTGTTCTGGGTTCTTTTATGACCTCCTGGATGAATCGTCGTTGTGCTCTTGGAGTCATTTTGGTTGGCCGGCAACTCCTGGGAAGGTTCACCATTGTTCCAAGCTTTCTCCATTTGTGGATAATGGCTCTGAACGTGGTTCGCTGGAGTCCCAAAGCCTTAGAAATGGTTTTATAACCCTTTCCAGACTGATACATGTCAACTATTTCTTTAGATCACGGCATGAAGTGTTGCTCTTTAAGTATGCTTCTCTTTGTCAGACAGGTTCTATTTAAGTGATTTCTTGATTCAGCAGGTCTGGCAGTAATCAGGCCTGCGTGTGGCTAGTGAAATTTAACTCAGCTTTCTAAAATAATGTGGTTAATCACAGTTCTTTCATGATTTAACAGAAGGGGGCAATTAATTTTTTCCCGTAGGGCCATGTAGTTTAGGACAGCTTTTTCCCTTAATAAATGAAATCATCATTTAAAAACTGCATTTTGTATTTACTTGCATTATCTTTGTGTAATATTAAAATTAGTTTGATGATCTGAATCTTTTAAGTGTGACAAATATGCAAAAAAATTTAATAAAACAGGAAGGGGCAAAAACCTTTTCACCTTTTCTGTATGTGTGTGTGTGTGTGTGTGTGTATGTATAATTTTAATGTTTTCTCACTGACTGGAACACAGAAACTCTGGCCTTAACGAAGATACTGATTTTCTCACTGTAAATTAAACTTTCTTTGTGTGTTGTTCAGTGGATCACTCTCATTCCTGGCTATAAGTATACATTTTTTTCGCTCATAACTTGTGGAAAGAAATAGTGCAGACACTGAACAAGGCTGAACATTTCTAGTGCGCATGTGTCTGAGCTGAGCTGAGCGTTCAGTTGTATGCATGCGCTAAGCGTTCGCATCATAATGGAACTATACTCTGTGCTTTCAATCAGATCTAAAGCAGTGCTCTGTTTTGTCTGTGATCTCAGGTGTGGAGCCTCCCACTGCTGCTGGTGGTCGGCTGGGCACACGTGCGGGGGGTTCGCCATTCTACCGTGAGCTGTGGTTCATTGTGCTGATGGCTGGAGTCTCGCTATTGCTGCTGGCTCTCATTCTGGCTATAGTTTTACAGAAGGCTCTCAATAAACCGCCGTTCACCCTCGTATCAGTGCCACTCCAGTGCCGCAGCCCGCTGGCCGTCTACCCACCCAGCAACTCCTACCTGGTGAGGCCAAAACATCCTTATATTACACTTTGCAGGTTTCAATAGGCATGTGGACAGTGTGCAGATTAGGAAGCAGAAAGCTTCAAAATATCTCATATGCCAAAAGTCTGAGGAAATATACAAGGAAGCGTACACCAGAGCTGGGTAGATTACTTACAAATTGTAATAATCCGTTACTGATTCCAAATTACAGGACAAAAATTGTAGTTAGTATGTAATCCATTACATTACACATTTTAGGTAAACTAATCAGACTACTTTTAGATTACTTTTAGATTACTTTCGACCTAACTCGTTTATCATATTGATTTAAAATAGGATAATCTTGAACCATATTGATATAAAAAATACAAAGCGTAAGAAAATATATTGCATCTGTTGTTATCAACAACATGAAGTGCATTGAACACTAGGCTATATTATGTCAAGGTTTCCCAAACTGGGTTTGTGAAGGAGCTGCAGGGAGTTTATGAGATTAATGAAAAGCTAATAATTAATTAAATCATAAAAATGTTAAGTTAAAACTATTTTAAAATGAATAAAATAAAACACTTACTGAAAAATGAAATATTTTATTTGTTTACTTGCATGTCATGTGACCATTACCCAATGTCACAGAACCACTGAACATGCAAATGTGATTCTTCATTATTAAAATATTTATTTTAAAATCTCAGGTGTACTTCAAGTAAATATATTAGGTGAAAGAAGTTCAGGTGACAAAAAAACTTGTGCATTTTAATGTGTTTGAAATGGTCAAATGCTGTGTAGCCACCTGACTAATAACTGATCTCTGTGAAGCCCAGCGGTTGGGTTGTTTTGACCCAGCGGTTGGGTAGCTTTGACCCAGCGGTTTGATAGTTTTGACCCAGCGGTTGGGTTGTTTTGACCCAGCGGTTGGGTTGTTCTGACCCCCTTTTAACCCAGCGCTGGGTTATATTTAACCCAGCATTTTTTAGAGTGCATGCTTTAAGCATATTTATAAAATAAATGCTAAATGAACAGAAATCTAAAACTTAAGCTAATTTCATCTTGAAATTTATTTCCATTTTGAAATATTAATATAGTTGTAAATGCAAAGCTTTATTTTACGAGGTCTGTCGGAAGATATTGCTCTAAAAGCTGAAGCCTCTTCTCGTGTTCTTGTGCTGTTCAGGAGGTGATTGAGAGTAAAGTGGAGGAGGATCGTTCTGCTGAAGATGAGGATGGTTTGGTGACAGTCTCAGGTCTGTACACACAAAACCTTTTACAGCGCAGCGTCAGCCAGCTCATCGACAAGAAAGACGAGGAATCATGGGAGCCGCACTTCAGACGCCTCGACAGCGGCCTGGTGAGAACAAAACTTACTTCTGCTGGACAAATGCTTTTATTTCTGAAATCTGATTTTGATAACCTGTCATATGTTTGTCAGTTTGAAGGTGAGGAGTTTGTGGACACCATCAAAGGCTTCAGCACAGCCAGGAAGGAACACACCATGTTCACCGACACCAACCTTTGACCCTCATCTCACATCATCAGCACTTTCTCCAAACATCATCTCAGAACTGAGCGGTTTTGGTGAATTCAGAACTGCTCTGGGACTCGTACCTGTGATACTGGCAGGAGGAAACCGGATTATACAGCAGACAAAAAAAAGAAAGAAAAAACTGCAAATTCTTTGCTGAAACATTGCTTTAGATTTTTTATTTTATGATGCATGTAATGTTTAAGCATTAAGCACAAGACCCTAGAGATATTAAAGACATTGTTAAAAGTCACAATCCATAACATTTAAACAGAAGTTTAATAAAAACAAAAGTTATCATTTATTACATTTTGCATATTTAAAACGATTGTAAAAAAAAGTTAATGTATTTTGAATAAACTGGGGAAATATGATTTCCATTAGTTACATTTTTTAAAATAGTGTCTTGCCTTAAGAAAAAAATACAATTCTTTAGACAAAATTAATGAAATGTATTATTTATCAGTGTAAAGCAACCCCATGACAAGTATTTTATACATAGACATAAATATTATAAAATCTCTCAGAACTTAAGATTTTTTTTAAGAATTGAAACTTTTAACTTAAAGTATTGTATTTTTTAGATTGTCAGAAATCCAGCTCATGACTGGCACTTAAAGACAATAGTAAAAAAAAATTTACAGAAAGACACAAATGCACAGCAGGCTTGATGAACAGGATGCTTTTATTGGAAAACTGCCCTGCTACATACAATGCACTGCTTATAAAATACTAATTCAAAAGGACCATTAATGCTGCATTAAAAATAAGGTCAGTTTCAATGTACAAAATTTCATGCATTCAAAAAGGCAACGTTCATTATTGCTTGTATAAATATATAATCTTTAGTTATTATACCCTGATTTACTGTGCACTGCTAATGTTTCTCAGAATCAGGCCACGACCGCCTGAAGACACCAACAAGAGCTGTAGTTCATCGCTTCACGCTTACGTCGTGCTCTACAAAACCGTTCCCTTTGAGACCAACTGAAAGTGCATGCAGCCACTTTTACTTTCTGAACGCTTTACAAACATGAAAACTATTTCTACCCTTTAATCGAACCTCTTGATAAGTTTCAGCCCACAGAACAGACTGATTTAGAAGCATGTGAGATGCTTCATCTAAAGGAATAATTCACTCAGAATTTTAAATCATGTTCCTGTATGACTTTCTTTCGTGGAATAAAAATTTACGATAAAAAACGACTGAGCGGCTGCGGAAGATTTGAAATATGGCACATGATTCTTATGGACCTCTTTTATGCACAGAAGAAATAAAATCATACAGGTTTTTACAGTGAAATAATCCTTTAAAGGAAGTTCATCCAAAAATGAAAATTTGCTGAAAATGTGAATGGGTGCCATCAGAATGAGAGTCTAAACAGCTGATAAAAACATCACAATAATCCACACATTTTGTGAAGTGAAAAGCTGCATCTTTGTAGGAAACAAATCAATTATTATCACTTAAGACATTAACTGAGGAACTGGAGTGGTGTGGATTATTGTGATGTTTTTAATCAGCTGTTTGGACTCTCATTCTGACGGCACCCATTCACTGCAGAGGATCCATTGCTGAGCAACTGATGAAATGCAACATTCTCCAAATCTGTTCTGAAGAAGAAAAACTCATCTACATCTTAGATGGCCTGAGGGTGAGGAGATTTTCAGCAAATTTTCATTTTCTTCGGTGAACTATTGCTTTAAGGTCGTGCATCTACAAGACTCAACAAAATCTCAACCTCTCCATCAAAAAGCGACATTCAGTTTTTATAGCCACACATACAAAAAGATCACTTCCAATCTGTTTCAACAAAAACTAATAAACCAGAGACAATCATTTAATCTTCTTACAGGACCTTAGTGAGGACAGACAGAGGTGTTTCTCAATTATAAGTGTTTCAGCTCTTCATAGTTTAAAACAGAAATCCAGCCCAGAGATCTGATAAAAGTCAAACATGTCCTTCCTCCACTGCTGAGATCTCACAGATTTCACTTAAACTGGCAGCAAATACTTGTGCCGTTCACTCCTTATCAACTCAATATTAATACTGTTATAGAGAAATGTTAGAAAGCTGGTCGAACAGAACAAAAACAGAGTTTGATCATCTAGTAACTGGCAATGAAATAAATGTTGTGTTTTAAAAAGTACCACTAAATCTGTTCAGCATGACTGAACTATTTCATTCCGATATGATAAACGTTTAGATTTTGCAGCCACATAAACTTTTCCTACACAGATATATGTACCTGCCTTTGCTGAAGAGATTGCTTTGAAATCATTCTATGATTTTCAGCCATCAGCAGCTTAAAACTTCCTGAAATCGCATTTCATCTGATGAAAAGATCAAATAAGGGAAATCTTGCATCTAGATCTGTGCTAAAACAAACTGAATATGATGCAAACGTGCATGATTTTTGACAGCTGCTCTGCGATAACTAGTGGAATCTGTCAGTGAGTGAAATGTGAACTGCATTCGGACATAAACTGAATACTGCACTCAAGCTCCCACACAAAATAACATCTACACAAAACAAAACACACATTCAGACTGAGAAATAAATGCCACTGGTGGGTCAATTCTGTGCATGATTATCTGGAGAGATGCAGAGGATCAGATGTTTGACGTGCCGATGATATTAGCTGCTTTTCTGCTCCAGAAACTCTACGTGGGACACAACACTGAAACAACAGACATGAAAGGATAGATCAGTAAAAGCCTGAAATATATTACACTGATGGTCAAACGTTTGGGGTCAGCAAGTGTGTTGTTTAAAGAAATTCATACTTTTATTCAGCAAGGATGCATTTAATTGTTTAAAGGGGTCATATGATGCGATTTCAAGTTTTCCTTTCTCTTTGGAGTGTTACAAGCTGATTGTGCATAGATAAGATCCCTGAAGTTGCAAAGACTAAAGCCTCAAAACCAAAGAGATATTCTTTATCAAAGTTAAGACTCTGCCACGCCCCCCTAAAACGGCTCGTTCTAACACGCCCCCACATATCTACCTCACTATGTGGAAATATTTGCATAATGCACCCAAATGTGCACGCAAAGAAAGAAGGCGTGGTTTCAGTAACCGCAGTTAGTGTTGAAGCAGCCATGTCAGGGAGACGCTGTGTGTTTCTAGGCGAAAGCAAAAGCACTTTATTTGGCCTTCCAGAAGTAGATGCATTTAGGAATCTTTAAGATCACTTACAACAGAACAGCAATGCATTTTATGGACGACCGTTTCGTGAACCTAGGAGAGGAAGTAATTCTGACTTTGCTATGACAATCTGACACTTCTGAATCAGCTACTGTTTTGTTATTAGTTTAAGTATTTATAATATAATATATAAATACAGCTATAATATAATATAGCTATAGGTCAATATGTTTGACGTTCAGTTTACATCAAATCAACATTGTGTCAAGTTTTTGACATCAGCTTGATTTACATATTTGAACTGTTTTTTGATGTCAATTTGAAGTATTTTGAACAATTATTTGTTAAAGCAGCACTATGTAACTTTTTCTGTGTTCAACGTGTATGTAATGAGCGAGTACATCATGAATTAATCTTCCAAACCGCGTTTTTGTCTTATTCCGATTCACTACGGTACACTTATAATAAGTACTTATATTTGGACTATTGTAGCCTGGTTGGGTCATCGCCGCTTATCTGCGTGAATCGCCATAGACGTAAACTTAGTAATTATTACAATATTTATATTATTTTTATTATTACAATATTTCATTATTTTTACAAACATGAAAACTATTTCTACCCTTTAATCGAACCTCTTGATAAGTTTCAGCCCACAGAACAGACTGATTTAGAAGCATGTGAGATGCTTCATCTAAAGGAATAATTCACTCAGAATTTTCAATCATGTTCCTGTATGACTTTCTTTCGTGGAATAAAAATTTACGATAAAAAACGACTGAGCGGCTGCGGAAGATTTGAAATATGGCACATGATTCTTATGGACCTCTTTTATGCACAGAAGAAATAAAATCATACAGGTTTTTACAGTGAAATAATCCTTTAAAGGAAGTTCATCCAAAAATGAAAATTTGCTGAAAATGTGAATGGGTGCCATCAGAATGAGAGTCTAAACAGCTGATAAAAACATCACAATAATCCACACATTTTGTGAAGTGAAAAGCTGCATCTTTGTAGGAAACAAATCAATTATTATCACTTAAGACATTAACTGAGGAACTGGAGTGGTGTGGATTATTGTGATGTTTTTAATCAGCTGTTTGGACTCTCATTCTGACGGCACCCATTCACTGCAGAGGATCCATTGCTGAGCAACTGATGAAATGCAACATTCTCCAAATCTGTTCTGAAGAAGAAAAACTCATCTACATCTTAGATGGCCTGAGGGTGAGGAGATTTTCAGCAAATTTTCATTTTCTTCGGTGAACTATTGCTTTAAGGTCGTGCATCTACAAGACTCAACAAAATCTCAACCTCTCCATCAAAAAGCGACATTCAGTTTTTATAGCCACACATACAAAAAGATCACTTCCAATCTGTTTCAACAAAAACTAATAAACCAGAGACAATCATTTAATCTTCTTACAGGACCTTAGTGAGGACAGACAGAGGTGTTTCTCAATTATAAGTGTTTCAGCTCTTCATAGTTTAAAACAGAAATCCAGCCCAGAGATCTGATAAAAGTCAAACATGTCCTTCCTCCACTGCTGAGATCTCACAGATTTCACTTAAACTGGCAGCAAATACTTGTGCCGTTCACTCCTTATCAACTCAATATTAATACTGTTATAGAGAAATGTTAGAAAGCTGGTCGAACAGAACAAAAACAGAGTTTGATCATCTAGTAACTGGCAATGAAATAAATGTTGTGTTTTAAAAAGTACCACTAAATCTGTTCAGCATGACTGAACTATTTCATTCCGATATGATAAACGTTTAGATTTTGCAGCCACATAAACTTTTCCTACACAGATATATGTACCTGCCTTTGCTGAAGAGATTGCTTTGAAATCATTCTATGATTTTCAGCCATCAGCAGCTTAAAACTTCCTGAAATCGCATTTCATCTGATGAAAAGATCAAATAAGGGAAATCTTGCATCTAGATCTGTGCTAAAACAAACTGAATATGATGCAAACGTGCATGATTTTTGACAGCTGCTCTGCGATAACTAGTGGAATCTGTCAGTGAGTGAAATGTGAACTGCATTCGGACATAAACTGAATACTGCACTCAAGCTCCCACACAAAATAACATCTACACAAAACAAAACACACATTCAGACTGAGAAATAAATGCCACTGGTGGGTCAATTCTGTGCATGATTATCTGGAGAGATGCAGAGGATCAGATGTTTGACGTGCCGATGATATTAGCTGCTTTTCTGCTCCAGAAACTCTACGTGGGACACAACACTGAAACAACAGACATGAAAGGATAGATCAGTAAAAGCCTGAAATATATTACACTGATGGTCAAACGTTTGGGGTCAGCAAGTGTGTTGTTTAAAGAAATTCATACTTTTATTCAGCAAGGATGCATTTAATTGTTTAAAGGGGTCATATGATGCGATTTCAAGTTTTCCTTTCTCTTTGGAGTGTTACAAGCTGATTGTGCATAGATAAGATCCCTGAAGTTGCAAAGACTAAAGTCTCAAAACCAAAGAGATATTCTTTATCAAAGTTAAGACTCTGCCACGCCCCCCTAAAACGGCTCATTCTATCACGCCCCCACATACCTACCTCACTATGTGGAAATATTAGCATAATGTACCCAAATGTTCACGCAAAGAAAGAAGGCGTGGTTAGTGTTGAAGCAGCATGTCAGGGAGACGCTGTGTGTTTCTAGGCGAAAGCAAAAGCACTTTATTTGGCCTTCCGAAAGTAGATGCATTTAGGAATCTTTAAGATCACTTACAACAGAACAGCAATGCATTTTATGGACGACCGTTTCGTGAACCTAGGAGAGGAGGTCATTCTGACTTTGCTATGACAATCTGGCGCTTCTGAATCAGCTACTGTTTTGTTATTAGTTTAAGTATTTGCTATTGACTGTTCAAATGCAGAGTTTTGCGCATCATGTGTGTGTGTGTGTGTGTGTGTGCGCGCGCGTGTGGGAGAGAGATCACATCACAGTGGAGTCAGCTGTCTTAACCGTGGCTTGTGTACTGCAAACACATACCAGCTTCATCACTGTGTCTGTCACGCGACTCTGTTCCCTTTCGGGCTCTGTCTTTGCATTTATTATGAAAGATGAAGCTTGCGATTATGGTAAGGGGCGTTACATTTCTGACGAGTGCTTGCAGTGTTCGGCCAATCACAATGCACTGGGTCAGCTGGCCAATCAGAGCAGACTGCGCTTGTCAAAGGAGGGGGCTTTGTAGAAAACGAAACGTTTGAGAGAGGCGGGGCATAGAGGACCTACAATAATGTACAGTATTTGAAAAATAATGTGTTTTTTGAACATTAAAGCATGTCAACATATTCTGTTACACCAAATAATGATCTTTAAAAAAGCATCATATGACCCCTTTAATAGTGAGCAGCAAATCAGCATATTAGAATGATTTCTGAAGGATCATGTGACACTGAAGACTGGAGTAATGATGCTGAAAATTCAGCTTTGCATCACAGGAATAAATTACATTTTACAATATTCTACAATAGTTTTAAATTGTAATAATATTTCATAATATTACTGATTTTACTGTATTTTTTATCAAATTAATGCAGCCTTGTTGAGCAGTAGTTTATATTGTTGTGTTTTGCTGTATGTTGCATATTATTACCACTTCAATTTATTCCTTATGAGACAAATAATGTTCACTAACACACATCACAGAGAAGACAACAAATACTACACACACACACACACACACACAGATGACAAAAATCTATTTTACACTCTTGTGTGTCTAGGTGGGATTACCTATCTACGGCAGATACAAATCTCCTGAAGCGAAGGAAAAAATATCCCTTTGGGGACATATAAATAATTTTTTTGTCATTTTAGACTGTAGTCATTATAATTAGCGATATATAAAAGCAACACACCTGTTCTCTCACACCAGTGCTAGAGGTCAAATGCAGCGGGAGCAAAAATAAAACATAAAACACAGAGAAGATCAGTGAGGCTCAGACTGACAGTGATGAGACTGATGAGTGATTCAGATGTCTGATACCTTTGAGGATGTAGTCGGTGAGAAGAGCAGGAACTGTGTCACTGTCCTCACGCATGGCATGAAGAACTACAGAGAAACACAGAGACACAGTTACACATGTACAACACTACACACGTACACCCTCAATATTTTTCACATCCATATTATTAAACTAAAATAATACTAATAACATAAAAAAATAATTATAATAATAAAAATAAAGTAATTTATAGAATTCAAATATGCAATACCGCTCAAAAGTTTGAGGTCAGGAAGATTTATTTTTTTATTTGATCAATATTACAGTTAAAACAGTACTATTGTGAAATATTATTAATTTAAAATAACTGTTTTCTATGTTAAAATAATTTAAAAGAGCTGTTTTTAAAATATTATTTATTCCTGTGATGCAACCAACATTTCTGATTATTATCAGTGTTGAAACCAGTTTAGCTGATTCTGAAAGAATTCTTTGATGAATAGAAAGTTGAAAAGAACAGCACAGAAGAAAAAAAAATTTTATTTAAAAAAAATAAATAAAAATAAAACAAAAAGTGACGTCTTTACTGTCACTTTTGATAAATTTAATGCATCTTTGCTGAAAAGATACTGCTAAAAGTATTATTTTCTTTCTTTCCAAAAACAAAAAAACCTACTCAACCAACTTTTGAACGGTATTGTTTTTTAGGGCTGCAACAACTAATCGATAAAATCGATTATTATCGATAACAAAAACAATCGACAACGATTCTTATTATCGATTAGTCGGGTCTGCCCACAGTGCACGTCCAACTCATAGACTGTATAAAAACATGGACGTAGTGTCCGTGACATGTTCACTAACACACATCACAGAGAAGACAACAAATACTACACACACACACACACACACACAGATGACAAAAATCTATTTTACACTCTTGTGTGTCTAGGTGGGATTACCTATCTACGGCAGATACAAATCTCCTGAAGCGAAGGAAAAAATATCCCTTTGGGGACATATAAATAATTTTTTTGTCATTTTAGACTGTAGTCATTATAATTAGCGATATATAAAAGCAACACACCTGTTCTCTCACACCAGTGCTAGAGGTCAAATGCAGCGGGAGCAAAAATAAAACATAAAACACAGAGAAGATCAGTGAGGCTCAGACTGACAGTGATGAGACTGATGAGTGATTCAGATGTCTGATACCTTTGAGGATGTAGTCGGTGAGAAGAGCAGGAACTGTGTCACTGTCCTCACGCATGGCATGAAGAACTACAGAGAAACACAGAGACACAGTTACACATGTACAACACTACACACGTACACCCTCAATATTTTTCACATCCATATTATTAAACTAAAATAATACTAATAACATAAAAAAATAATTATAATAATAAAAATAAAGTAATTTATAGAATTCAAATATGCAATACCGCTCAAAAGTTTGAGGTCAGGAAGATTTATTTTTTTATTTGATCAATATTACAGTTAAAACAGTACTATTGTGAAATATTATTAATTTAAAATAACTGTTTTCTATGTTAAAATAATTTAAAAGAGCTGTTTTTAAAATATTATTTATTCCTGTGATGCAACCAACATTTCTGATTATTATCAGTGTTGAAACCAGTTTAGCTGATTCTGAAAGAATTCTTTGATGAATAGAAAGTTGAAAAGAACAGCACAGAAGAAAAAAAAA
>NW_015505347.1:589153-589401 GCF_001515645.1 Sinocyclocheilus grahami | reverse complement strand
ACACACACACACACATACAGTGTGAGCTCTGTCTGCACTGACTGAAAGAAATGCATGGATGACTGGATGGCCAGACGGATCTCACCTCCTGAGGTCGGAGGTTCAGCGTGGGCAGGTGTAGTGAACGCGTGTGAGAGGTTTTCCAGTCCACTGGCATCACATTGCCGTAGTTCTCCGTCAAAGTGTTCCATATCCTGCCAAACAACAAGAAAACAGAAGAATAAACGAAAAAGACAGTATATAAAATA
>NW_015505347.1:588381-589115 GCF_001515645.1 Sinocyclocheilus grahami | reverse complement strand
AAGGTGGTCTTTTAATATCACTGTCTTAGTGCATTAAGCATTTTCTTTACGTTATATGAGAGGAAAACACTTAACGTGTAAATAAACGCGTTGCGTTCATATTTTGGGCTCATACGTATCTGCACATAGTATATGCTTTACAGCTTGGTCTTTATCACTGTCTTAGTACATTAAGCCACATGAAGCATTATTCCGATTAAGCATTTTATAAAGTCCCTGTTCAAGTTCTGCTAATTCACAAGGCGAGTGAGAATCATATTCGCAAAGGTGATGTTAATTATTAAATCAAACTAAACCAAAACTTTCAAAAATACGCAGCAATGTGATTCTTTTATTGAGTGACAGGCAGTGGGTTTAACCAGTGACATTATTAATAGATTAACTATACGGCGTCTTCTTGTCATCTCCGCGACCTGCTGCCCTTGGGGTTTTTACACAGAGAAAACTAAGGCGTAAAAAACATATTGCATTGTCCATTTTTCTCTCAGAACGATGAACTGAGTTACTATTGCAATTCTCGATGCAGCACGAATGACATATAATGGTGACTTTTTTCACAATCACGACAGAAAATCTAAATACTGCTCTAAACTCAACGGCGTGACGTCAGCTTCACATACTCTATTAATACTCAAGAACATTCATTGCGCTGAAATATCTGTTGAACGGTAAATTTAATTTAATAATAATTATTAATAATAATAATTTATGCATTTAGCAGACGCTTTTATCCA
>NW_015505347.1:582917-587537 GCF_001515645.1 Sinocyclocheilus grahami | reverse complement strand
TCAACAGCTCTGAACGGCTCTAGCCCAAGCTGTGATATAAACGAATGATATTGGCTATTTTAAAAAGCTTGATATGTCCCGCCCTGTCTTCCGGATTCAGTTAAAATGACATCAACACATAGAGTAACGCTGCGTGTTTCTAAGCATTTCAGGGGACCTTTAACAAATTTATTAAAACAAATTTATGTAAGGTTTGTGCCACTGCTGCTCTAAACTAACAGTATTGGCGATTATCAAAATAATTTTTCAGCTTTCTGTGTTGGGTAGTCCTGTGTAAGCTCTTTAGTAATAGTAGGCTATTTCTAATGCTGTAATATAAATATTGCTTTTGTCTATGAAAGAAAGGCAGAAAAAATAGTCAAGCACTTTATAGTGTTTTTTCCAGATGCCCAATTACAGTCAAAAAGTACCTAAACAATGCCAGCAAGAATGCAAGCAGTTATGAAAAGCATAGGAGGCCATTTTTGTTATTATGTGAATAAATACTATTTGTTTCAGTTTGTTATTTGCCCAATAAATGACAATAACATTTTTTTATTTGTTTGAAGGACATTGGGCAGAATGTGGATCAGTATGTTTTTTGCCAATAAAAAAAAAGAAAAGAAAGTAGGGCTTTTTTTAAAAATCTGATTAATCGAAAAAATATTTGGCCAACTAATTGATTATCAAAATAATCATTAGTTGCAGCCCTATTGAATTTTTTAAAACAATTGTATATTTAAATAATTCAAAATCAAATGTTTAAATTATTAATTAATATTGAATGACACAATCATTTATACTGTTCCAAGTTACAGTTTGAAAGATTGTGCGAAGTTACAGTATCTGAAGTTCACACAAGTGCCTGACCAAAGTCTCATTTGTGGTCAGATTATAATTAAAGTACATTTGTTATCAGATCACTTTGAAGGGATGTTAATAAACTCACTCTTGGTCAGGATCTGCAGGTCTTCTACAGACGGCGCTCCGCTGCTCTTGTCGTAAGGGATCACCGTCGTCAGATACTGAAAAACAGACAAAGGTGGTCAAAAACATAAACGACGGAGTCCACTCTTATAGATTGTTTAATCAATTTTTCAAAAATTACAGAACACGTAAAAAAAAAAAAAATCATAATTCTTTTTGAACAGATGTGTTTAAGATCTGAGAGATTTCTTTGTGCTGATTTGGAGAAAAAGGTTAGGTTGTCCCCGAATGATTTTAAACATGGCAAAATGTGTAAAATGAAGCTGCAGTAGTACTGAAATTTAAAAGCATTATGAATTCAGCCAAATTATTGGATAAATGAACAGACGAGGGTTTGTGTAGAGCTTTGAAAATGTTCCAGTTCTACTGAAATCTATGGAGATTTCTGCGGATGTAGATTTTGTGTGGGCTTGCTAATGAGTAATTAGCATCCTTACGGTTCCTGGCACATGCGAGCGGTTGGATCTCTGTTCGGCGCCTGTGGTCTTTATCTTCCTCTTTTTCTTCAGCAGCTCTCGATGTTCTTTCTGTCGGTTCTGCACGTGGATGAGTGCCGAGATGAACGTGTTCTTCACCTCCTTCTCATAGTCCAGCTCCTCCCTCACTGCCAGCTGATCGATCAGCTCCTCAGAGAAACCACGGATCTGTCGCTCCACCTCCTCCAGACGCTCCAGCAGCTCAGACATGCACAGACCACGCAAGCCTGAGACAGAAACCAGCCAAAAGATCAAAGTCTGAAGTCATTCAAACACAAGCTCATTTCTACTTCTACAGCACCGTTATTTCATAACACGCTCATTTCGACACTCCAGTTCTGTCTGAGATATAAAAGATACGTGTGAACTTCCAACATAACAGCCCTCAAAAGTACTTAAACAGTTACCATTTTACATTTGGGCAAAATAATCTGATTAGACCGTTAGCATCTCGCTCAAAAATGACCAACGAATTTCGATATTACCTAGCTGGGGACTATTTTCAGGCGCTGCGTAATATCATTGCGCCTGCTGCACCCATGGTACGGCAGCAAATTTCCTTGATTATTACGCCGGAATGAGAGTATAGTTCCTAGCCATATCGGCCTAGAAAATCACAACTTTTCATTTTCCGTCGGACTTAGTACACGATGTAACTACAGAAGGGTCAAGTATTAAATAGGAAAAATACCGAAACTATTTGGTCATTTTTGAGCGAGATGCTAACGGTCTAATCAGATTCAGTGATCTATGCTAAGCTACAGCTAAAAGAAAGAATCACAGCCTAAATATATGAAACCTGACCACTAATCTACCACAACATCGCGTTATTTACTCTGAGCAATTAAAACTGGAGCGAGTATATTTATAGAAACGTATTTACTGTGTAAAACATATGAAATACTATGTGACATATTTCGCGATGTTATAATATGGTGAGTATGTTTTTGTCACTCACTCGTCGTCGCGCAGCAGCTCGCGCTCGCTCACTGAGACGCTCGTGCACGCGCTGCCGGAGTACGGGAAGCTCGCGCTCAGCGTCTCGTCGAAGGATGCGAAGCTTTGGGTCTGCGGTGAATTCTCCGGTGCCGCGGTCCAGCTGCTGTGCGAATCAGCCGCTTTGAATTCGTTAAAATCCTCCCAGTCTTCATCGAGCGGAGCGACCGGGGCCGCCATGACGGTGGCGGACGACGGTACACAGAGAACGCGCACGCACTAGAGGACGGAGGGGGCGGGGCGACGCTGCCACGCAAACACGCACTAGAGGACGGAGGGGGCGGGGCGAGTACACAACAGTTATATTAAATTGTAATAATATTTAGCAATTTTACTGTTTTTTTTTTTTACTGTAATTTTGATCAAATAAATGCAGCCTTAGTGAGCACAAGATACTTATTTAAAAAAAAAAAAAACTACAAAATTCTGAACAATAGTGTATAAAATAAGAGTGATTTAGACTCACACACACAAAAAAAAAAACCCACAAGAACACATTGAAACAAATTAAGATATGGTTACTTGATTTTTTCCAGACTGTTCCTTAAGAGAGTGTCGCACTAACAAAATAAAAATCTATCCTTCTGTTAAATTATGACTAAACAGTGCAACTATTCATTGGCACAAAAACTTCAGTCACATCGGAACAGTGAAAAACTTGTTTGACAACAATTGGGCTTTTGTAAGTCTCATTCTCTAGAAATATTGCAAAGTGACAAAATAGTCTCTGTTCCTTATACCAAAGACGACGCTAGTTTATGCATTCATGACTCAATTATACGTACTGCACTACTGGCTGAATGTCCAACAGCCTCAAATAAGATTAAACTGTAACTAAGTAGTTAAATAGCGTTTCAAAAATGTTTAAAGCCAACATAAAAAAGCAGTCACAAGACATTTTATTTCTGTAACATGCATTTCAATATGAAACGGGACATTCAATTAGAGCACATGTATATAAAAAAAAATATATTTTTTTTTTTAGAGTGGTATTTTCTTGTTATTGCAATTATTATAATTGTTATTTTCATTACCATTAAATTTTTTTTTTAAATGACAATATTGTATATTTTCCACAAAAAAAAATATCTGAAATTGATAACATTATAAATATATATTAATATATTTGTATAATTGTCTACATGACAGATATTTGGGAGTCAGGCAAAATGTAAAAATTAATCTTATTTTAATTTTTAATGTTTTTTAAATGCATAATACACACACAATGAGACCAGGAATGTGTATTAAGTCATGCTGATTTTAAGAACATTATTGAAACTTAATAAACTCAGATTATAGACGCTTGTATTATCATCAATGAATCTGAAGAATGGAAGCTCTAACTCTCAGTGTAATTACACTTCCCGTTTGTTCTGTGATTGGATAGCATGTGTGTACCATTGAGGCTGTCCAGCTCTTGAGCACCCTGGAAGGGTGCGGGTCCCCAGATACGGACTGTGCCGTCATCAGAAGCGCTGGCCATAAGACTGGGAATACAGGGGTTCCAGCTGACACAGTTCACTGTGCGCGTGTGTCCCGTCAACTCCACGATCGGCAGCTCGCTGCGCTTGTGCCAAATATATACCTTATGATCTGAGAGACAGCAAGATTGAGTGAGAACGATTCATATGAAACGCACCTGAAGAAGCTGAGGAAACCAAAGTACCTTCACTGCCGCTAGCGATGAAATCCTCGTTGTGTCCACCGAAGCAGGAGTGAATGGTGTAGAAACCCTGTGTCACACCCTGATACTTCCTGACCAACACACGGTCCTGTAGATCCCAGAGATGAACGCCCTGCGTTACGAACAAACATGACATTTGTTTAGGACAACAGTGTACAACAATGTCATTTAAAGATGGTAAATAATGGACGGAAAACATTATTGCAATACAATTTAATTGCAATATATTCTTTAAAAAAAATGAAAATTAATTTTAAAAATGTGAAAAATTATTTTAGGAATTATTAATAATATTCTGTAATTATTATTTAATTATAAAACATCACACAATTTGACCTAAAAATAGTAAATATCATAAGAGTAACACTGCTGCAATAAAATAACACTATTCTCAAAAATAATTGTGAAGAAAATAAATGAATTTGAAAATTCTGACATTTTATTTGAATAATTAACAATAATTTTGAACAATTATTATTAAATTATATATATATA
>NW_015505347.1:571266-582907 GCF_001515645.1 Sinocyclocheilus grahami | reverse complement strand
GAATAACTGGAAAATCATCCATGAATTGCTCTCAAATAATTGCTTAATGTTGATTTCCACGAGCTGTCAAGTTGGCGAGGATGAAAAGGTCTCTATAATAAAGTGATGTAACTTTAGAGAAGTGTTTTTCTGGATACTTTGGATTTCTGATTGAACTTCCACCTGCGAGGCAAAGGTTTAGCACCATCTTATGACTGCGGAAAGCATATGTGGATGTCATTAAAACTATGGTTAATGCAACTATTGTTTTTAATGGAAAGAACGCTAATAATGCTTAAATAAAAGATTTTAAAAAAGAAAAAAAAAGAAAAGAGGAGACAATTTATCTGGTTATAGTTTAATATAATGATACAGAGAATAAAGTCGACCAAAAAAACTAAGCAAAAATGAAATATTGTAAACCAAAGAAAGTAACAAAAACTTCCATAAAAACAGGCAAAACATTTTCTTTTCAAACATTTAATATCAGTCCATAGCAAATATTTCTCTCCAAAAATGGGATTCAAAAGCCGGATATTTGGTGTAAACAGCTCAGGGAACGTGACCGAGTGGACATAACTGAACTAGCGCACAGGATGAAATCGTCGTGGAAATGTAGTGCGGTCAGAGACGGTTTATTCTAATGCTGGTATGGCTGCTGCAAGAAACATTATACGGGGTATCTATATAAAAAAAATCACAATTCAAATAAAATATTATTAAAAAGCATTTAAAAATAACTAAAAAAATTAATTTGAAACATTTGAAATACAATTTTAATAATTAGCAATATTTAACAATTATTAAATTATATAAAACAATTACACTATTTCAATGAATACTGCTGTAATAAAATAACACAAAAATCCCAATAATTATTGAAAATTAATGAATTTGAAAAATGTTAAATATCATTTTAATTATCAATAAATTTCTAACAATTATAAAAAAATTTATTACATTAATTAATTGAAAGGTAGCAAATATGTAAGATAATATAACTGAAAAAAAACTAATAATGTGAATTTATTTGAAAATTTAAGAATTAAAAAAAATAAATAAATCAGAAAAAATTCCAAATAAAAAGTTTCTGATTATTATGATTTTACAAAACTCTATTTATTAAAAACATTAATTAAAAAATAAAGTGAACATTTTGGATATTGAAATAACAATGTAACATGTTTGAGACACGTACGCTTACCTGAGTTGCTACATTTAACAAAGCTAATCTTCCATTCTTAGAAACAGTGAAAGACATTATAGGATGATCCTCCTGAACTCTAGAGTATGAACAGAGAGAAGCGAAAGGTCAGACACAGTTTTCAAAACTCAGGCGCGTCTGATGATCGAGTCGAACAGCTGCTTACATGTTTCTGTCTGTTAGGTCCTCGAAACTGTATCCACGGATCCTCTGGTGCGTATCAGAGGCGAGAACAGTCCGGCCGTCGGCCAAACACCAGAGGCACTGCACACGCACGCCTTCCCACGACTCCAACAGGTTTCCGTCAAGATCCTGCCCAATCACAGCCAACAAATCATTACTAAAGGGTAGCCTGGCAAATCCTGACAATCAAACCTCTTTACTCTCATTCTGAACTTACACACTGGTAAAACTGCCCTCTCTGTCCTCCTGTAACGAAGCGCTTGCCGTCAGGGTTCCAGGCCACGCTGGTCAGGCTGTCCTCATGAGACTGACTCATCTTAGTCCGCAGTTCTCCTGTCTGACCACCAGGTGAAAGAAGAGAGTCAGAGGTCAGAGCTGAGCTAAAAAAAAAAAAAGAAGTCTGCATCTAAAAACGCTTGAGTGGAAAATTCATGATTAGCGGTTAACCAATAAGGTTTTTTTTAATGTCCAATGCTGTTAACCTGGAGAACAGGGTGGCCAATTGCCAAAATAAAGCTGATATTTATTACTCGATTTAATTTAAAGATAAAAAAAATAACACAAAATTTAACAATATTTATTTAAAAATTATAAATAAAAAAGTATTTAAACTTGAATTTAAAAGAAAAAAGAACCAGCAATTAATAATTTATTAATTAATAATAAAATAAAATTTAAAAAAACTTAAACTAATTTTATTAATTAATTTTAATAAATATAATTTCATTACTTTTAAAGAAAATAACTATTTAATTTAAAGACAGTAGGACAACACTGCTGGAATAAATGTAAATATTTTTGAAAATAATTTGGAAATTTATAAAAAATAAATAAAATGATTTTTAATTTTAAAAATTTGGTTTTAAAAATCATATTTTAATAATTGTTATTAATAAATGTATATTCTGTCATGGCTAGAAAAGAAAAAAAAGAGCAAACATTATACTTGAGATTTTGGATATATGTAATAATGACAATGTTGATATTTTCTCTTTGTCACTTTTAACAAAAGCTTCTTACAACAAATTGAAGAGCAAAGGTTGTGTTTTAAACACCTAGTACATGTCTATGTATTTTACCATTTCCAAGTAGCCACAGTGAATGACAATAAGCCTCAAATGTGGCTGAATGAGTAGTTTTAAAGTCCGCATGACATCAAAATGGACTTTATTTACTTTACTAGCACATTGCTAGTCTTGATGTGAACAATTAATCCATGCAAGTTAATCCGCTAAAAAATGGTTTGTTTTGGTCATCTTTAATCAAAATCGGAACATTTGCTTCCGCTCTGGAATGGCATTCCTTCTCTGATGACGTCAGTTTGACGGCTTGGGTAGAATATCCTCAAACACACCCCTCCAACCATTTGTTTGCTATGAGTGAGAGATAGAGAGGAGGAGCGCAAAAATAAAACCACGCCCTCTCCTCAATATTCCGTTTCAGATGGAAATACGTCACTACACTGAAATAAAGTCAGCAGCAACTTCCAGTTCACATGGACTTTAAACTTCCTATCATCCTTCCATTTCCTATCATCTTTACACCAATTGTACATCAGTAAACAATACACACTAATTATAGTCCCCATCCACCATTACAATTTATAACACAAAAAAAAAAAAGAAGTCTGCATCTAAAAACGCTTGAGTGGAAAATTCATGATTAGCGGTTAACCAATAAGGTTTTTTTTAATGTCCAATGCTGTTAACCTGGAGAACAGGGTGGCCAATTGCCAAAATAAAGCTGATATTTATTACTCGATTTAATTTAAAGATAAAAAAAATAACACAAAATTTAACAATATTTATTTAAAAATTATAAATAAAAAAGTATTTAAACTTGAATTTAAAAGAAAAAAGAACCAGCAATTAATAATTTATTAATTAATAATAAAATAAAATTTAAAAAAACTTAAACTAATTTTATTAATTAATTTTAATAAATATAATTTCATTACTTTTAAAGAAAATAACTATTTAATTTAAAGACAGTAGGACAACACTGCTGGAATAAATGTAAATATTTTTGAAAATAATTTGGAAATTTATAAAAAATAAATAAAATGATTTTTAATTTTAAAAATTCGGTTTTAAAAATCATATTTTAATAATTGTTATTAATAAATGTATATTCTGTCATGGCTAGAAAAAAAAAAAAAAGAAAAAAAAAGCGCAAACATTATACTTGAGATTTTGGATATATGTAATAATGACAATGTTGATATTTTCTCTTTGTCACTTTTAACAAAAGCTTCTTACAACAAATTGAAGAGCAAAGGTTGTGTTTTAAACACCTAGTACATGTCTATGTATTTTACCATTTCCAAGTAGCCACAGTGAATGACAATAAGCCTCAAATGTGGCTGAATGAGTAGTTTTAAAGTCCGCATGACATCAAAATGGACTTTATTTACTTTACTAGCACATTGCTAGTCTTGATGTGAACAATTAATCCATGCAAGTTAATCTGCTAAAAAATGGTTTGTTTTGGTCATCTTTAATCAAAATCGGAACATTTGCTTCCGCTCTGGAATGGCATTCCTTCTCTGATGACGTCAGTTTGACGGCTTGGGTAGAATATCCTCAAACACACCCCTCCAACCATTTGTTTGCTATGAGTGAGAGATAGAGAGGAGGAGCGCAAAAATAAAACCACGCCCTCTCCTCAATATTCCGTTTCAGATGGAAATACGTCACTACACTGAAATAAAGTCAGCAGCAACTTCCAGTTCACATGGACTTTAAACTTCCTATCATCCTTCCATTTCCTATCATCTTTACACCAATTGTACATCAGTAAACAATACACACTAATTATAGTCCCCATCCACCATTACAATTTATAACACTTTTAAAAAAACTATTTGTTTCTGCCATGATTCTTCATTTGATAGAATATCCTGAGGTCAAAGAAAATCTGGGTAACTATGTGTTCATGTGTGCTCTTCATCTTACACAATCATGACTTGAAAGCAGCATTAGATCAGCCCAGATTTGGAAAATCTCTTGCTAGAATCCCAACAATGCATATTACATAAAAAATAAAAAATAAAAGTGTTTACCTGAACGTTCCATAGCCAGAGCTCGGAGCAGTCGTCAGGACCGCAGGCAATCAGGTAAACATCATCAGGACTCCAGGCAAGATACGACACACCGTACGCGTGACCCTCCAGAGTCCGTAAGAGCTTCAGCTGATGCGAGTCCTGTGTGTGATTGAGCACATGCATTCATTTATTCAAGATTGACAAGTGTCAAGGTTAACTCAAAAAAGTGTCACTGTCACTTTAAAAATTGCCAACTTTCGAGATGCTCAAACAAACAGAAAAATGTTCTGCTGCATGTGACAGATGTCTTCACTCACCGGCTCCACCTGCCAGATAATCACAGTTGTGTCTTTCGAGCCGGTGGCGAGTTTAGTGCCGTCGTTGGAGAACTTGCAGAACCAGACTTCATTGCAGTGCTCTGTGAGGATCTGCTGCGTGTAACAGGGAAACTGTTTCCTGCGAACACAAGTGCAGACGATTCATGTGAAATCTCTGAGGACGGAGGGGCGCGTTAGAATGAGTAAACGCGGCACACCTGCTGCAGACGTGATCCAGCAGTAAGGACACAGAGTCCAGACTGGAGTCCAGTTTGGTGTTGTGATAAAGGCAGCGATCTCTCTGCAGCTCCACGGCCTGTCTGAGCAGAGTCTGCAGCCGCCGAGGGGGCAACATTACAGAGGGGGGCAGGTACGCTAAAAAAAACACACACAATTATAAATACAGACATACGTTATGAAATAAAAGAAAACTGACAGTAAATATCAAAAGACTGTCTATAAACTTGAGAAAAACTGCCACCACACAGTATGCGCTAAATCTGACAAATTCTCCATTCTGGGATGTCCCTAAAATTACAAACGACTAAAAATAAGTGAAGTAAAGCATTCTAAAAATGCAAAATGTTTTCTTTTAGGTGTCTTAAATCATTTATTATAAGATTCATAATATTTATGTAATTTTAATAATAAAAGTATTATAACAAATAATATAAATTGTATAAATATTATATAAATCAGCAAAAAAATGGCGGCAGCAGAAGTACGGGCTACATCTGACAAAACTTCCATTTTGGAATGCCCTTAAAAGGTAAAAAAAAAAATAAAAAAAATAAGTAAACCATTCTAAAATGCAAAAAGTTATTTTAAAGTGTCTTAAACCATATACAAGTTTTATCATATTTACTATATCTTAAATAGAAGTATTATAAAAATGTATATTCAAATAATAAATTACACAAAAGTAATACACAAATACAAATTACAATATAAATAATAAATATAATTTTTTAAAATATATTTTTGCTAAGTTAGCAATAATTGTTTACTCTATTTTAATGTGTAGTTACATGTACTTACTATAGTAATAACAATAAATTATGCTTAATTACACGCAACAAACTCTAAACCAAATACTATAGTAAGTACACATATTTAATCTAATTCAGTGGTTCTCATCCCCGCGGCCCATCACGAATACAAATGCGGCCCTCCATGTTGAACACAATTAAAAAATAACTTTCAGTTTTACAATTCATTTTAGTTTTTACATTAATTTAAAAATTTACTAAACAAATATAAGCTATAATGTTTTTGTTATGTAAAATCATTTTGTTTTTCATATATTATTTTCAGACATGAGCAGACCTATGTACTCACGTAAATTAACGTCATGCATTTTACAAACACTTAAAAGCGCGCACTTTGGCAGAATTAAATTTAAATAGTCATCAGCAGCCATTAGTTCTGTAGATTTGAGCATCAGAATGGACAAATTTGTTATTAAGCAGCGAATGCCAGCGAAGGAACACATGCAAACAAGAATAGTCGCAGTATCAGCAGCAGTGAAGGTAGGAGAGTGCTGGATCTTCGGTTAGCCCCGCCACTCACTTGAAGATGTTCAAGCAAAAGGAACACCCATACTACGCAGCAATTATCCTTAATGTGGCAAAACATCTCTGGAGAGAACCTCAGATTATTAAATTCGAAAGTGCTTTTATTTGGATCAACATAGGCTACATTTGTGAATGCACATTTTCTGCAAAAGTCTTACAGACTGCAACTTGCAATCGCAACTTCATTGTGCTGTTACTCCTTTCACACCGAATTTCACAAAATTGGTCAGCTCCCAACTGTCACGTGTACGTTTCTGTCTAGTTCCTGTTTGCCCCTATTTGGTTCATTTAACCTAACACACACACACACACACACACACACACACACAAAATGTGTTTGTCTTTTGTTTAGAACTTTGAGCAAGAACACTTACACTGCTATTCAAAAGTCGGAGGGCACTGCGATTTAAAAGAAAGAAAGAAAGAAAGAAAGACATTACTACAGAACTACAATTAATAAGCAAAGATGCATTAAATTGATCAAAGAGAAGACATTGTTACAAAAAAATTTTAATAGATGTTGTTCTTTTGAACTTTTCATTTATCAAAGAATCCTGAAAAATGTATTGGTTTCCAAAAATAAAAATAAAAAAATACAGCACAACCATTTTTATCTGTGATAATAAGATTGTATTAAACAAATACATTTTCATGGTAACATTTAAATTAACTTGATTTATTTAAGTTTATTCAAGACCATCACAACCTGACTACATGTGGGTTACACAAATTAATCTAAAAGTAATTAAAAATGGTCCGATCAGATCAATAGTTCAATCAATATGTGTCACGTCTACGTTTCTGTCTAGTTCCTGTTTGCCCCTATTTGGTTCATTTCTTGCTCATTTAGTTAATCATCTTTCATTAGTTCCCACCTGTGTTGTATTAATCATCTCATTTGTCTTCCTTATAAGCCCTCAGTTTCGTTGTCTTTTTTGTCCTGGATTAATGTTATTTTCAACACCCCTATTTGGTTCATTTCCTGCTCATTTAGTTAATCATCTTTCATTAGTTCCCACCTGTGTTGTATTAATCATCTCGTTTGTCTTCCTTATAAGCCCTCAGTTTCGTTGTCTTTTTTGTCCTGGATTAATGTTATTTTCAAAGGTTATTGTGTGTTGATGTTCATTAAAGTATCCCTACGTTTACTCCTTCCTCATGCGCTCTCTTACTACAACCACACCCCGTGACAGAATCCAGGACCCATAGCCAATGAAGATGACGGCTGAGGACAAGCTGTGTGTGCTGCGGCAGAGTGGTCGGACGTTGTAGAGATATGTGGAGGAATTCCTCGCGCTTTCCAACGAGGTGAGCTGGCACGACTCGTCACTTGGAGTGTGTTTCCAGCTGGGGCTGGATGAGGATATAATCCGCTGCGATCTCCCCACGTGTGAATTTCCCCTGATCGAGCTGATTAATCTCGTTCTCAATTTAAATAATTCCGACTTCGAGGTGGAAGTCGTCAATAGAAATTCTAAGTTTCCTCGTCCAGCCCACTCTGGAACAAGCCGTGCCTCCCCAGCTCACCTCACGCCAGGAACCCCCACATACCTCGCCAACGGCTCCGACCACCTGCCAAAATTGAGGCATCCCCATGTTCTCCTAAGCTCCTCCCTAGTCCTCAGCCCAGGATCGCCGGCCGCTTGGAAGTCAAGATTCCCCAGGGGGGTGTGTCCCCCGATCCGCCATGGCCTTCTGAGCTACCAGCTCCGCCATGGCCTCCTAAGTCCCCTGCTCCGCCATGGCAACCTGAACTGCCTGATTAACCATTACATTTATTGAAATATATAATTCTATTCCGGGAGGGGGGCGATATCTGTCACGTGTACGTTTCCGCCATGGCTCCTGGAACGCCCTGATCAGCCCTGGAGGCTCTCCTTGTCTCCGCCCTGTTCCTGTCCTACACCAGCCTCCAGGGTGCCCGGGATATCGAAGGAGCAAACTAAGGACCTGTGTTGTATTAATCATCTCGTTTGCTCCTTAGTTTGCCTTCCTTATAAGCCCTCAGTTTCGGTGTCTTCTTTGGCCTGGATTAATGTTATTTTCAACGGTTATTGTGTGTTGATGTTCATTATCCCTACGTTTACTCCTTCCTTGTGCGCTCTCTTACTACAACCATGACCCTGTGACACCGACAGCATCAGGTGTTTTATTAATGGGGAGTAGAATTATTTATTTCAATAAATGTAATGGTTTAGATATAATAATATTTAGGCTATAATATTATAAATCTGGTTGGTTTGTATTGGTGACATAATATGTAAATGATATGCATGCGGCCCGTGAAACTTGCACTTGGACCATAGTGCGGCCCAGGGAAAAAAAAAGGTTGAGAACCACTGGTCTAATTATACTCTATAAATGTCACCTTAAAATAAAGTGTAATCACAATTCTAGATGCTAGAATAGGCAGAAAGAATAGAAAAAGACAGAAAAATGAAACATTGGCCAATAATGACGGTGGAAAAACAAAATAAAACAGCATATTGATTATAACCAAAATAGGGGTGATATATTTTGCATCCCCAATAAAAACAATATCTACGGTCTACAAGTCTATGGTATGTCTTTACTTATAAAGCCCTGTAAATGTTTGTGTAATTGTACACTCACTCTGGAGTTTGTCCAGTAATCTACATCGTGATCCAGCGCCTTTTCCCTCCCATTCAGCCTTTGCCTTCAGATCCTCAGAGTGACTACACATCAGATACCTTAAAACACACAGCCAATCAGAGTGAGCCACTGACAGCTGTCACAGCCAATCACAGCGTGATTACAATTTTCAAACAATAGTAGGAAATTGGAAATAGAAATGAAATAAAATAAAAAAAACTATCGAGTAAAATTAAATCTGTAGCAATAATATATAAACCTGTCAGGACAAAGAAGTTGTTTATGATTATCAATAACAATGAGTATGTTAATGAGCATGTATGCATTTGGTACCCGCTAAGCACGTGGATTCGATCCGTGTTGTATTTGAGCGGAGTCAACTCTCCTCTCAACACCTGCAGAGCTTCCAGAACTTTTCCGTCCTCCAAATACTCCAGATACTTCTGCTGTAATAGCAGAAACTTCATCCGCTAGAACCAATAAGAGAAAGAAAAAAAGATTCAATTTCAGTAACACTTCAGTGACTCAAATGTGTGGCTGAATAGTCCACTTTACATTCACACAACAGTCTCCACTAAAAACATGGTTACAAGTAAAATGGCATAACATTAAATCTGAGCCCCCTTTTAAGGACACAGACAGTGTGAAAGCAAAGACAACTGGGTTCTTTTTAAGTTGTTTCACTTAAATCAGCCAGTTTTTTCTTAAGAGGAAAGGCGCTGGTCTTCACTCAGAGAACTACAAACACTAATCTGGGCAGTAGTGGTTATAACTTAGACTCGTTTTGACATAAAGGGCCACCCAATTTAAGTTAAAACCTAAATATGACAAATTTTTTTCCTGTTGCATCAGTGAAATTACTCTATGCATAAATAAAATATTTATGGAAGAATAATGGTTGAAATAAAACAGCAGATTGTGAATTGCATCAATAAGCTAATTTTCCTTTACATAGTTCTTTAGAAATATATGATGTTGACATTTACACTCATTTAAATTTTAAATACAGAGATTTTTATGTGAATAGATGAATAAATAAATGGCCCTTCAAAAAATAAAAATAAAAAATCTAAACAGCGTGTGCATCCTCCATGTGTGTCAAATAAAATCTATATAAAATTAAAAAAAAAAAAAAAATTGTATCAGTATTTATTTATTGACAATTTCAAATACAGTTTTTGAATGTATCATATATAAAGAATCATAAACTATAGAATTTTTTACAGCCAATTATGAGACAAATTAAAGGGGTCATATGATGCTGCTAAAAAGAACATTATTTTGTGTATTTGGTGTAATGAAATGTGTTTATGCGGTTTAAAGTTAAAAAAACATTATTTTCCACATACTGTACATTATTGTTTCTCCTCTATGCCCCGCCTTTTTGAAACGTGTCGATTTTTACAAAGCTCATTGGTCTGAAAAGCGAGGTGTGCTGTGATTGGCCAGCTATCCAGTGCGTTGTGATTGGCCGAATACCTCAAGCGTGTGACGGAAATGTTACGCCCCTCACCATACTGTGATGCACTGTCCGGCCGGAGCAACGAGACAAAAACATGAAAACCCATTATAAACGAGGCATTCATTGCATCCAGTGGGGACATAATTACTGATTATAATGACTTATACTGTCTTTTTACACGTTGCGTTGCATCGTGCCGTACATGTCCACAGTGAAAGTCGATCCGGCAATCCACAGCACTAAGTTGATGTATTCCCTCAGCGACCAGCACAGATCAGCTCCAGGCATGACGAAGCAGATATCGTCCTCTTTTGGAAGACCAAACAAAGTAGTTTCGCTTTCACAACGAAGCACACAGCGTCTTCAGGACATGGCGGCAGTGGCAACAATACTACAGCGAGAATAAAAGTTACGCCTTCTTTCTTTGCGTGAACATTTGGGCGGCGTTATGCAAATCTTCCCACATAGTGATGTAGATATGTGGGAGCATGTTAGAACGAGGCGTTTTAGGTAGGCATGGTTAACTCTGAACTTTTATAAAGAATATCTCTTTGGATTTGAGACTTTAGTCTTTGCAACTTTACAGATCTTCTTTATGCACCAAGAGCTTGTAACACTCCAAAGAGAAAGAAAAAATTTTAATCGCATCATATGACCCCTTTAAGCTCTGCTCACTAATTCGAAGGCTGCTATTGGACCATTAGGGGGGTAAATGTCATATTAAATGTCAACTCGCCTTAAAGGAACAGTTCACTCAAAAATGAACATTTACTGAAACTTTTTACTGGTGAAAGTGTTTTTATGGCCAGAAATGACGGTTTACGGTTAAAACGTCTTAATGATGGATTTGTTTCTAACAAACATGCAGCTTTTCACTTCACAAGATGCTAATTGATGGACTGGAGTGGTGTAGATTTATTGTGATGTTTTTATCAGCTGTTTGGACTCTCATTCTGACGGCACCCATTCACTGCAGAGGATCCATTGGTGAGCAAATGATGTAATGCTACATTTCTCCAAATCTGTTCCCATGAAGATTACTACAACACTTGTTCCAGATGAAGCTTTCAGTATTAAGAGTGCATGCAGGTGAGTCCGGTGCTCTTACCACAATAGCGTTGGGTGAATGCATTAATGCTTTCAGCTCGTTGAGGTCGTTTTCAGCCTGTGTCCCACAAAGAAACAAAAGCGTCAGTTCAGCATTTTCATCCAGCATTGGGGGGGGGGGGGTTACCCCCACAACCATTATGGGGTTTATAAAAACAT
>NW_015505347.1:561403-571256 GCF_001515645.1 Sinocyclocheilus grahami | reverse complement strand
AAAAGCGGCAGTTCAGCATTTTCATCCAGGATTGGGGGGGGGGGATATCACCATCAACCATATTGGGTTTACTAAAACATTAAAGCTAAGTGACAAAATAAGTAATTTTAGCTTAAAACAAAAATACTTTAATGGGCCCCAAAAACACTTCAGTCATGCTTTAACGGTCTGAATGTATTTGTATTAGATTAGCAAAACACCAAAAGTGTTGTGTATTTTAAAGAAAGATCAAAAAGCAAAACAATACACATATTGTTTAAAACGATGATGAAGCAAATGAAAGTGATGAATTATAATTCCTCAATGCGCTATCACTTTAAAATTCATCAGCATTTTCTGCACAAGATCCCTTTCTAAGAAAAAAGAAGCAGTATGTTTTTAAGTTTGCCTCTATAAATAGATGGAAAACTAGGAACCAATTAGGTGGAAAAATAGGATTCAGCTTTGCCACTGTTAGTCCAGCGAGGCAGAAGACAAGGAAAAGTAAAAGTAAACCCAAAACCCTATCAGAAACAGCTGCTTCAGCGGTCCAAACAGCTCCTCAAGACAGAAGCATGGTCGACTAAATGTGCAAACAATTTCTAGAGTTTGTCTTATCCCACCATGAGCTCTGAAAAGCATTTTCCTAAAGGTTGAGCATGATTGTTGTTTTTGCCTGACATCTTAGAAGAGCTTGGTTTTAATAGTCCAAACTCTCAGAAATTCAGGTGAGAGATGGTCAAATAAACTTGCTTCTTCCTGTATAAAATATAAAATAACTGGATTGTTTTTATTTCCACCAATTTAAACTACACTGCAGTCAAAATATGAGTCCACTTTTCAAATGGCCCCAGACTCTTTTCTTTCAATTTATTTATGACGTGAACAGGAAAAGGAATCATGTTCTGAAAAATCACACTTGTGGTTAGAGAATGTGGTTAGAACTGTTGCATTAAAGGATCTACATTTTTAAGATATAGTCTTGGCAAAGCTTTTCCAGAGACAAGAATAAAACTCTATGCATGCAAAACCAGAAGGAATTAAGCTTTTTTTTATAACGACCTTTCACCACCCCCTCATATCTATACACATCTACATGACCTTTGACCTACAGTTCACCCATCACTCAGCATGATCAGACCTTAGTAAACATGGCACGGCATTCACAACTCATTTAGAACCCTATGCTTTCCACAACGGTATTATTAAATCAGTATTTTTAAGGAATATCACAATTTCTCTGATGTTTTAATTTAAACCGTAAACTTCTGTTGGGCACCATTTTGTTTGCCAAAAAATGAAAGGAATTGTTCAAATTTAATTTGATTTTATTTCAAAGGATTAATTAGCCTAAACTGTTAAAGTTTTATATTCATTTGATTACCACCATATTTGATACAATTTGTATTTTATTCATATCATTTATATGGAACTATTAGTGTTAAAATATAATAAATTATTGAATAGATAATGTTTTATTAATTCAATTGATTAGGCATTCTTTTTGATTATTAAAATTAAATTGTTAAACAGAATTTGGGGGAATATGGATTTCAAAGTGCCCTGTTTATTGTACTTCAATAATGTGAATATTTCCAAGTGTAGTAAGATATTTAATGAGGAAAAATTAGCCACTTTATCCACTAGGAACTGACTGGATTGGTGAAAAATGGTTGTTTGTTTGTTTATCAAGCCATCTATGCTGCGGCGCCCGGGGAGCAGTTGGGGGTTCGGTGCCTTGCTCAAGGGCACCTCAGTCGGTATTGAAGGTGGAGAGAGCACTGTACATTCACTCCCCCCACCTACAATCCCTGCCGGTACGAGACTCGAACCCGTAACCTTTGGGTTATGAGTTCCACTCTCTAACCATTAGGCCACGACTTCCCCAGTGGTGTATATTCAGTAGTGGCCCTATATTCACAATTTCACATTTATGAACATATATTTTTAGCTGAACAAAGACAGAATAACACAGACAAGCTCAAACATGCAGATGAAAATGATGGCAGTGATTGGGACGCTACAGGCAGGTGAAGGCTTCTAGAACAGAGCGAAAGTGTTTTGAATGCAGGGTCTGACAGAATGACGTCATGCTATGCTTACAAAAGAGAGAGAGAGATGTTTTCAGTTTTCTTGATGCTTTCCGTACATCTTGTAGTCTAGATCTGCAGTTGTGTGTTGTTCAAGCACGCGTATATGGATTGTGATCGTTCTGGATTCATGTTTTGCGGTTTGAATCTGAATAGCAGCTGATGGCTTTAGCAGATCTTCACTAAAATTAGATGCAAGCTTCTTTCTAATGTAAACCAGCTGCTGCTACACACGCATTCCACAGCCGCCATTAAAAGACAACCACACACAAAATGTCATAATGATTTGATAATGCGTAAACACACATATGTAATAAACCAGCGAAGGGATGTTGGCTTGTAATGAATTCATCTGTACGTTACTTTTGACACTTTAAAGCTAAAATATGTTTCTGGGCCCGGCAAATACTTCACACATACGTACAGCTGTCATCTGTGATCGCATCTCTCTTTGTGTGCATCTCTGTCTGATATTCTAGATTAAATGATGGATATTTGTATCTAATTTTTACGGAGAATAAAAGTTTTGACTGTCACTGAACGCGACTTTTAAATCTCGACGTCGCGAGCTCGCTTCGTTGATCACATAACGGCTGCAAAATCTGCGATCTGTCGGACTAGAACCGACCCGGTCCGGTTGTGTACCGCGACACTTACTTCAGCCCTAAGCTGTGCAGATGCTGTCCGATGAGGCGGATCACGTCCTCCTCCGCCTGAGACAGACGCTTCTTCTTCTTCAGGGAACCCGAACCAGTCCCGGAGGCCCCCGAAGCAGAGTCTGCGTTGCTCTGGAGGCCGTTGGCATCTCCGTTCTGCGCGCTGGCCGGGTGGTTCTGCTCCTGTCCGGTCCCATTCGACTGCATGTTGGTGCCGGTTCGGCTCAGGTGGGTCGCTGACGGAAGGCCCGCTGAAGCCCCGGGCTCTCCTACTCCCTCCGCCGCCGAGGATCGGTGCTTCTTCCGCGGGGGCGGCGACGCTCCGCCGGTGTCCGAGTCGGAGGAGGAGGAAGCGGAGGCCAGAGTTTCCTCACCGAGAGCGGCCGTGGTTAGAAGCCGGTGAAGCCCGGGGGAGGGGAAAGAGGCGTCGGGCTCCCGCGGTCCAGAGCGCGTTCCGTTCCGTTCCGTGCGAGGCTCGTTCGTTCGTTCGTGTTGTTGTTGTTTCTCTCCAAACAGCTGCAGATCTAATGGCGTCCAGACGCGCTGACGTCACCGGACATTCCCCTGCTGCCTCACTTCCGGACGGCGCTCCCGCCAAAAGGGGGCGCACGCAGAAACTTACCACAGACTAACAATTCATCAATAATATTTATAGTGACTTTATATTTATAGTGACTTTAACAGATTATCAGATCACTGGATATATAAAAAATCTATAAACTTGTTTACGGTTGACAATAGCCCTTACAACCCTTTCCTTATTACTGTTCTATCTTCCTTATTACGATAATCTATATCTATCTATCTATCTATCTATCTATCATCTTAAAATATTTCTTCAGACTACTCAAATATCCAGTCTACATAATGCTAAAACCTTTTGTCAACGAGTTTTCAAATTACACAAGATTTCTAACCTTCAAATGTCAAATGTTTCTAAATTTTTCACTAGACTTTCACTAGATTACATTAATCACTAGACTTGTTTAATAGACTACTGGTTACTAGACTTTTGTTGATTATTAAAATTCAACAAGAAGCTACTAAAATCTGTCTGTTTAATATACCTTTTTAGGTTTTTATTGGCTTTTTAATGTGCCCTTTTAGTCATTAAATCATTTTTCTCATTCTGTCAAACAATAAAACACAGAGAACAGCATAAAGTGCTGCTAAATCCACAATCTACAAAAATCCACACATTCTGAGACATATCTGATCTATAACCAAGAGTTTCACAGAGTAGCCTATACATGAAACAAACTGAATGTCATGAGTGAAATGTGAGTTTATAAAAAAGCATTAAATATCAGTCAGCCTGCTGGGTTTGAGATATAGACCTGAAGATGGTGATTATTAAAAATGCCACTGAGTAAAAAATACAACAACAAAAAAACATTCTGACTATATGTCAATTAGAATATTGTCTTAGTGTGACGTTCTCGGGAAAAGCTGTATGAAAAATAAAAATATAGAATAAAAACTCTGTTGATGCTGCCATAATAGAATATAAAATTATGAATGATATACAACATTTTTTATGCTCTGTTGAATAGATGTGTGTGTCTTTGATCTGACAGAATTTGAGTAGTGTTTTTAGCTCCTGATTGTGTTTGTTTGTGTCCACTAATTATAATAATATTTTCATCATGGTCTACTTGATACTTTTTATGGGCTTGATATAGCCAACAATAACATTTTCAATATAGACTTGTTTAATAGACTACTGGTTACTAGACTTTTGTTGATTATTAAAATTCAACAAGAAGCTACTAAAATCTGTCTGTTTAATATACCTTTTTAGGTTTTTATTGGCTTTTTAATGTGCCCTTTTAGTCATTAAATCATTTTTCTCATTCTGTCAAACAATAAAACACAGAGAACAGCATAAAGTGCTGCTAAATCCACAATCTACAAAAATCCACACATTCTGAGACATATCTGATCTATAACCAAGAGTTTCACAGAGTAGCCTATACATGAAACAAACTGAATGTCATGAGTGAAATGTGAGTTTATAAAAAAGCATTAAATATCAGTCAGCCTGCTGGGTTTGAGATATAGACCTGAAGATGGTGATTATTAAAAATGCCACTGAGTAAAAAATACAACTACAAAAAAACATTCTGACTATATGTCAATTAGAATATTGTCTTAGTGTGACGTTCTCGGGAAAAGCTGTATGAAAAATAAAAATATAGAATAAAAACTCTGTTGATGCTGCCATAATAGAATATAAAATTATGAATGATATACAACATTTTTTATGCTCTGTTGAAAAGATGTGTGTGTCTTTGATCTGACAGAATTTGAGTAGTGTTTTTAGCTCCTGATTGTGTTTGTTTGTGTCCACTAATTATAATAATATTTTCATCATGGTCTACTTGATACTTTTTATGGGCTTGATATAGCCAACAATAACATTTTCAATCATTACAAATGTAAATTCATAGTTTACTGTAACCTCATCCATGGATGCATACATTCTATCAGCATTTTTATAAACGGAAAGTGTATAAAGCATGCAGTAGACCAGATGGTGTATGTTCGATCTGTATCAATGATGGAACATGTGTTTTTAAAATAAAACAAACAATAGAAAATGTTCAGTTAATACAACCTTTGGCTGTTGTTTGTAATGTGTCATTTTTCTGAGTTGTTGTCTATTGGGTAGTGCATGTGCTGCAGACTTGTTGAGCTGTAGTGCTCATTTGGGAGTCTCCCTTTTCCATTGCTTCTATTAATAAAAAGTGGAAAAGGCCCAAAATAGCATAACATAAAATGTCAATGTCCTTCTCATCCTCAGTCTTCTCAGGATTTGTCTGGTATTTGATGTGGGAGAGTGAGGGGAAGCCCCGGCTTAGCGTGAGCTGAGGACGGGATAGAGTGAGCCGAGGCGCCGGGATTGAGAACGGTGCGGCCGGCGGATTCGACGAAGGAGCGGCAAGCACATGTGACGACCCCGGGCTGGACTCTGCTTCGTCCACGGTGAAAGCCGATCCGGCGATCCACAGCACTAAGTTGATGTATTCCCTCAGCGACCAGCACAGATCAGCTCTAGGCATGACGAAGCAGATATCGTCCTCTTTTGGAAGACCAAACAAAGTAGTTTCGCTTTCAAAACGAAGCACACAGTGTCTTCACGACATGCTGGCAGCGGCAACCATACTACAGCGAGAATAAAAGTTATGCCTTCTTTATTTGCGTGAACATTTGGGCGGTGTTATGCAAATCTTCCCACATAGTGAGGTAGATATGTGGGGGCGTGTTAGAACGAGCCGTTTTAGGTAGGCGTGGTTGACTCTTAATTTTTATAAAGAATATCTCTTTGGATTTGAGACTTTAGTCTTTGCAACTTTACAGATCTTCTTTATGCACCAAGAGCTTGTAACACTTCAAAGAGAAAGGAAAAATTTAAATCACATCATATGACCCCTTTAAAAAATTCATGGGCATCATGACTCAAAAATGTTCAAGGAGGTCTCCAGGTTTTATTTGATTGATTTGATTTATTCTTTTTATGTAAATTATGTAATGTATTTATTAAACATAATACATTAAGAAAGGAAAAATTGAAATCACATCATATGACCCCTTTAAAAAATTCATGGGCATCATGACTCAAAAATGTTCAAGGAGGTCTCCAGGTTTTATTTGATTGATTTGATTTATTCTTTTTATGTAAATTATGTAATGTATTTATTAAACATAATACATTAATTATGTTATTAATTAATTTGTTTAATACAAATACAAAATGTATATTAATAACAATTATATATTTTTATAGTATATAATAAAATATAATTATTATAGAAGATATATAATTATATATATTCTATAATATAATTATTATAGAAGTATATGTCATTTTATATATTTAAAATATACATCCATCTACTGTCCAAACCACTTGTTCTCTATAATGTCATGGGTAATTAAAATATACAGTACATTTATATATTTTCTATAATATTGTATAAATATTTAATTTAAAAAGGAAAATTGTTTTTTACCATATATTTTTTATATTGGTTCGGCATATAAATAATGATGATTAAATAATAATTAAATATCATCTTTCCTTGGTTTTAGTGAAAAACAGTGTGGAAAATATTTGTCAAAAAGCTTAATATTTAAAACTTAAAATATTGAATGGATGAAAAATATGAAACATATTGAGATAATACTGGGAAGTTATGTTTTTTTAAATACATAAATACAGCTTAAATCACCTGAATGTTACCCATAACCCCAGTGGACTCCATACGACTGGCCACATTTACAGTGTTTCCCCAAATATCGAAATGAGGTTTGCGAGCGCCAATCACTCCAGCTAACACACCCCCCTTATTCAGACCTGACAATAAAACACACACAAACAACATGGTCAAAAAAACATAAATATAACATACTCAACTATATTGATATATAAGCAGAAGTAACATAGGTCTGTAGTACAGTCAGATGTTTGCTGACCTATGCGCAGCATGAAGTTATTGAACGACTGTTTGTTTAGGTTTCCAAGTAAGACTTTCATAGCCAGTGCAAAGTCTGCCAAATCAGCGAAGTGTTGCCAGCGCTCCAGGATGGACTGATCCTCTATCTGTATCACAAACACAAAATCATTAACACAGACTACATCAGTGTAAGTATTACGTGTTAGCATGTGTTGTGAAGCTGACCTTGCGGTCTGCGTATCCGTTAGTGTTGCTCTCCGGCGTCACGCCTGATGCAGCCATGTATGTGCTGCCGATGGTCTTGATCTTCGTAATGTGGCGAAACTCTGTGCGATCCAGAAGCTACTCCGAATGAAAAAACACATCATATGATTTTAAAGAGAACTTCTGCTGAACAAATGATGACGTATACAAGAAATAAAGTACAAGGAGACACTCACACTGTCAAAGTCAGAGATTATCTCATTCAGGATTCGGAGGCATTCTATTCCTCCATTGTTTATACCCTCCTCCGTGTAAAAGTCAGAGAAGTTGGGAATAGAGGCGAACATCACGCCGATCTCATCATACGACTGACTGTAAAGTTCCTGCAGTAAACAAATAAACATCAATATGCACATTTATTAAGGACCAACCTAATTGAAAGATTACTCTGACAGGAATAGGCAGGAATTGTTTCCACCACGGGATAAAAAAAAATGGTAATTGCAACTCTTAATTCTGATTTTTCTTTTTTACTTGCAATTCCAAAAAGCATCTGAACTGTATACGGAGCCCTGCACATGACATGCAAGAAAAAATAAATAAATCATGAGCACGATTTACTAATTCGTTCCCTTGGTTTGCTAAATTGTGCGCACAATTTACTAATTCGTTCTCTCGATTTATAAATCGTGTGTACAATTTAGCAAATCGAGGGAACGAATTAGTAAATCGTGCGCACAATTTATAAATTGAGGGAATGAATTAGCAAATCGAGGGAACGAATTAGTAAATCGTGCGCACAATTTATAAATCGAGGGAACGAAATAGTAAATCGTGCACACAATTTAGCCTACAATTTTTTTCCTGCATGCCATGTGCGGGGCGCCGTAACTGTAAGATATAAAATTGAGAAGATTGCGAGAAAATAGTCAGATTTGTGAGATAAAAAGTTGCAATGACATTTCTTATTTATTATTCCGTGGTATCAGAATTGCAAGAAACAAAAAAGCCAAAATTGCAAGATGTAAACACAATTCGGAGAAAAAAAGCCAAAATAGCAAGATGTAAACATAATTCTGAGAAAAAAGGTCAAAATTACAATAATTCTGAGTAAAAAAAGTCAAAATTGTGAGATATAAAGGCAGAATTCTGAGAAAAAAAAGAAAAACGTAAGATATAAAATTGAGAAGATTGCGAGAAAATAGTCAGATTTGTGAGATAAAAAGTTGCAATGACATTTCTTATTTATTATTCCGTGGTATCAGAATTGCAAGAAACAAAAAAGCCAAAATTGCAAGATGTAAACACAATTCGGAGAAAAAAAAGCCAAAATAGCAAGATGTAAACATAATTCTGAGAAAAAAGGTCAAAATTACAATAATTCTGAGTAAAAAAAGTCAAAATTGTGAGATATAAAGGCAGAATTCTGAGAAAAAAAAGAAAAAAAAAAATCGCAAGATGCAAACTTTAAATTCTGACAAAAAAGTAACAATGAGATGTAAACTTAGAATTCTGAATAAAAAGGTCAAAACTGTGAGATGTAAACTTTGAATTAAGAGGAAAATGTAAAAATGCAAGATGTACACTTAGAATTCTGGGGGGAAATTTTTTTTCAGAATTACGATATGTAAGCTTAGAATTTTGAAATTTTGAATTCTGAGAAAACTTACGAGATGTAATCTCAAAATTCCAAGAAAAAAAGTCGGAATTGTGAGATGCAAACTCAGAAGTCTGAGAAAAAAGTCAGAATTACGAGATGTCAACTTTGAATTATGAGAAAAAAGTCCAAATGAAAGAAGTAAGTTCAGAATTCTGAAGAAAAAAAGTAAAAATTGAAAAATTAAAATGGAAAAAAGCAGAATTGCAAGATATATAAGAAAAGCTATAATTATAAATAGATATGAACTCACAATCCTGAAGATAAAATTGTTACTCCATGGCAGAAACAAGCTTCCATACTGTACATACCTCATCTCGCATCTTGGAGCCCAGGAAGTGTTTGGCCACGTGTTCAGGAAGCATGTTAGTGACCAGCGCCTCGTTGTACGTTCTCATTTCATACACTTTCTCCTTCTGATCGTGAACCTCAATCTTCCACAGAAACAGTTTACGCGACTGTCTTTCCACCTGAGAGAGAAGAACAAAATTAGAATTAACATGCTAATATTAGCCAAAAACGGAGTAGAGGACATAAATGTGAGTTTTTAAGCTATTGTTGGACATACGTGACGTGTAAAGTAGTAGAAACTCATCATCATGATGATAATCATCACAGTCAGCAGATATCTGGTGGGAACCACTGAATAACTGAAGAGTCACAGAAAATAATGGAAAACAATTACAGGTGTCAGACAATTTTTGTGAGCGGTTTGAAGCACAACTTTCAGTTTAACTGGGTAAAATATACTCTGTTCTGTATTTAAATTAAGTCAATGTTACAAAAACTGTTTTCAACACTGATAATAAT
>NW_015505347.1:506403-556403 GCF_001515645.1 Sinocyclocheilus grahami | reverse complement strand
CAGGCAAAGCCCCACCCAGTGGGCGTGTACTTACGAGATGGCCTCCACCATAGACAGGCCCATCATAATGGAGCAGACCGCATGATCTTCACGATAATCTGGCAAACCGCATATACAGTAATAACAGTCTCCCAGAATCTTGATCCTTAGCTGGTGGTGTTGCTGTTAAAACACCATGAGAGTGGAAGTTACAGTGTTTTTTGTATCTTTAGTACTGAAAATTTTGTGCACAAATTCCCTATAACATATGAATTTGTACTATTTGTAGCCTTTTCTTTACAAGGTGGACGTACATAAATATGTAAAATATGTGTGTTGGCTGTTTTTACTCACTGCTGCTAGTTTGTCGAAGCGAGCAAAGAGTTCGTTGAGTAGTTTTACAAGTTCTTTTGGAGTCACGGCAGAAGACAGCTGTGTAAAACCTACAATGTCTGCGAAAAGGATACTGCAGAGAGAGTGGAGCTGTTAGATCAATACTTCAGTGTGTTTGAAGAGTTTGAACAGCCTTATTCAAAGTCAACATGAAATGAATGAATCTGTAATGTGAAGTATTTGTGAATGAAACATGATATTCAGCAATAAAAAAAATGCTTAGGTTTATTATAAGACACTCACTTTTTGCGATCTACTGGTGCAATGATGTAAATACAGGAAGGTTACATTAAAAAAATTTATGTATTTGATTTGCATATAAAATTACCATCCATTTGGAATATACAATTTTAACACAAGCACACTAATAAACTTAACGTGAAGCATATTTGTCAGTCATACATAAATTAAACAGATAAGAAAAAGGTAAGATTTCTACAGTCAAAAAAATCATGGCAGTTTATCATTAACTTTGCATATATTTTATTATATTTAAATAATCTTATTTTCAAAATGCATGCATACAAATAGCTTAGAATCAGCATATATCTTTTTATTGTGAAAACAATTGAATTCATTCAGTTAAAAATTATGGCTAGCTGTGGAACAATCAATATTCAATTAGTTAATTAAAATTAGTTAAAAAGAGAGTTACTAAAACTAAAAACCAAGCAATTTTTGTTACAAAAAAAAGAAAAAAAGAAGAGAAATAAATAAATATATATATATAAAAAAAATTTTTTAAAAAAAAAAAAAAAAAAAAAAAAAAAAAAAAAAAAAAAAAATTTTTGTTGGGGGGGGGGGGAAAACCCCCCCCCCCCCCCCCCCCCACGGATGCTAAGTATCGATCTTTTATTATACTATTTGGTAGAACACTAAAATCAATATATTTACAATCCACTAGATGGTGGTGTTGAGTTTTTTTCTAAAATCCTTTAAAGGGGTCATATGATGCAGATATGTGGGGGCGTGTTAGAACGAGCCATTTTAGGTAGGTGTGGCTGACTCTTAACTTTTATAAAGAATATCTCTTTGGATTTGAGACTTTAGTCTTTGCAACTTTACAGATCTTCTTTATGCACCAAGAGCTTGTAACACTTCAAAGAGAAAGTAAAAATTGAAATTGCATCATATGACCCCTTTAATGCACGGCAAGCCATTGATTATCCCACTTATTCCATGGTCATTTGCCAGTATTGACAACTTAAAACTGTTTATGATGTTAGCAGCGCAATATTTAACCGGAATGGTAAAAATGACGGTTATTTTCGTTAGTTACGGCTTGTTAGCTCTAGCTTTCTGCCCACTTCAAATCAGATACAGAGATGAAATAGTGCGGTAAGACCACATTCATTTGAATGAATTATAGCATTTATTTGAATGAATTATCGATCCAGAGAGAGATGACAGTTGTGTGTGTGAATTACCAGTGTGTCTCTCTTAAACTATGAAGCTGTTTAGTTACTTCGATTTTACCTCGTCAACCCTCTATGGACACCTTGGCAATTGAATCGCCATTGGCTAGTAAATTGTTTAGTTTTACTCGCCAGACCGATAATATTGATATACTGTATAAACCTGGTTATTGCATATTTCAAAAGCATTCTATTTATTAGCACTAGTACAGAAATCGTATCTGTATCTTACATTTATTTTTGATTGACAAATATGCAGATATATACTGAATGAGTCAATGGACAAATCTGAGTGAGTCTTTTGGTGAACAGACTCAAAAGAATCACTGAGGTGAATCAAAATCAAGATGCGCTTAATAATAAATGAAGACAGGATAACAATCATGGAGTGACCATGAGTGGAGGACAGATAGATTGAGTGTTTTACCTGACGTTTTCGTGGCGGTACATGTACATGGTGTTGAACTGCTGAGCATCTGATTTCTGATTGGCTTCTTTCTTCATGCCCTGAAGCATCTCATCTGCTATGTGCTTCGGCAAGATGGACAACAGCAATTCCTCCTATGCATGCGCAAAAAACATATATATCAAAATATGTATCTACATGGTTGCGATTATGCACTTTTATTATCAATAATATAACAAATAAAGAATAGCAATGTCTTAGCTTATGAATATTCATCAGATCTTGTGATCTTTGTATGTATATTTCTAATTTAGTGGGTGTGCATAGTTCACGAGCAGAAGAGCGATGTGGGATTTCGGGAGTTTGATCGCAGAGTGCATTTGTCTCTTGATGCCGTTGCCATAGTGAGTTAAACCTGTCATCCGCGCTCTGATTGGCTGGATGCACTCAACTCCCAGAAGCCCCCACTGCTGCTATGGCATTCTGGGATTGACAGGGTCTCTGGAGACCATGTGACAACATGAGCAGGACAGACAGAAAGAGATGCTGACAGAAACCACTGTACAGATAGATTGGTGTTAGCGATTAAGGATTCCATTATCACTTAATAGCAAATACTGTTAGTCCCTAATATGGCACATGTTGTCAACATAAATGGGGTAAGATATCACATGGGAACCTGCCATTAAATTGCAGAATTTAAACTGTAAAATAATGATGAAACAAAGCAATTCATAAGCAAACTAAAAAAGTAGCATAGTTGAGACAACTAAGCATACCATCAAGTACCAAATTAATTTCACCATAAAACAATGTGGTGCTTTGCCATATGTTTCGGGCAGGACTATCTGTTTGTTGACCAATAGCAGATAGTGGGACTGCTTTGAAAAACTGTTTCAAAATAGTTCATATTTGCAATTAAAGTTTAATCTGAAAATTACGTTTTCCGATTTGTGACGCTATTGCGACACTTACACATACACATCACAAAATCTTTCTTTGAGACATATCTTGCTGTAATGCAGTCAAAGTTCACTAAAACTAAAACCACAAAAACGCCCTTACTTAAAATACTTAAAATAAAATTTACATTAATTCAAATAAAATACTTCAAAAATTATTTTATTTCAGCTAGTTTTAAAAAGCATGATTTCTCGTTTTTATTTTGAGATTTTTCTTTTGTTTAATTTGTACTAAAATAATAAAACAACTAAAACTGAACTTAAATATATAATTTAATATATGTATAGTCTTATGCAGCTATTAAATAAACAATTTAATAAATATAAATTGTTATGCAGCTGTTAAAAATAATTTAATATATAAGTCTTTATGCAGCTCTTAAAATAATGAATAAATATGTCTTCATGTAGCTCTTAAATTAATTTATAAATATGTAAGTCTTCAATCATGCATTTGTTAAATAATTGAACAAATAATGTCTTAATGCATTTGTTAAATAAATGAATTTAATAAATAAAAGTCTTCATGCAGCTGTTAAATAATTTGATAAAAAAGTATTTATGATGCTATTACAAATAATTTAATGAACATTCGTACAAAATAATATTACATTTTAGTTATATAAGTTATATAAGTCTTTATGCTCCTAAATAAGTCATTCAATAAGCCTATGTGCATGATATAATATAGCCTTTGTGCAGATCTTAAATTAATTTAGTAAATATATCAGTCTTTATGCAGCTCACAAATAGCAAATCAATGTTACTTTTTGGGGGAACTAATGTCTGTATTGCACTTTAGTGAGATATTTTTAATATATAAAACAGATCATAAAACTAGGTTTAGTACGTACTGTGTGACCAACATAAAATAATGTGTGATGGCAAATTTGGGCTCTTGGGTCTTTAGTGTTGCTGCTGTCACACTAACAGTAGCCTGGGGATTGACTTCATTACTGCAATAAGAGTGACAACAGAACACAACCTGCTCTGTGTGTGTGTGTGTGTACAGTGTGTCCTTGTCTCTAGTTCTGCTCAGATGTGCCAATAACAGGTAACAGGACACAAGGGCCCCAGAGCAGAGCTCCACCACTGAGCCCAATTAGAGCATCTCGGTGCGTTCATTCCTCACACACTCAAACATGGCACAAAATCCCTACAAAAAGCATCCGGTGCACTTAAAAACCTTTTTCATTCAAAAGAAAATTTGTACTTGGGAATGCATTTGTGCACGTACCTGTTGTTGACTCTGTTCCTTCAGCGTAAGACTGACTTCCAGAGATTGTTTGGCCTCGAGGAACGCCGTGCGGTACTTACGGTCGGCCATGAAATATGACATCATGCCCACCAGCACAGCAGCAAAATACAGCATCAGATTCGCCACCAGCTATGGGAAACAACACACTCATGTCACTTTTGTTTGAATATACACACTCCAGCCACACAGAACATGGTTTTATTGACATGGAAAATAGAGTGATGATTTTGAGTTGTGGTTGAGTCTGACCCATGACGTCAATGGGAAATCATCATATCTGACCCTTCCATGAGCTCAATGTGCGTGGCATGAAACACGTGACATGTTGCTCCCACAACCCTCTGCTGTCATGCATTACAGTTTTGGAGACTATCCCATGGTACCACCACAGTACTGCTTGTAAGAGTTTGGTTAAATAAAAACACTTCAAAATTTTGAGAGTTATTTTATGCTCACTGAGGCTGCATTTATTTGATTAAAAAATACAGTATAATAATGTGAAATATTATTACAATTAAAAAGAACTGTTTTGTAATTTAATGTAATTTATTCCTGTGAGGCAATGCTGAATTTTCAGCATCATTACTCTTTAGTGTCACATGATCCTTTTAGAAATCATTCTAATATGCTGATCAAAAAACAATTTTTACTACTGTTGAAAATAGTTGTGCTGCTTAATACTGTCGAACTATTGTTTAAGGATTATTGGTGCAGTCGTGGCCTAATGGTTAGAGAGTCGGACTTGTAAACCAAAGGTTGCGAGTTCGAGTCTCGATTCCGACAATCTCTCCCAGATACAATCCCTGCTCTGGGTCTGTGTTTGTTCACTACTCACTGCTGTGTGTGTGTGCACTTGGATGGTTGAAATGCAGAGCACAAATTCCAATTATAGGACCTATTTGAAAGTACTAAAATAATAAAACAACTAAAACTGAACTTAAATATATAATTTAATATATGTATAGTCTTATGCAGCTATTAAATAAACAATTTAATAAATATAAATTGTTATGCAGCTGTTAAAAATAATTTAATATATAAGTCTTTATGCAGCTCTTAAAATAATGAATAAATATGTCTTCATGTAGCTCTTAAATTAATTTATAAATATGTAAGCCTTCAATCATGCATTTGTTAAATAATTGAACAAATAAAGTCTTAATGCATTTGTTAAATAAATGAATTTAATAAATATAAGTCTTCATGCAGCTGTTAAATAATTTGATAAAAAAGTATTTATGATGCTATTACAAATAATTTAATGAACATTCGTACAAAATAATATTAAATTACTTATTTAAGAGCTCTGTAAAGACTTACAGTTGCATGAAGACTTTTATATTATTTATTAAATGATTTATTCAATAGCTGCATAAGAACTTCTGTTATTATTAAATTAATAGTTATATAAGTCTTTATAAATCATTCTAATATGCTGATCAAAAAACAATTTTTACTACTGTTGAAAATAGTTGTGCTGCTTAATACTGTCGAACTATTGTTTAAGGATTATTGGTGCAGTCGTGGCCTAATGGTTAGAGAGTCAGACTTGTAAACCAAAGGTTGCGAGTTCGAGTCTCGATACCGACAATCTGGGAGGACAATCCCTGCTCTGGGTGTGTGTTCATTCACTACTCACTGCTGTGTGTGTGTGCACTTGGATGGTTGAAATGCAGAGCACAAATTCCAGGTATAGGACCTATTTGAAATAGATTTTTTTGCACCATTATAAATGACTGTACTGTCACTTTTGATGAATTTAATGCTGAATAAAACTATTAATTTATTTTTTTTAAACGTACTGACCGGTAGTGCATCTGTAAATTATATACAAATATCTGCAATTTTTTACTACAAAATTGAAATAAACATTATATGATAATATTATATAAAAATATATTGTTTAAATATTATATAAAATAGATACTATCATTTAATACAATTATTCAATGTCATTTATTTGTTACCATGAATTTTGTACTGTAGTAGTGATAATATTATAGTATTTTAATAAAGTAGCCTACTATGGTGCCATGCCCAGAAAAAAAGTGATACCATGATATCTGAAAATAGTATATAATATTTTAAGTACCTTACTACAGTATTTGATTATGACAAAACAGTGTAAGTGTGTGTCACCTGTCTGATCAGCACTGTTAACTGCAGTTTGTCTTGAATCCCAGCAGCAGCGTGTGCGCGCAGCACAATAATAACTGTTTTCTACTGTAATATATTTTAAAATGTAATTTAATCATGTGATGTACAGCTGAATTTTCAGCATCATTATCCAGTCTTCAGTGTCACACGATCTTCAGAAATCATTCTAATATGCTGATTTGCTGCTCAAGAAACATTTCTGATTATTACCAGTTTTGAAAACAGTTGTGCTGCTTTATATTTTTGTGAAAACCGTGATGTTTTTTAAGGATTATTTTGAAAATAGAACTTTTTGTAACATTATAAATGTCTATACTCTCATTTTTGATTAATTTAATGCATCCTTGCTGAAAAAAAGTATTAATTCCTTTAAAAAAATAAATACAAATACCTGACCAGTAGTGCATTAGTAAATTAGAAAGATATCTACAATTTTTACTATAAAATTGAAGTAAAAATTATATAAAAATATAATGCAAATTAAAACACATTAATAAAATATTATATTAAATAAAATACTTTTATAGATATTATAATTTAATACAATTTTTTTCTTTGTTACCACATGCAAGACTATTTTTGTACTGTAGTAATGACATTAGGTTGTACTTTCACCATGGTAACAAAATTCATACCATTTAAAAAAAAATTGTAATGGTAATCCCCTTTACAAAATAGTACTGTGTGGGTACCAAGTGCATTCAGAAGCATGATCAGGTGCAACTCACTGAAAATAATTTCTGGTGAATTCCTGGTATTCGAGGTACCTTACTATGGTATTTTATTATGGCAAGTGACAAAACAATTTTTCCAGTGTGTGTGTGTGTGTGTGTGTGTGTGTGTGTGTGTGTCACCTGTCTGATCAGCACTGTTAGCTGCAGTTTGTCCTGATGTCTCTGCGCTACGGTGACTCCCAGCAGCAGCGTGTGCGCACAGCACGAGAGCGCACTCAGGAGCGCGATGGGCGCGAGCGGCAGCGGGAGCGTGAGGAAGAAGGAGAAGAGGAAGAATGTCTGCCATCCGACGGTGTCACCGGCCGCGTAAAATCCCGCGAAGTTCAAACTGAAGTAACACAGCACGTGGACCGTGATGAGCAGCCAGAGCGCGAACGGCACGAGGCTCCGGGACACGGACTCCGGCAGCAAACGGAACCGGCACAAAATATAGAGCAGAATATCCGACGCGAGCCCACCTGCCGCCACCGCGAGCGTCTTCAGTTTATCCTCAGAGTAAACCACCGCGCACATGATTACGACATAACCGTTAAAGAGGGCCGCGAACACGATCAGCACCAGTAACGTCTCCTGCCGCTGCCGCAGAAAGTACGTCTGATAAACTTTCTCCAGAGACTCCGGTGTAAACTTGAGACGCATGAAACGCGGCAGAGACAGCGAGCCGCCACGCGCCGCCGTTATCTCGCGCACGCCACCGCCAGTGTGCGGCTCCGCGACGGTAACCGGACCGTCCTGAGTCCCGTTCACCGACATACTGAAGCTCTAGCAAAGCTCGACGTGTAATACTGCCGTCTGTAGAAGATCCGTCACGGTTGTCCGATTTTATTCCGCTCGGGTTTGAGTAGAAACGCACCGGAGAGAGTCAGTCTGTCATTCCTTAACGATCCCCGGCTCCGTTTCCACGACAAACACATCTCCAACTGCTCTTCCACATCCTTAAAATGCAACAATAACAGAAAAGAAACTAATTTAAGCTCTAGTTTCCTTATTTATTGTATATTTTGTAAAGGTATTAAAACCAGTGCTGTCAAACGATTAATCGCGATTAATCGTCTATAATATGTATGTGTATACTGTGTATAGGCCTATTTATAATGTATATTTAAATACACACACATACGGTATATATTTGGAAAATATTTACATGTATATATTTATATTCATATAAATATATTTAACATATAAACATAATTTTTAAAAATTAAATATATATATTTAGTGCTGTCAAACAGTTAATCGTTTCCAAAATAAAATTTTCTGTTTACGTAATATATGTATGTGTGCTGTGTATATTTATTATGTATATATAAATACACATGCATGTATATATTTCAGAAAAATATGTTATTTTTATATATTAAATAAATATATTTATTTATAAGATAAATTATATGAATATAAATATAGACATGTAAATGCATGTAAATATTTTCAAAATATATACTGTATGTGTATGTATTTATACGCAATAAATATACACAGAACACACACATATGCGATTAATCGTTTGACAGCACTAATATATATATATATATATATACATGTGTGTTTATTTATATATACATAAATATACACAGTACACACTCATATATTACGTAAACAAAAACTTATTTTGGATGTCATTAATCGCGATTAATCTTTGACAGCACTAATATATATATATATATACATGTGTGTTTATTTATATATACATAAATATACACAGTACACACTCATATATTACGTAAACAAAAACTTATTTTGGATGTCATTAATCGCGATTAATCTTTGACAGCACTAAATGTTATTCATACATTATATAATGCCTAATGTCAGCAGTCGTCATGAGCTAGGCTACTATAGCTAGCACTAAAAAATAATAATTTAAATGTACACATAATCACGTAAATTTGAATTGATTAAGTTTATTAATCGATGTGCGTATCGCCTTCAAAAAGTTTGCAAAAAAAGGAGCGTTAGCCTCAACAGGTAACCATAGAAATAGAACACTGGTCGATGGATTTGTTTTATGATAGTATTTTCTGGTATATTGACCAAATATATATAGGCTAGGCTACTATATCTTTTTTTTTTTAGCATTTTCTGTCATACTTGCATGTCACAAATAGCCTAATATTTTTAGTGATTGTCTACACAGTATAGTCTGGCTAACTGCGTCTAAATAAATAAATAGGACTTTTATCAGATTAAGAAAAAAATGATAAATTAAACTGACAGTGTTTCACTACTAGACCAACGAAAATATGTTTGTATAAACTGAATTGGTTTGACTCATATGCTGTTACTTTTTCTACTCAACACAAAAATAGAAATATATGAAGAATTGTTACACAGATTTTGCCAGACAACAGTAACTAGAGCTGTCAAACTTAATAAATATTAAAAACATAAAATATATAAGTAATCTGCATGACTATTTTTAGTTTTGTGTGAACTCATTCTGATCGTGACATTAATGATAAAACAGAGTAAATCTTTCAATGTTATAAGATTTGACAAATAAAAAATGAATGAACAAATTTGTATCTTACCTGATTCAAGTGGAAACTTGTTTTTTTTAGGCTACCACTGTTATTGTGGCAAAATACTAACATTTCTTGACATTCTTAAAAAAAAGCTATACAATTATAAAGGACTGAAATTAACTGTATATTAAGTGATATTTACAATTACTTTTTCCGTTAAAGGCAGATATTCCATTTTGTAGGTTTGGTAAACAATCCATATATCACTGAAGGCTTTCTAATAACCTTCATGTAAGACTGTCAGTATCCTCACTGAACCTCAGCTACAAACAATAACTCCAGCTCTCTCTCTCTCTCTCTCTCTCTCTCTCTCTCTCTCAGACAGTGTTGCTGTAACCAAACCCAACTCTTTCCAGGTTGCTACAGTGTGTTCTCTTGTGAGTATAAGGCTCATGCCTGAGGGAACTACAGAAATGTGTTGTCGCACTAAGTTTTCCATTCTATAATATGTTGTGTGATCCACATATTTAAGGCTACTCTTTATGTTCATGTAATAGTACTGTTCATTCCTGTTTGTTTAAAATGTTTTTACATAGAGTCATTATTAAAGAAGATTCATCGTCCAGAAGCAGCAATAGTATTAAAAAGGTATTCCTCATTTCCATGCTGGTGGTCTGCTCCCACAGGTGGCCCTTTTATTGCACTTTATCATACCTCACAGGTATGTTTCAGCGACAGCAGGTATGTAAATAGTGCTGTTTTGTTTGCATGCAAACATTTAACCTTTATTCCCCAATTAAGACAGTTAATATCCTCTGCAGTGATGCTGGATGGGGTTGTTGTCCTCAAGGCCACTCGTACACATGGGGGCAGCAAACTCTTAGATTTGATTTGTTTGAACACAATGTGTCCTGTAGGAGGAAAACTTGTAAACAGGAGAATGCAACATAAGATAATATAGTTATCCTTTATATAGCCAGGAGAATCCCATTGAGACATCACAATCTCTTCTTCCAGGGAGACCTGGTCATGATGAAGGCATATATTGTTGTAGACCTATATTGTTTGATAAAACAAAAATTTCTACAATAATCAATTACTATATGTGATTTAATTCAATATTTTCTTCCAGTGCCTTTATGTTTATTGTATGAGATTTTAGAAAAAAAATGGCTGGTCAGAATTTATTTTGAGTTTATGAATAAAATATGGAAAAGGAAATAGAAAGAGGACAAGAAAATGCGGACTCAGTTTAATAGAGATACTGGATAATAGCCTAATTTCTAAACAGATGTGTTTATTCGGATGACCAAACATACTTGTGCTTTCTGAAAATAAAATATTTCATGCAGTATACTTAGGCAAGAACATGAACCATTTACAACATTTGTTCATGATAAATGAAACAGAGATGACATTATGTTCAAATTCATTAAAAGTGTCTGTATATTTTACATGTTTTTATTGATTTTTTCCACAGGTGATCACAGAAGATCACAGATACAAATTTTCCTTCCTCCACATTTGAGATATAGCCTAGGCTAACGCAGTAGTTTGTACAACTTTAGAATATCCCAAAGAGTTTAGAATAAAAATACTCTGCTAGAATTGTGTATAAAGTACATTCAGAATGTTTGACCCATTCAACATCTAAAATGAGTCATAATAGAAAAACATTCGCATATAATATCTGTGGACAGGATAAACAATCAACATCATTTTTCTTAGAATCCGGTCATCTTATAAACATTTCACAGAAATAGAATAAAATAAATGATCATATGAATCAGTAGAGTGGTTTCTAATAAAATCTAAATTAAAAACATTCATTGTGTCATTGCCATGCACCTTTGCAAGTAGCCAACGTTTAACACTACAGATGCTTGCAATTTACAGACATGAGTTTTTGTTCAAGGAGCTGGGATTATTTTACTTTAGACAAGAAAAAAATTAAAATGATAAGATATCAGTGCCACAAAAATCGTTACATCTGGAGGCTTTTGTTTGATTTCTCTGATATTCAGTAGATGATTGTAAGAGCACTTCAGTGCCCTCTGATGACTGTTATGTGGTTCATGACTCAAACCAAAGTTCTTTGACTGTAGCCCACAGGCGGATTCCGTGCAGAACTGCGGCGTCCTCTGCTGGTTAGAGCGGGTAGTGCGGCACGCTGATATGCTGGTGAAACGCGCCGTGGTGCGCGCCATACAGCAGCTCCGTGGACGCACCGCTCAGGCCCGTGCACAGCGGCTCATGGTTGCTCAGGACCGTGGACAGATATTTGGCCTCTTCTGTGAGTCTTTTCACCTCTTTCCTGAGCGCCGCGTTTTCCTTCTCCAAATTCTCACTCTCCTAGAGCACAAACAGAATAGAAAATACATTTACTGAGCTCCAGAAGTCAGAAAGATTGAGATAATGCACATTTTCTGAAGAATATGTGCACTGTAAAAAAAAATCTGTAAAATTTACGGTAAAAAATTGGCAGCTGTGTTTTCCAGAATTTTACTGTAAAAAATACGGTAGCAACATTTTAGGGTTTTAGGATTTAACTTAAATTTACAATTAAAAACTGTTATTCATTAACTGATATAATGTTAATATACCAACCTATTGAATTACTGAAATCTGTTTTGTACCTTTGTAATATACCCTGATAACCATCAAAATCAGGTGGTGATGAGAAAGCCAGAATGTATATATTGAGAGTGCACAATGTCATTCACACAAACACTAAATACCATCATGGTGACATACATGAAACTGAAATATGCAATAAGCATTCATTTAACAACATTAGATGTAACATACAACCCTACTAAACATAACTGATAAGAAAAAACTAAGAAGAAACATCAAATTTGAAATGCAATGCAGGGAATTCTGGGAATGTCAGTTTACGGGTCTTCATTGTAAATTATACAATCTTTTTTTACTTCCAAAAACGGTATTTTACCGTAAAAATTCATGAAATGTCTATTACAGTTTTTCACCATATATAGTAGGGGAACTTACTCTTAACCATTTAACAGGTTTTTACTGTAGCATTGTCACAGTTATTTACCATTAAAATCACAATAAGTTCTTACTAGGGGTGTAACGATTCACTCGTTTTCTCAATACATCGATTACAAACCTTGACGATGCATAGATCTTGAAGATGGATTTTTGAATCGTGAATCGCCGATTTCGTCGAAAATGTTAGGGAGGGACGATTTGGGAAGAGATTCATTCAGAACAAATCTGCTGCGTGGTTCGGAGGTTAGATGCGTACATATGAACCGGTGGGACATTTGATAACTGCATAATAATCTAATTGTGAAAATGTTTACCATAGCATTTTTTTTCTTTCAGAGAGAAGCTGGAACAAAACAAAGCATGTGAAATTTTCTGTGATCTACAGAGCCTATGAATAATTTATGAGGTAAGCACTGTTTGGTTTGCAATTGGTTGTCTGTTACCGTTCTTATTTACAGGTTTATGATTGGGGTTTTTTTCAGACGCTGAAACAAAGCGTGCAAAATATTCGGTTTACTGTCAAAGCTTATAAATAATTAATAAACTTGCTACTAATTGGTTGTCTGTTGCTAAACATCTAAACTGTTAACCTAAGGTTTGTCATAGTATTTAAAATATTTATAAAATGCTCAAAAGTCAAGTAATTTTTATTTGTATTGCACTTTTCACAATGCATACTGTTTCAAAACAACTTTTTTTGAAAATAAAACATCACAAACCCAAAAGAACCCCCCCCCCCCTGCATAAATGTCCACAGGTAAAATTTGAACAGGCCACATGTCTAATAATAATGGTCTTGAAATAGATGAGAGCATGCATACGTTTATTGGGCATTATTTTTAGGTACTCTTGGGGGTCATGATGTGTTCCCGCTCAGCGACGTCACCGCCTTGTGTTCTGCAGCTCGACTAGCTGCTCTGCTGCCTTCCAGTCACTCAAGGGTAAAACCCCTCTGACAAGCGTCATTCAACTTTATCTGCCCACGGCCCATAGCGACACCTTACCAGAAATTACAGCTGAACACTCCCCTTGACGGCCCACGTTTCTCAGGCAGGCCTCAACTAAAAAACACAGCATGAGAAGGCACTAAAGGAAACGTGTCATACGGAGGGAAATTTCAGCTTCCTGTTTATCAAGCATAGCCGTGAAGAGCGAAACCACATACTACACTGAACACAGAACAGTGAGTCTCCCTTACACAGAATGGGTACATGAATTTCCTCTATAGCATATTCAACTTTCGACTTGTGTTTTTGTTTGTCAGGAGTAGATTATGAATTTATTATTATTTCATATCTTTGGATTAGAATAATTAATAATAAAATAAATATATAAAAAAAAAATTTTTGATTCAAATAATCCGTAATGTGGATGTGTAATGTGCATTTACACAATCACTGAAAAAAATTGTTGTAGAAACAATTTTCACTCAGAAATTGTTAGTAAATTTCATAATTAATCATAAAGAAATGGCAAGTAACACATTGAAATGAGTAAGTAAATGTGAAACTTTGAAATAGAAAGACTGAAATAATATTTCTTGTTAAACATATTCCATTAATATTTATTTAACTTCTTTATTATTTATTTATTACAAAAATATTTTTTAATAATGCAGCTCATTTTAAAAACCTGAAAGTGCAAGAAAACCATATTTATTGACATTTTAAACTACTTGTGTTTTCCTTGACTTTTTATTTTAAAATGCAAACAGATTGTTATTGTTAACTAAAACTTGTTTTTGTTTATTAAAATAAAGCTGAAATAAAATTAAATATAAATATTAGATTAAAAAAAGTAATATTGAATGTTGTCTTGGCATTCAAACAAATAAACATAAATAAATACATCTAATCTAATCTAATAGAAATATAAAAAAATACAAATGACAAAACCACTAAACAAAATTACTAAAACTAAGTATAAAACTAAAAGGCAATTCAAAATATTAATAAATACTATAATAATACTGGATACGCACATTACATAAGTCGTGCTTCAGTCATGACCTTTACTTGATAAAATTTCAGGTGTTTACACATTAGGATATTTAGCATTATCAGTGTAAACACTCTCAATATTTATATCTGCTGATGTGTGACCAATATATGCATTTCTCAAAAATTGTGCAACCTCAAAATCGAAATGATATGTGGTTCCTGGTAAGTGGTATGTGCCTGTCGGGACAGCATCTCCCACTTTGCGTTTAACCGGTTGAGTTCAGGGGAACTCGCATGAGGTCTGTGTGTGTGTGTGTGTGTGTGTTATCAGATCACTGATGCTGAGAACTGCAGCGGGGGCTGTCAGGGCTGAGTCTGACAGCAGGTCAACTAGCTAATCAAACGTCTCTCTTCCTGGGAGAAAACTGCTTATCAGTTTCCTTTGACATCTGTGTGTTCTCTGTGAATCAGACCCGATCTCATTTTTAAGCAGAATCCACTGAGTTGATTCATTCCAATGACTAGTATACACTCTCAGAAAAAAGGCAGACTACAAAGCTGTCAGAGGGCAGTACACTAACAAAAGCCAAAAGGTAGCTTATTTACCTCTAAATGGTACATATTTGTACCTTAATGTATAATTAGATTTTTAGCGTATGTGCACAGTCAAATGCACAGCCTTTCTAAGTTTACTCCATTTCATATCTTCTTTCATATCAACACATGCGCAATGCAAAGATTAATCTTTTTTCAGTGTCTGCGCCTTTTCTCTCCATAGGTTATGAGTGATAAAAATGTCTTTGTACTCGAGCTGAGTGTATATCAGAGAAAAATCGAGCTGCGTATGTACAGTATATATGGAAGGCCAAAGGGGCTAAAAGTCTTTAAATGGAACGCTTGAAATTTGACCACGTCAATACGCACTGTTCGTTCGCGTTAACATGCCAATTTTGAACGTGTTTCTTTTGTATGTGTAGACACTAGGGGTGGAACGAATCAGAAAATCTAATCGTACAGTTCTCCACACAAGGTTCGGCACGCGCTAGGACCACGGTTCAACTTAAATCTGACAATGCATCTGTAATATGGTGTGCTATAAATAACACGTAAAACAAACAGGGTTCGGCTGTTTCTGTTGATGGATGCGCATTCTGGCTTCCCAGTACATTACAACAACAGCGATGAAAAAAAAAAAAACCCGTGGACAAACCATTCACTCTTGTTCAATGCGAATGCCGTATGCTGGAATATGAGCATTTATTCTGTCATCACCCGGGTGCTGATAGCGCACGCACACAGGTGAGACCTGAACAGCACACGTTGATATCTGTGTTTAAACTAAACTCATGTAAGCTTTGCCAGTTTAAACATTTAAGAGCCAGAGGATGCGAACTCGCGCACGCAGTGAGAAGATTTGTGTTCGTGCTCATCCAAAGTGCGCAAACCTGCGCATCAGAACTCACGCAAATATTAAGCTTAGGGAAATTTCAGCTTCCTGTTTATCAAGCATAGCCGTGAAGAGCGAAACCACATACTACACTGAACACAGAACAGTGAGTCTCCCTTACACAGAATGGGTACATGAATTTCCTCTATAGCATATTCAACTTTCGACTTGTGTTTTTGTTTGTCAGGAGTAGATTATGAATTTATTATTATTTCATATCTTTGGATTAGAATAATTAATAATAAAATAAATATATAAAAAAAAAATTTTTGATTCAAATAATCCGTAATGTGGATGTGTAATGTGCATTTACACAATCACTGAAAAAAATTGTTGTAGAAACAATTTTCACTCAGAAATTGTTAGTAAATTTCATAATTAATCATAAAGAAATGGCAAGTAACACATTGAAATGAGTAAGTAAATGTGAAACTTTGAAATAGAAAGACTGAAATAATATTTCTTGTTAAACATATTCCATTAATATTTATTTAACTTCTTTATTATTTATTTATTACAAAAATATTTTTTAATAATGCAGCTCATTTTAAAAACCTGAAAGTGCAAGAAAACCATATTTATTGACATTTTAAACTACTTGTGTTTTCCTTGACTTTTTATTTTAAAATGCAAACAGATTGTTATTGTTAACTAAAACTTGTTTTTGTTTATTAAAATAAAGCTGAAATAAAATTAAATATAAATATTAGATTAAAAAAAGTAATATTGAATGTTGTCTTGGCATTCAAACAAATAAACATAAATAAATACATCTAATCTAATCTAATAGAAATATAAAAAAATACAAATGACAAAACCACTAAACAAAATTACTAAAACTAAGTATAAAACTAAAAGGCAATTCAAAATATTAATAAATACTATAATAATACTGGATACGCACATTACATAAGTCGTGCTTCAGTCATGACCTTTACTTGATAAAATTTCAGGTGTTTACACATTAGGATATTTAGCATTATCAGTGTAAACACTCTCAATATTTATATCTGCTGATGTGTGACCAATATATGCATTTCTCAAAAATTGTGCAACCTCAAAATCGAAATGATATGTGGTTCCTGGTAAGTGGTATGTGCCTGTCGGGACAGCATCTCCCACTTTGCGTTTAACCGGTTGAGTTCAGGGGAACTCGCATGAGGTCTGTGTGTGTGTGTGTGTGTGTGTTATCAGATCACTGATGCTGAGAACTGCAGCGGGGGCTGTCAGGGCTGAGTCTGACAGCAGGTCAACTAGCTAATCAAACGTCTCTCTTCCTGGGAGAAAACTGCTTATCAGTTTCCTTTGACATCTGTGTGTTCTCTGTGAATCAGACCCGATCTCATTTTTAAGCAGAATCCACTGAGTTGATTCATTCCAATGACTAGTATACACTCTCAGAAAAAAGGCAGACTACAAAGCTGTCAGAGGGCAGTACACTAACAAAAGCCAAAAGGTAGCTTATTTACCTCTAAATGGTACATATTTGTACCTTAATGTATAATTAGATTTTTAGCGTATGTGCACAGTCAAATGCACAGCCTTTCTAAGTTTACTCCATTTCATATCTTCTTTCATATCAACACATGCGCAATGCAAAGATTAATCTTTTTTCAGTGTCTGCGCCTTTTCTCTCCATAGGTTATGAGTGATAAAAATGTCTTTGTACTCGAGCTGAGTGTATATCAGAGAAAAATCGAGCTGCGTATGTACAGTATATATGGAAGGCCAAAGGGGCTAAAAGTCTTTAAATGGAACGCTTGAAATTTGACCACGTCAATACGCACTGTTCGTTCGCGTTAACATGCCAATTTTGAACGTGTTTCTTTTGTATGTGTAGACACTAGGGGTGGAACGAATCAGAAAATCTAATCGTACAGTTCTCCACACAAGGTTCGGCACGCGCTAGGACCACGGTTCAACTTAAATCTGACAATGCATCTGTAATATGGTGTGCTATAAATAACACGTAAAACAAACAGGGTTCGGCTGTTTCTGTTGATGGATGCGCATTCTGGCTTCCCAGTACATTACAACAACAGCGATGAAAAAAAAAAAAACCCGTGGACAAACCATTCACTCTTGTTCAATGCGAATGCCGTATGCTGGAATATGAGCATTTATTCTGTCATCACCCGGGTGCTGATAGCGCACGCACACAGGTGAGACCTGAACAGCACACGTTGATATCTGTGTTTAAACTAAACTCATGTAAGCTTTGCCAGTTTAAACATTTAAGAGCCAGAGGATGCGAACTCGCGCACGCAGTGAGAAGATTTGTGTTCGTGCTCATCCAAAGTGCGCAAACCTGCGCATCAGAACTCACGCAAATATTAAGCTTTCTCTGAAGTGTTGTGTTTAAATGGACAATTCACACAAAAATTACGTCAAAATGCCCATCTTTGTAAGTATCCTATAGCAGACATAGCCGGCTGAACGTACTGTATCAGTGCATTCTCTTAAAGTGACAGCACTTTCCTAATATTAATCAAACAGCAACAACAAAGAAATCACTCACTGCTCTTGATTGAATAGCTTTTGGAACTTTAATAAAGATTAATCTTTAATTTATACAGTCAAATATGCGATGCTGTTTTACATTTCATTACTTTATTCGATTTCTGCACCTAAAAACTAATTTTAGAACTAATCACTGTTTATTTTATTTGTATCTTTAATCTATTGTATTTATTTGTGCTGTTGCTTGTAGTTAGATAGAATATTCTTATTTTCTTTATTTTTATTTGACAGTATAGTTTTTCCCCTAAACGTAGCACATACCGAAACCGTGACTCTAAAACCGTGATACAAACCGAACCGTGAGTAAGTTGAACCGTTCCACCCCTAGTAGACACGCCTATTGTGACTGTGTTATTACAATGCACACCTTGTTTTACCAAAGTATACATAGTTACATATTAGTACCTAAAGCAGGGCTCAGCAACTTTGGTCCTGCAGAGTTTAGCACCAACCCTAATCAAACACACCAGCCTGTAGCTTTCTAGTGATCTTGAAGACATTGATTAGCTTGTTCAGGTGTGTTTGATTAGGGTTGGAGCTAAACTCTGCTGGACAGTGGCCCTCCAGTTGCCCAGCCCTGATCTAAAGGGGTTGTTTACACCTGGTCACTTCGTGCGTTTTGTCTGATTGGATAGCTATCCGATCGTGAAAAGACCAGGTGTAAATGCCCTCCGAAACGCATTCGAGACAGATATAAATCCGATCGCTCAAACCACTTCAGGAGGTGGTCTGGGCCGCATTCTAGACGAAACTGGACAAGTGCATCTGGTTGTTGAAACCCCATATGTAAATTTTACTCCTCCCAAAATGTTAAAATAATTAACGTGTGAGAGCGTGTTATAGGCTATATGACATTAATCAGACTGCGCTAATGCAACACGCATCGCTGCCACGAATGAAACTGAAAGTAAGACGCAGATGGTCAACACACACTCATCTTCATTAAAAGTAGCCTAAGACAAACTTATCTGATGCCGCGCACTCTACTATTTCGGTCTTTGATCTTGAAATAAGCTGATAAAATGCAGCGCTTATCTTTTGATTTCGTTTAAAATGTAAATAAAGCGCAGGAATTGAAGATCGGATTTATATCCATTTTGCGATGACATGTATGTGGCCAAATGTAAATGGAAACGTTTGAACAAATCAGATAGATATCCGATCAACAAAAACGCATGAAATTACCAGCTGTAAACCAGTGTTATTTTCGTTAACGAATAAAAGCGAGAGGAAAATGTTAGGGAGGGACGATTTGGGAAGAGATTCATTCAGAACGAATCTGCTGCGTGGTTCGGATGTTAGATGCGTACATATGAACCGGTGGGACATAAGCTAGCATACACTTGCTGCACGTCTCATAAAACGTAAAAAAATGTCAGAGAAGAGCAGACTTATAGATAAATCTGACGACGCAAGAGAGAACTCAATTCGGTCCGGTTTTCTGAGCACAGACACTGAAGCATACACACACAGAAAGCGCTTCTCACGAACTGAGAATTACACACAAAATGATGTCGAATTGTCCCTTTTGACGAGTATTCACGTAAACACAGTTGATTACGTCTTAAGTGAACGTAAACAGTAGGGAGAACGTGTATCAGTACATTGCATCCATTGCAGCTGTGCATTCGGTTTTAAAGGGACAGCAGCCTAATTTAGTTGCTATTGTCCGAGTCATTGATGTTAATCAAGCAACAACAGAAAGACAGAAAATCACTCACTGCTCTTGACTGAAAAACTTTAGTAGCGCTAAAGATTAATCTAAATGTATTCATAGAAATAAATATGTCTGCTTGAAAGAATGAAGAATATGGTAAACAAGTTGCTATAAAGAATACATAATTAGCCTATATAACCAGTGAAAGTGAAGTGGCATGTGACCAACTATGGTTACCCATACTAGGAATTAGTGCTCTGCATTTAACCCATCCTAAGTGCACACACACCCGGAGCAGTGGGCAGCCATTTATGCTGCGGCTGCTTGCTCAAGGGCACCTCAGTCGTGATATTGAAGGTGGAAGAGAGCGCTGGTTATTCACTCCCCCCACCTACAATTCCTGCCGGACCGGAGACTTGAACTCGCAACCTTTGGGTTACGAGTCCGACTCTCTAATCATTAGGCCACGACTTCCTCAGAAACCATTAGTATTTCATTAAGAAGAAGACCATGTTCTTGTTCTTTATGAGAAGATTGTAAATTTTAAAAAAGGCATGTTGTGTGTCACCGCAGTTAAATCGGTGTCTATCATGATATAACCTTAATATTAAACCTACATAATGAGTTTGGAAATTTTAGAGAAATGCTTTATAAATGCACTGTAACTACACCCATTAGATTTAGCCGACTAAATTTACTGTAGATTTAGCTGACTTAAATCGTATGATATTTAGTCATCTAAAACTAGACTAAAACTAAAAACAATTCAGATGACTAAAATATGACTAAAACTAAATGGCATTTTAGTCAAAAGACTATGACTAAAACTAAATCAAAATTTGCTGTCAAAATTAACACTGGTGTAAACAGGCCCAAAGTGTACATATTAGTACCTGCCTCAGTTTTGAACTTTTTTTTAGAGTGTAGAAGCCTGTTGTATTTAAAGGTGTAGTTCACTAAAATTCATCCCATGTTGTTTCAAATCTGTTTGATTTTTCAGTGCAACACAAAAGGAGAAATTTCGAAGAATCACATGCAACGGCCATAGCTGACTCCAAAAACAACAAAAACAACATAAAAATTGTGCATCGTGTTCAAAACCTATAGACCTTGGTCAGGGTATGCCATATTTAGTGTTTGACAGGAATGAAAACCAGGCTGTGAAGGATAGGAGTACAGTGTGTTTAATGGATTGTACTGTACTGTTTAATGACATACCGATAGTTCAGCTGATGAAATGTCTTTCCGAAAATAACTTTTAGTAGACAAAAACTCCATAACACAGTTTTGAAAGTTGTGAATTACGAAGATTACATGATCTTGGAAAGTCTAAGCCTATCCTTCAAAGCCACATTTTCATCCGTGTTAAATTCAATATGGTGTCTCACCTGACTATGAATAGGTCTTCTGAAGCCAACAACTGAAGTCTTCATTCAATGATTATCTCCTCTCAGCCGCAGCTTTCAAATCTCATATTTTCAAATGCTCATTTTCAAACCGTGTTTGATGTCTTACAGGTCTCATAACGGAACGTGACATGCAAAATTTGAATTTGCAGAAACATGAATGAAACTATCTTGTTTTGTGTTCCAGACAGTCACGCAGGTTTGGAACGACATGAAAGTGAGCGAAGAACTTTAATTGTTGGTTGAACTATCCATTTAATTCAAAAATGGAAGGTTCTTTATTGGCATTGATGGTTCCATGAAGAACCTTTAACATCCACTGAACCTTTCAAATGCACAAAAGGTTCTAGAAAGTCAAAAAAACTTTCTTAAAATGTTCTTCACACTGAGAAACAAATGCTTCTTTTAAGATCTGTTCACATAAAGGGGAATCAAAAATGCGTCTTCTATGGCATCGCTGTGAAAACCCCCTTTAGGAGTATAGGATCTATTCTTGTAGCTGATGTAAAGATGAGCATAACTGCAGTGGGTCTGTTCTGTTGAGTCCCTGCAACAGCATGTGCAGCGATCAGAGGAGTGAAAGGACGTGAGTAATACCAGAGGGAAACACCCATATAACACAGATGCTGAATGAAAGTGATAGAGGGTTTTGGCTTTGACTAAAAGCCAAATGCGATCCAAACGGTTTGGCAACTGTTAGACAGGCGTGTGCTTGAATATATAGAGCGCAGGAATTGAATGCACGAATGCAAAGCATTGCATTTTTGTAAGAATCAGTCATGCAGATTTGAGGACCGTTGTTGTTGTTTTCTTGATAAATTACAGAGAATTTACAAGGTGCACGGCTGCTCGATTCAGCTGAGCGTTTCACCCACGCAATGTAATTAATGCCAGAATCTGAAGCAAACAAGACCAGAGCCACAACAAGTGTGAAGCACGACAGAAGCCATGACGCATCACCACATGGTCAGTAAAGCTTCATGTAAATACAGTCAGAGTCGATCAGCATAACACCTGTAACACAGCTGGACGCAGTGATGCTGGACGCTCTTCTCTTCTTGGATTTAGCTTCATTTTATTCTCATGTTTCTTAAAATGTTTGGTTGTTTTACTAAAAACTGATTATTTTGTTTTGCTAAACCGTTGTAGGGTCTGTCTGCACCTTCTGATTGTTCCGAAGTCACAGTTTGCAGCACTAAACAATGCAAGCTCGTGGTTAATGAGAATGTGATCGTGTATCAGGTGTGTTATGGATGATGTTTCTGGATGAAGTTCTCACCAGGTGCAGACTGTCGGCTTTCTGCGTTTGTCTCATTCGGCTCTTCTGCGCCGCGATACGGTTCTTCTCTCTCCTCATCACCTTCCTTACCTCATTCGTCGAACCCTGAAAACCAGCACACACCAGTTCATGTGTAAGGTAACACAAAACTTTCACGACAACAAGAATGACATTTGCAATCCTTTTTATTAGACATTCTCTTTTTGTCATTGCAGAACACTTTTCAGGAGAGTTTCTGACCAGGATGTAGAGGCTGAAGGTCAAGTTCATCCTCCAGAGCATCTCCACGTATCCCAAGGTTAATGAATCATACACAATAAAACTAAGAGCATGTACATGTTTCTCCATTAGTTTTATTATTTATACACTCTTAATTAATATTTTTAATTACCATTAAATTTTTATATTTTCAGGTCATTTTCATTTTAGTTTAAGTAGTTTTGTTGTGATTTTACTGCAGTTTTGTTACATACAGACATACACACACATTAGGGCTGTCAAATCGCATCCAAAATAAAAGTTTGTATACATACATATATATATATATATATATATATATATTATATAGTATATAGTATATAATAAGTATATATATAGTACACACACACAGACACATATATATAGACTTATACTTAAATACACATATTGCATACACATATATATTATGTGAACACATTTTTTTGGGGGGATTTGATTAAACTAGTAAAATAAACTACAAAACCCCAAATAAAAAAGAAACTACTGTTTTTTTTATTTCTGTATTAATTATTTTTTTTATTTCTGTGTTTTAGTCATTTTAGTTTCAACTTATATTTATGTATTTTTGTTTTTTATTCAGTTTTTTGTTTATCTAATATTTATATTTTATTTTATTTCAGCTTTATTTCAATTATCGAAAGCGATTTTAAATGAACGTTTGTTTTAGTTTACGATAACAACATTGTTCTCCATTAAACGATTCTGCAGCAGAGATGTTTTTTTGTTATTCTAGTAGTTTAAAGAGCAATACTTTGGTTGAAAGCCTCCTCCATACCTGCATGTTTTTCACATGTTGTGGCAGACAGTTGTGACATTTTCAAAGGCAGAGGGCAATCTTTTCCCACAACCCCAGCAGCCCCTGAGCTCTGACGTCCTTTACTTTACTGACTTTTTCCATATGACGAATTCCCCACAATAAGAGACCCTCCAGAGGTGTGTGAATGTCTATGACTAGCTCTGTTTCTGGTTAATTCAGGGAAACTTCTGCTTTCAGACCCAGAAGTTCACAGCTGAGCTACTTCATGATAGATTCATCTATGAAGCATTTAGCATCAGTTTACAGACATTATGCACTTCTCTAGTATTTGCCATGAATCAACTGGTATTTTGGTTATTTTTAGTAGATGTATGAAGCCAGTTCTCCTGAACGTCAAACATGTGCTATGGACATCACAGAAACGTGTCACAATACTTTATTTTGAACCTATATATATATTTTTTATATATATATATAAACTGCTTGAAAAAGTGTCTTTCTTCAAAATAAATGGTACTTGTTTTGATATTTTGCTAATGCATTGACATTAATTTGTGACTTAAGTGTCCAAACAGTCTTTGTGGCCACTGCTTGTAGATGCATGATGCATGTACAGAAACTGAAGGACTTGCACAGTTGCTATGTCTGAATCATGCTCTCTCTGAATCATGCTTTCTCAGTGATAAACATCTCTCTCGTCCGGTGAGGTTGGAGAGGAGGTAGTGGCTGTTGAAGTCAGATCACCTTCAGCTCGTATAGCCTCGTGCCATCTTAACGGCAGTTTCACAATCACTAACGTTTGTCAGACTCTCTCACAGCATGATGCTGTGTGCAGCTCTATAGTTAGAGTCAGTTACTCAATGCTAAAGCTGATTACCTTCATAAATACTGAAATAGCATGTGAACGGTTCAGACTAGAGGTTAAAATCACCATCAGCCTCATGACTTCCTCTCGTTTATCGTTCATACACACGTTCAAATCTACATAGTGACAGTCACACATCACTCACAGACAGTGCTGGAAATGCATGTGAAATATACAAGAAAATAAGTGGATTTAGGTGTTTAGATGTCATTAATATTTAACTTAATGTTAATTTTGTATGTTATATTCCATCTGGTTAGATGCATGTTGCATCATGTGTTTCAACATCGATTAATTGAATTTAATTGAATTTAATACAAATAATACATTAAAAAAGCATGCATGAAGAATATATATATATATATATATATACATACATATATACAATTTTTATTTCACTCATTAATTTAATACAAAATCTAAAAATAATAAAAAATAAATACAACTGTATTTTATGTTTCTTATATTTATTGTATATTTTTACGTAAATAACACAATTAAAATATTGACAATTTGTTTACTTTTTTTAAATTGTGTATATATAAATGTTTATATTTTAAACATTATATATATATATTACATTATATATATATAAAACAAAAAATTTATTTAAAACAAAATATTATATGCATTTTGTATCTTATTATCCTATTATTGTATTTTGAATTAATTTATTAAATTTGAAACCAATTTATTTATATTATTTGTCATTATAATAATGTAAATAAAGTAATGTTTTAAATGCATTTGCAGGAGGTTGGTGAAGTGTGTATGTGTGTTTGCATGGTGCTGGTTGAGTCTCTCTTACCTGTTTATTGCCCGGTGAGGGGGATTTGGTGTAGCTGGTGTCGTTATTGTCAGAGTCCTGAGCCATGCCACTTCAGTCCCTGTGAAACCTTTGACCTCCTTCAGCGTCTGTCTTCCTCTCAGCCTGTTTAACTATCTATCTGTCTGTCTCAGGCTATGTGAGACTGCATGTGTTCAGAAGAGAGATGTGAACTGATCGCGGTCCACTGAAGAATGAGTAGAGACTGCAACACTCGCACTCTTTCTTTCTTGCGCTGCTTCACTCCCTCTCTCTCTTCGCCCTGCCTAATTAGCGATGTGTGTGTTGTGGTCGTAGTTAGAAAACCTCTACTGCACTAGACTGGAAGTCACATGCTTCCTGGAAACTTTGCATAAAGCTTCTTATTCGCAGCAGAGCTAATGAACCTTCACAAACAGGACAGACAGACGGATGGAGTATCACATAGCCTCCACATGCACTGTGCACCAAAAAGTGTTTATAAACTTAAGCAACACTCGAAATATCTGCATGTCATTGCATTAGATAAGAATAGGAAATAAAGTTCCATTAACTTTAAACAAAGCATACTTTTCAAGCAAAAACTGTTCACGAAAAGAAATTGGTTGGGTTTTAAATTATGTTAAATGACGATATTGTGTAACTTTGTGTTGGTGAAACATTATTGGAACTGGAGAGAAGTAACTTTTAATACATAATTCAGCTACATATAATTATATAATAATTTATATAATTAGAAATATATTTTTTATAATTATAAGCTATAAGTTTAATTATAAATAATATTTATGTAATATAACATTTACATTTAATCATTTAGCACATGCTTTTATCCAAAGCGACTTGAAGCCCGTTCACACCAAGCACGATAACTATAAAGATAACGATAAAGATATAGTTCTAAAAATCATTCTCAATATTAAAGAACAGCAGAGTGCACACCACAGCTATAACAATAAAGGCACAGAGAAACGATATTGTTGGAATCACTTTCAGAACGATTTTTTCCAGCTGATGAACGATAAAAACATTGACAGCCAATCAGAATCAGTCCTGCTATAATGAGCTTGAGAATTTAAAGCAGCAGACGAGCATGCGCTTAGAATAAACAGACGATTTCATTAGCTGGTGTGGACGCTAATATCGTTATCTTTAAAGTTATCGTTCTTGGTGTGAACGGGGCTTTACAAATGAGGAGAACAATAGAAGCAATCAGACCAACGAGAGAGCAACAGTATACAAGTGCTGTGACAAGTCTCAAGTTAGTCTAGCACAGTACACATAGCTTGTTTTTTTATATTTTGAATAGAATAGAATTGAATAAGTAAGTGCTAGTATTAATTGGTCATTACTGGCGAAAAAGATGTGTCTTTAGACGTTTTTTGGAAAATGGCTAAAGACTCAACTGCTCGAATTGAGATAGGCAGGTCATTCCACCAGCTGGGAACAGTCCAGGAAAAGGTCCATGAGAGTGATTTTGTACCTCTTTGGGATGGCACCACAAGGCTTCGTTCACTAGCAGAACACAAGCTTCTAAAGGGCGCTTAAGTTTGAACTAGCGAGTTTAGGTATATTGGTGCAGTGCCAGTTGTTGTCTTGTAGGCAAACATCAGTACATTGAATTTGATGCGAGCAGCTATTGGCAGCCAGTGTAAACTAATGAAGAGAGGTGTAATGTGAGCTTTTTTCGGCTTGTTAAATACCACTCTCGCTGCTTGATAATACATGTGGCAAGGCCCGCCAAGAGAGCATTACAATAGTCCAGTCTAGAGAGAACAAGAGCTTGGACAGTGTTGTGCGGCCTGCTCTGATAGGAAGGGTCTAATCTTCCTAATGTCTTATAAGGCAACTCTGCAGGACCTGGCCGTTGTAGCAATATGGTCTGTGAAGCTTAACTGCTCATCAATCACAACTCCAAGATTCCTGGCTGTGCTGGAAGGAGTTATGGTTGATGAACCCAACTGTACAGGGAAGTTCTGATGAAGTGCTGAGTTGGCTGAGACCACGAGCAGTTCTGTCTAAAGCTGGCCACACACTAGAGGATTTTAAGGCCCCTGAATGATCGGGAGGTGTGGCCCGATTCGCGGCTTGAAATTATTTTTTGTCCAAAATATCCTCTATTGTGTGGTGTCATTACGATTATTTAACTGCTTCCGATTGAGATGGAGCGTCCCCGAACTCAAATCATAAATATAAAACATGTTTGATATTTAGGACACTTGATCTGGCTGCCTCTGACCCACGATGGCCAATGAGAGCGAGCAATCATCACATACCGGATGTTGCGTGCTTCTATAGCTGAAACTTGGCAGCTACAAAAATGCCACGAAAGCAGAGTACTGAGAAAGATTATGATCCATATTCTTTTTTTATACTTTGTTTTTCACTGTACAACAGAACGTGCGCCGAGAGAGCCAGCTGACAACATCAACTGCTCTCCATTTGTCTTTCTTCTGTAGTCACGTTTGATCTTGCAAGTCTCCGTGAGATCTCGTGTCACTCTGAAATCGTTCCTACAATTGACAAGTGTGTGGTCTCTCAGTCTGGTCGAATCGTCTAGTGTGTGCATTCAGAGGATTACAAGGCTAAGAATCAGTTGAAACTGTCTTCATGTCTGTGGTCTCCCATGGTTTTAAAATCGATTAAGATTTGAAAATCATCTAGTGTGCGGCCAGCTTTAGCAAGGTTGAGTTGAAGGTGATGGTCCTTCATCCAGCTAGAAATGCCTGTCAGACAGGCTGCAATGCGAACAGCTACAGTCAGATCATCTGGTTGGAATGAAAAGTAGAGCTGAGTGTCATCAGCATAGCAGTAATAAGAAAAGCCATGCTTCTGAATGACAGATACTAGTGATGACATGTAGATGGAGAAGAGAAGTGGTCCAAGCACTGAGCCTTGAGGAACCCCAGTAGCAAGAAGTTGTGACTTAGAAACCTCACCTCTCCAAGACACCCTGAAGGACCTACCTGAGAGGTAATACTGTATTTTTATGTGTCTTCATTTTTGTTTATATTTATTGTATTACTATATTTATCATTAAAATATTTATAATTTTTAAGGAAGGATATATATTTAAAAAATTTATTTAAATACTAAAATATCTACAAATGAAATAAAAATAAATACAATTTATGTTATATATATATATATATATATAAAACTGAAGGGAAATTAAGAGAACTTTTAATATATCTACTAAAAATCACCAGCTAATTACAAATTATTCAGCAAAAACTATGTTTAGAGTCCAAATATTTTTGGTTCACTATAACATCTATTTAGCTTTTGGAGTAAAATTTAACTCTGTCACTGCCAAGTTTGCTGTGTAGTAATCTTGGCAGACAGCATCCCGACCGCCTGTGTGTGTTTGTGTGTGACATTGAGATACAGACTCATTAGTGCTGTTTACCGAGTGAAGTGTCAGTATTCCTATTGCTCATGATCTGAACAAACCCATAACAGAAGTGACATAACTTCATTGCATAACTCACCCTGTGCTGTTTGTGGTACAGCATCCCGACCGCCTGTGTGTGTTTGTGTGTGACATTGAGATACAGACTCATTAGTGCTGTTTACCGAGTGAAGTGTCAGTATTCCTATTGCTCATGATCTGAACAAACCCATAACAGAAGTGTTAAACTTCATTGCATAACTCACCCTGTGCTGTTTGTGTTACAGACATGAATGATTTCTCATAAACATGCAGCTTGTTGACATTTGTCTTTTCATAGCAACAACTCAGTACATCCTAGCAACATGCTAAAAACACTGAACATATTAGCAACTGCACAACTGAACATATTAGTATTGCGGCGGCGGGTTTTAATGGGGAAGCACCCCTCAAATTGTCTTTAGAAAATATATGGAAATATTTTATTTAAAATAATTTTGTTTAGTATTTTTTATTTTATTTTATTTGTTTAATAATACTTTCATAGTAATAACTCAGAAAACCATAGCAACCACACAGCAACATAAAAAAAAGAATAAAATAAAATAAAAGTTTAAAATTGTTAAAATTATTATTTTTATTTTATTTTATTTCATTAAAATTATTTTTTTTTAATTTTGTTTGTTTAATAATACTAGTCATGGTAATAACTTTATATAACAACTACACAGCAACATTTAAAATAATAAAATAAAATAATAAATTAAATTAAGAGCCGTTTAAGAACATATATGATATACTTTTTAATAGTTTTTATTTGATTTTATTATTTTATTTATACATTTAATTATCTGAAAATGGAATGTATTGTTTGCCATTTGAAGAAAATAAAAAGAATGAATCATAGAAGATTATTTTATTTATTTTATTATTTTATTTTACTTGTTTAACAATAATTTTAGAGCGACAACTCAAATGCATAGCAACATAAAATAGCAACAAAAATAAAATAAAATAAAACAACCACTCAAGCTCAGAAAATATGGAAAGATTTATTTTATTTTATTGACTTTATTTTGTTTTGTTTTAATTTCCTTTTCTATTAATATTTTATTGTTTTACATTACTTTTTTATTCTACTTCTATTTCTATTACATTTCTATTACTTCTATTTGTTTAACAATACTTTGCACTTTTTATAATTACTTTCATTTCACTTATTCTGCAGTTATCTACAGTTTTGTTATGCCAGTAATAAATTGAAAGAAACTGAATTTGAAATTGAATTGATAGACAGAGAAAGGCAGAGAGAGCAAGAGAGCGTGAGCGAGTGAGAAAGAGAGAGAGAGGGAGTGAGAGAGGTGCTTCCCCTTCTGCTGTGGAGTATTTCAGCAGGTGCACTGATACACTTCTATCACTTAAGCTAAAAAATTCCACATGACTTCACCCTCCACATTACCATAAGGTCAACAGCAGCAGATTTTTTTAAGCAGCAGATTTTCATAAATGCCGTTGATGACAGGTCTCCCACCAGAAGTCCGCTGACAATCCAGTGGCGCCAAAAACAGCGCAGTTACTGTCAGTGATGCAAATGCCGCCCAGTGCCATGCAGTGAAAGCAGAGCTCCACACAAACACAGCCTTCCCCAAAATGACACCGAAATTTAAACAAAAGCGGCCTCGGGGTTTCTCGCTTTCCTCATCATGAGAAACTGTGTGAACTGCTGGGAGTTCTGAGCTGGAGATTGCTTTAAATGCAATGATGGAGGAGGAAACAGAAACGTATTAGCCTGGTTTGCTAAGGCAAGCATAACATTAATATTGCTCTTACAGAACAAACCGCTCAATCAGAAGTGGACATGCATGCTAGAACCTTTCTGAATATAAGCCTGATAAAACAACCAAGAAACTCCCAAAACATTATAAAAACTAACTGCTCAGAGCGCTTTAGCATTGGCTTCAATAGGAAAATCATCAGACCAACTGCAACATCATGCTGCCGGGTTTTGCACGACGTACAAATCTAGTTTATAAATAGCACATTTGCATTTATTTATTTGGCAGACGCTTAGAAATATATAGCGTATAGTTTCTATGTTTGTGAAATTAAGCGTTAGCGTTAGTTCTGGCAGGTCACGTGAGTCAAGCTTGCATCAGCTGGTCACATCTACCTATAGGAATATGACACCTATCGCGGCATTCCTACATAAGCTCTATTCAGTATTATTCAGCAGCTTTTCAGCTTGCTCCGGAGCAAATGACCCTCCTCCATCCCCAGCTCCTCCTTTCGCCACAGTCAGGACTTGACTTTCTGATATTCCTTGCTAATCAGACTCCTTTATCTTGAATAAAGTGTTACACTTAAATATCATTAAGTACATTAATGATATCTGCCTTGTTCTGTTCTGTTAACCCTAGGGGGGTTATTATTGCTGCTCTCCCTGCTCATTCATGACAGGCTGCATGGATGGGCAGGGAGGTTTTTGCCCAGAACAGAACCATACCGCCAAACCAACTTTATGCTAAGTATCTATCATTTTGACGATAGTGGTCCTGACTGATTAATCTACTAAATTTGATATACACTACCGTTCAAAAGTTTGGGGCAGTGTTATTTTACAATTATTTATATACTATTATAGTTTTATGAATATTTAGAATTAGCTTTTATTTATATTTGTAGTTTTTTAGTTCAGCAGATAATTAATTTTTTTGTATTTTTTTTTTTATATATTATGTTTTGCCCTTTTTTAGTGGTTGTTATTTTTAAATATTACTATTTATATTTAATTCATATCAATTATTATTATTATTTATAAACTTATTTCTTTATTTTTTGCTTTTAGTAACATTATTTTGTGTAATTTTATCATATTTGTTTATTTGCTTATTTATTTATTTCAGCATGTCAGTGTTTGAATATCCCATGTTTTCTAATTTTTCAGTGTTTTATAATTTATTTATTTGATTTCAGTATGTCAGTGTTTGAACATTCCATGTTTTTCAGTTTACTAATATTACAGTGTTTTTATTTATTTATTTATTTATCTGTTATTAGATTTCAGTACGTCAGTGTTTGAATATGTCACATGAACTACAATATATTATGACTTTTGCATCTTTTATGCAGTTAAAAAGCTACCTATTTATCATCATTGCATGGGAAAAACAGTTTGTTCTTCTTAAATTTCTCCTGTTGTGCTTCATGAGTAAAGAAATGAGTAAAATGAGGATGACTAAATGATAAACTGTCATGCCTGAGAAAAATATTTCTTTAATTGCTGCCTTAAAGTTGAAAAACTAAATCAAAGTGATTTCAAGCTTGCAGCGCAAACATGCAGTGAAAACCAGCTGCGTGTCTTTCTGAAGGTTTTAGTAATGCGCAGTGATCTGTGGGAAAGCCGCTTGTATCTTTACCGAACGCGTTTGTTTGTTTGCTGTTTAACGCCTAATCTTCTGCAGTCATCGCGTATGCTGGGCAGCGTGTGTGAGTAAGATGAGAAGCCACAGAGATGTGAATGGATAGTTTGCTATTGTGCTGCGCTTACTGGATACTCCACCTACACACACACATCACAAATCAGTCAGAGCTTCTTCTCAAGGCCTTGCACTGAATTCTGATCACTAGAAAGACAACATCCACAGATGCTCATCTGAGCGCTTGTTCCCATCAGATCAGTTCCAGATGCATTCTGCACGCTCAGCATAGCAATACAACCTCTAGCCTTCAAAAATTAGGGCTCAGTGAGATTTCCGTTTTGAAAGAAATTAATACTTTTGTTCAGCAAGGATGCGTTAAATTGATCAAATGTGACAGGAAAGATTTTTATAATGTTTCTGTTTTAAATAAATGCTGTTCTTCGAACTTTCTATTCACCAAAGAGTCGTAATGTAAGCAAATATGAAGAAGCACAACTGTATTTAACATTGATAATAATGAGAAATGTTTCTTGAGCAGCAAATCAGCATTTTAGAATAATTTCTGAAGGATCATGTGACACTGAAGACTGGAGTAATGATGCTGAAACTTCAGCTTTGTATCACAGGAATACATTACATTTGAAATTATATTCAAATAGAAAAGTCATTTTACATTTTAATAATATTTCATAATATTACTGTATGTAGCCTTGGTATATACTCGGCATATGGCCTAGTGCTGTCAAAATTAGCATGTAAAGACACACACACACATATATATATATATATATATATATATAAATCGAAATAATATAGTTGGTATATTTAATGTAAAACAACTGAAAGTGAGGCTGTGAGTGTGGGATGTACAGTATTTAGTAAGTTGTACTGAAGGTCATAAGTAAATTTTTCAAGTTTCTATTTTTTTACTGGAATTGTAAGGGTAATTTCACTATTGTGTTAACTTGGCAATCAACACCATCCAGGCAGACAACAACACAAACGACTGTTCCTCAGGCGGAGCAGCAAGAGTTTTGATTTGTTTTTAAAACTCATGCATGAGTGAACAGAAGTGTTTAGAAACCATCTGAATCAAGCTAAGGAAGAAACGCTTTAGAATATCAGTCAGATCACAGCTGAGCACTTACCCATGATTACCAGTGCTTTTCCAGCTCGCAATATAACAAAGAGTGAAAAATTTAAGGGGGTCTGAATACTTTCCGTACCCACTGTATATACATATACTTATTAATAAATTAATGGCGAAATATAAAAAAAGAAATACCAAATGCAAAATATAAACTAAAAATATTAAATGTTCAATTACTGAGTAACAAAACAATAAATGTACAAAAAACTGAAATTCACAAAACAATAAACGGCAAAGGCAGAAATACTGAAACGATGACATAAAACAATCAGACAGACAGACAGACGAAAAAATTAAATAAATAAACTGAAATACTAAATACAAATATATTAACATATTTAAATATTGAATTAGGGAATAATAATACATTTTAATTAAAATAAAAAAATGGAATATTCAAGTACTGACATGCCAAAATATAGTAATTAAATAAGTTAAAAAAAAAAAAGTATAAAAAAAATTATATTGACATACTAAAATATTACCTATAATACTATAATAACCTACCGAAATAATGAAAATTAAAATACACAAAATGGATTATTTAAACAGACATGCTGAAATGTATATTTTTTTAATTTAAAAGAAAAAAGGAAAGAAGGAAGCACTGAAATATAGATGAATACAAAAACAATGTCATACAGATTAAATTAATGACTGAATAACCTGACTTAAACTCAAATCTAATTAGAAAATTTGAATAAAAAACTGAATAACCAACGGAAGGAATGAAAGATAAAATTTAATAAATGGAATACTGAAAACCTGACACACATAGATAGATAGATGAATGGATGGATAAATAGATAGATAAGCTATGAAAAAATAAAAAATACAGAATCATACAGGGGAAAAAAAATGTTAGAATCATTATTATACTCTTATACCTTTTGTTCTTTAATATTTTGAATTGTTTTTAGCTTTATTTTTTGTTTTTCATGTAAATGTTAAGTTGTGAAATTTTGTTGTCTGCATTTGTCATTTTTATTTAATCTCTTTATTTTTTAAATGTGTATAGGTAGTGTTTATAAAGTTTTAGCTTTTAGTTTTGGATCTGTTTTTAGTTGTTTTAATACTACAATTGATTGCTTCTGTTGTCATTTGGATAAAAGCATCTAATAAATGACTAAAATAAACAAATAAATACTGACAAGTAAAATGCAAACAAATTAAATATTGAAACATGCTGAAAAATGGACATTGTAAAATACTGAAATATGTGAATACTGAAAGAGTGAAACACTCTGGCGAGTTAAATCAGATTAGCTGGATTTCTGATCTCGGCTATAAGAAGTGCTGTTTTTAGGTCACTGCGGTCGCTCTCATGAGCTGTTTGTGTTCAGATCTGTCTGTTGAAATCTCACACTTCTTGAGGTAGGACTCAGTGGCACCCAACCAACATTTTTTTCCCTCAAGCTCTTGGAGAAACAGGGTGAGGAGCAGATTCTGACAACCGCCCACGTGAGAAACATGTTCTGCCAAAAAGACGCATTTTTAAAAGGCTGGAGCTGCTGCGCAGAAGGTCAGACATTTGATCAAAGCAGCTTTCAGAGCGAGAAAGTCTGAAGCCAGACCTCAAGAAAGCTGATCAACCCAATTCTGACGTGACAACAAGAACTAAAGACAGAAAATGAACAAACAACAAGCAACCCACTCAAGCCGGCTTTCAGCTGTTTTCATTATAAATTACAAAGCGGCCCTAAAATGCAAACTAATCGACACGTACAACGCATGAATGTCACTGTGTTCAGCTTTTCCAGCCAAACATTTCACAAATGATAAACCAATCCAAATATATTATATATGTCATATATTCGTGTCTTAAGTGTCCAAATATGAAAAATGTATCAAATTGACTAAATTCTGAAAGGAGAAAACCACAGGATCAATGGAAAACAACTGTAAGTCAATGGAAACCTCAGTGGAAATAACCTGGTTTTGTCAAGTTAATTTCTATTGTGACAACATTTAATTTCCACAAACAGAGTTTACTGAAAAAAAACAACAACAGTGAAAGGGAAAAAAAGAAAGAAAGTTGTGTAAGAGTGATGCAAGCATAACATTTGTAATGTAAAAATCAACCATCCGTATATAATATATTGGGGGGGTGGGGGGTGTTCTAATATAAAGCTTTCATGTTCTTGGCACCAAAGTCATGTATTGTACAGTGTTACAGTTAAGGGTGCTTGATGTCATATTTTTCCTGTATAGTAGCTATTTTGTGACATTGTGTGTGTTGTTACAAGAAAATTAAAATAAAGAGATTTAAAAAAAAATTAACTTAAATGATTTTAGCAAATGGCTGCAATATAACAAAGAGTGAAAAATTTAAGGGGGTCTGAATACTTTCCGTACCCACTGTATATACATATACTTATTAATAAATTAATGGCGAAATATAAAAAAAGAAATACCAAATGCAAAATATAAACTAAAAATATTAAATGTTCAATTACTGAGTAACAAAACAATAAATGTACAAAAAACTGAAATTCACAAAACAATAAACGGCAAAGGCAGAAATACTGAAACGATGACATAAAACAATCAGACAGACAGACAGACGAAAAAATTAAATAAATAAACTGAAATACTAAATACAAATATATTAACATATTTAAATATTGAATTAGGGAATAATAATACATTTTAATTAAAATAAAAAAATGGAATATTCAAGTACTGACATGCCAAAATATAGTAATTAAATAAGTTAAAAAAAAAAAAGTATAAAAAAAATTATATTGACATACTAAAATATTACCTATAATACTATAATAACCTACCGAAATAATGAAAATTTAAATACACAAAATGGATTATTTAAACAGACATGCTGAAATGTATATTTTTTTAATTTAAAAGAAAAAAGGAAAGAAGGAAGCACTGAAATATAGATGAATACAAAAACAATGTCATACAGATTAAATTAATGACTGAATAACCTGACTTAAACTCAAATCTAATTAGAAAATTTGAATAAAAAACTGAATAACCAACGGAAGGAATGAAAGATAAAATTTAATAAATGGAATACTGAAAACCTGACACACATAGATAGATAGATGAATGGATGGATAAATAGATAGATAAGCTATGAAAAAATAAAAAATACAGAATCATACAGGGGGAAAAAAATGTTAGAATCATTATTATACTCTTATACCTTTTGTTCTTTAATATTTTGAATTGTTTTTAGCTTTATTTTTTGTTTTTCATGTAAATGTTAAGTTGTGAAATTTTGTTGTCTGCATTTGTCATTTTTATTTAATCTCTTTATTTTTTAAATGTGTATAGGTAGTGTTTATAAAGTTTTAGCTTTTAGTTTTGGATCTGTTTTTAGTTGTTTTAATACTACAATTGATTGCTTCTGTTGTCATTTGGATAAAAGCGTCTAATAAATGACTAAAATAAACAAATAAATACTGACAAGTAAAATGCAAACAAATTAAATATTGAAACATGCTGAAAAATGGACATTGTAAAATACTGAAATATGTGAATACTGAAAGAGTGAAACACTCTGGCGAGTTAAATCAGATTAGCTGGATTTCTGATCTCGGCTATAAGAAGTGCTGTTTTTAGGTCACTGCGGTCGCTCTCATGAGCTGTTTGTGTTCAGATCTGTCTGTTGAAATCTCACACTTCTTGAGGTAGGACTCAGTGGCACCCAACCAACATTTTTTTCCCTCAAGCTCTTGGAGAAACAGGGTGAGGAGCAGATTCTGACAACCGCCCACGTGAGAAACATGTTCTGCCAAAAAGACGCATTTTTAAAAGGCTGGAGCTGCTGCGCAGAAGGTCAGACATTTGATCAAAGCAGCTTTCAGAGTGAGAAAGTCTGAAGCCAGACCTCAAGAAAGCTGATCAACCCAATTCTGACGTGACAACAAGAACTAAAGACAGAAAATGAACAAACAACAAGCAACCCACTCAAGCCGGCTTTCAGCTGTTTTCATTATAAATTACAAAGCGGCCCTAAAATGCAAACTAATCGACACGTACAACGCATGAATGTCACTGTGTTCAGCTTTTCCAGCCAAACATTTCACAAATGATAAACCAATCCAAATATATTATATATGTCATATATTCGTGTCTTAAGTGTCCAAATATGAAAAATGTATCAAATTGACTAAATTCTGAAAGGAGAAAACCACAGGATCAATGGAAAACAACTGTAAGTCAATGGAAACCTCAGTGGAAATCACCTGGTTTTTTCAAGTTAATTTCTCTGTGACAACATCTCATTTCCACAAACAAAGTTTACTGAAAAAAAAGAAAGTGAAAGGGGAAAAAATCAAGTTATCTAAGAGTGATGCAAATATTATACATTTGTAACGTAAAAAAGTCTTCTGTACGGTCATGGGATGCTTAAGCCTAATAAATAATATTTGAAAATAATTAATAAATAGCCTAAGTAATTAAGTAACATAACATATATATATATATAAAAAAATAAATAACAATAATTGTTTAAAATGAATAAAAAATAATAATATATTAATATAAAAATAACATTAAATAATAATCTTTTAAAGTAAAATTTTAAAGATATTTTAATGTAAAAAAATATATATATATTAGAAGAATATAATAATATAAAGGTCATATAATATTAAAATAATAGAATAATTATTAATAATGTTTTTAAGTAATATTTAAAAATGTTACAAATATTTTCAAATAATATAAACAATTAAATATTCTGAAATATAAGTAAATAAATCATTTCTAAATGTTTAAAACAATACTTAAAAGTAATATACAAATATTTCTTAACAAATAAAACTAAAGAATAGGCTATTTTAAAATATACAAATGGTAAATAAATATGTAACTAAATACACAATATTTTAAAATAATATAAAAATGTATTATATTTTTCAGTAATATAAAATAATAAGTCTTTTAAAAAATATATATTTTTAAATCAATCAAAGAAAGAAGGCATGAATGAATGAATGAGTCAAATTGTATTTGAAAAATAGGCTTTAATTAATGTGGCTTCATGTAACAAAGAAACATTATTTGGTAACAAAAGTGGCCGTTCAACAGACACCCTGAAGATAAAACACATACAATTCACCATATCACGTGATGGCACAATACAACTGTACATACAATAAATAGTGTAAACAATCGGTCCATGAGACGCCAGCGTCGGTGAACAGTTTATCAGAGGGCGCCATCTGCAGCCGCTGGAGGAATCGCTCAGATCAACTGAGAGACCTCAACACCTGCAGCATAACGAGCGCGGTTCAAACCTCTTTGAGCTTTCTGGATGATCTTTGTTGTCCACACAAATCTCCTCCTCCCTTTTTTCTTCATGCTGAAACTGACAGGATGTTGGGGATTTTTTACAAGAAATGCCAGACTGTTTTGTCTGAAAGTGAATGTCCTGCATCTTCTTCTTCCTGTGCTGGTGTCCTGACAGCAGCTGTGTGTTTGTGGTGAGGTGTGGTGTTCAGTCGGACTGCTCGGATCGCTGGTCCAGCACGTGCTCGTCGCTCTCGGGGCTCCTCACGCTGCCTGTGCGGACGATGCAGGTGGGCCGGTGGAGGTTGAGCATCACGATCAGCTGCTGCCGCTCCGATTTCAGCTCCTCGATCTGAGACTTCAGCTCCGAGTTCAGCGTCTCCAACCGTTCAGACTCCTAAGAAAGTGTTGGGTTAATTATACTGCCTCACCGGACACATTTCTGAAGTTGTTGAGACAAAAACACACTTAGATTTTTCAGTCACGCTATGTTACAGTGTTCATGTTATTGGTTATTTACAAAAGTCGTGTGAATTCAAGTGACAGCTCTGGTGGTATTTACATTACTAACAACAGAATAATGCTAATAAGCAATGTGAGCTTGATGTACATTTTTGAGCTACTTGTACTTATGTTATAATATTACTGGGTAGTGGTTATATAAATTCCTATTTAATCATTTAATTTTTAAAAGCAAAAGTATTTCACGTAATCTCTCAATTTGCAGAATTTAAAAAAATTAAGAAATGAAAAATAAATGATAATATAAAAATTGTATGCATAATAATTATACAAATATATTTTATTTTACATAAAATTACACTTAATTAAATTTAATTAAAGTGTAATTTTATGTCAAATAAAATGTATAATTTTTTTTAATAAAATGACTTTTTTGACATTTTTACCTTCACTTGTTCATTTTAAATACTTCTGTTTTGAAGCACAAATATCCCATGAAATCTAAGTTATCATAAAAAACGTAATTTAAAAAAAATGCATGCTGCTGCCGCTCCGATTTCAGCTCCTCGATCTGAGACTTCAGCTCCGAGTTCAGCGTCTCCAACCGTTCAGACTCCTAAGAAAGTGTTGGGTTAATTATACTGCCTCACCGGACACATTTCTGAAGTTGTTGAGACAAAAACACACTTAGATTTTTCAGTCACGCTATGTTACAGTGTTCATGTTATTGGTTATTTACAAAAGTCGTGTGAATTCAAGTGACAGCTCTGGTGGTATTTACATTACTAACAACAGAATAATGCTAATAAGCAATGTGAGCTTGATGTACATTTTTGAGCTACTTGTACTTATGTTATAATATTACTGGGTAGTGGTTATATAAATTACTATTTAATCATTTAATTTTTAAAAGCAAAAGTATTTCACGTAATCTCTCAATTTGCAGAATTTAAAAAAATTAAGAAATGAAAAATAAATGATAATATAAAAATTGTATGCATAATAATTATACAAATATATTTTATTTTACATAAAATTACACTTAATTAAATTTAATTAAAAGTGTAATTTTATGTCAAATAAAATGTATAATTTTTTTTAATAAAATGACTTTTTTGACATTTTTACCTTCACTGGTTCATTTTAAATACTTCTGTTTTGAAGCACAAATATCCCATGAAATCTAAGTTATCATAAAAAACGTAATTTAAAAAAAATGCATTGCGTTATAATTAGGCCTACACAAGCATCATATTCTTTCAAATAGTTTTTAACTCTCAATTAATATAATGAAAAATGCACACACAAAAAAACATTAAGATGGCATGCATAATTACACAAGTATTAGATTTTAATAAAATGTCATTTTAAATATTTTTTAAATAAAATTGTTTTAAAGTTCTGCAATATAACAAATTAATTTTTAAAAGCACAAAATATTCAATATAATTGCTAAATGAATATAATAAAAAATGAAGAAAGCATGCATAAAAATGACATAAGCATCAAGAGTTTTTAATAAACGATATATAAAATAACTTTTAGCATGTTAAACTGCTGAAATTGTTTGAAATCGCATGTCAACCACTGCTGCTATAGTTAGACTTTTCTTTTCCTTTGTCCTCAGTGACTGATAATAAATCCTCAAACGGACTTTTGTACATTTTCTAACTCACCTGCTGGAGGAAGTCTGTTCTTTCCTTCTTTCTGTTTCGACAGCGGGCGGCTGCGACTTTATTCTTCTCTCGCCTTCTTTTCTTGCGTTCTTCATTGTCATCTGTCTGTGGACAGAAAGTTCCAATGTGTTCGTTTAGATATATGCGTACTCATTTATACACAATCAAATGACACTAAGTGTTTACATGGTTTTAAAACGTCATTAAAAATCAGTTGCATGAAAAAATGTGTTGTGCAATTTTGAATGGCTTTATATTTGTTATTAGAATGCACAGTATGTTCAGATAAACTGAACCATTTCAAAGAAACCTAAACAAATGGTAACTCTTGTGTCCACCAGGTGTCCCTCTTGACCAGGCAGTAAAGCGCTTGCAAAGAAGCTTCTCAAACGAAAGAACATTGCTTACACTTTCTCAGCTGTTGCACATATGTTTTGAACTACTTAACCTGTCTGCATTTTTTTAACATGTAACATGCAATCTGCGATTTGAGTTACCAGATGCAATCAGAACCTGGCCTTGAATGTCTGTAGGTGTTAAATGTCATGTTTTGTTCTCACCTCACCCTTGATGACGTCGAACGGTCTCTTGGCGTGTCTGTTCAGGATGAGAGGAGACAGAACCGCCCCGAGGCTGTAGAGCTCTGCTAGTTTGAGCTGGTCTGTCAGGCTGGTGGCGGGAATGCCAGCCAGAGGACCGACGCTGGGCAGAGAACCGGCCGTCATCAGCGGATCAGGGATTTGACCAGGCATCATTGCTGCTTCAGAAAGAAAGCAGAGAGAGAGATGTCAGTGCTTCTGTTGATCATCTTAAAAGTGCATTTACACATACAAGTGCAACTGCAAATAGTATGAATGGTTCTTTCCTGAAAATCCTTTAGATTATCACCAAGTCTTGGATTCAATATTTTTGTTGACTCGTTTTCTTTCAGTTAGCACAGGTTTTGTGTTTCTTTTTGGAACTGATCGATTGTAGGCTTCGGTGATCTGAGCTTTCGGGGTCAAAAAAGCATTATTTGTGGATCATTTTGGCAATAATCTCTCAAAAACTGAGGTGCATAAACTCAATCAGATCAATGAGCTATATGAGCTACAAAACCTGTGCTAATTGAAAGAAAACAAGCTGAATGCACAAAATGATTTTATGCAATATTTATACGGTGCATTTATATATGTGACCCTCGACCACAAAACCAGTCTTAAGTGTCAATTTTGTGAAATTGAGATTTATGCATCATCTGAAAGCTGAACAAATAAGCTTTTCATTGCTGTATGGTTTGCTAGAATCGGACAATATTTGGTTGAGATACAACTATTTGAAAATCTGGAATCTGAGGGTGCAAAAAAATCTAATATTGAGAAAATCATCTTTAAAGTTGTCCAAATGAAGTTCTTAGCAATGCATATTACTAATCAAAAATGAAGTTTGAATATATTTACAGTAGGAAATTTACAAAATATCTTCATGGAACATGATCTTTACTTAATATCCTAATGATTTTGGGCATAAAAGAAAAATCTATAATTTTGACCCATACAATGTATTTTTGGCTATTGCTATAAATATACCCCAGCGACTCGAGACTGGTTTTGTGCTCCAGGGTCACATATGCTATAATATATAAGCATTTATAAGCAATTTCTTGTAGGCCAATGCTAAAAAGTGCAAGAATGATTTTTTAGGAAGATGTTATACCGTGTTTAAGCAAAGTCAGTAAAGGTTTTAGTCCAATGCAATGACATAAACTAGCATTTTCAGTAAAAAGAAAATCCTCTCAGGGTCAAAATGACTGGACAACTACAAGAGGGTTAAAGAAAACACCTTTTTTCACAAGTTTAAGAAGAGTTTTTATTTTGGAATAAGTTTAACAAGGACTGATAGGTCCAAATGCGTATCGTCTCAAATGGAAAGCCACAGAGAATAATGAAGTTTCCACGAGAGGAACACAAACTCTGTATATCTGCTTCTCACAGAGTTATAGGGAAACTTCAAGATTCCCAAGAGCACAAACAACACCTACGCATGTTAAAACCGAGGCTTAAAAGAGCTAGTGGATTGTCTGTAAAGGCCATTAGAAGATGATGTAACAGTCAAACATGTTTCTATCCTGAAGAACTCCTCGAGCCATTCGCAGCAGCTTCTGGCTACATTCTTCAAGGTTCTTCAGAAAAACACATTTTACTGACGACATGTAAGATTGGAAGCAAATTGTTCTTTTTCGCTCTCAAAAAGTTCAAAAAAAGAACACTTTTCAACATTAAGAAACAATTAGGACGAAAGTACGTTCATGAATAAAAATAGGCTATTTTTCAGTGCAGTAAATGCTTTTAGGTGTTTTGCAGCGGACTTCAATAGTGTGACAAAATAATTGCAAAGTACAAATATAACGTTGAAATAATAAAAATGCATATATAAAAACATAAGCATTCGAAAATATTGTTGCATAACTGCAACTCTCTGACATTGTCTAGCCATTTAAACCAGGGCTCTCAAACGTCAACACTCAGGGGCCCCGTCAAGACCCTCAAGCAAACCAGGGACCCCTGATATAAAAAAGCAAGATTTTCAAAAATAATAGACAACTTTTTTAAATAACTTAAAAAATATATATATTGCCACCTTCTATAATAGGTATTAAATCATGAATGCATCACATTTAAAAGTCTCTAATGGACCCCTGGTTGAAAACGCTGCGCATAACAGTTCAAGCACAGTACAGAATGTACTTCAGTGTGCATTAAATAACCTGGCTGTTACGGAAAATACATTCAGGACATCAGTGATGCATGCATATAATTGAATTCATCCCTAGGTTTTATTAGTAGCCTGTATCTCACTGTCAATGCAGTTCTGTCTCTATATAAATATGAAATCATCTGAAGTGCAGCACCTTTACAACGCGCCCGATGTCTTGTCGAATTCAACTCTGTGATTACAGTGTAAATGCATTATAATACCAGCAGATTAAAGCACTTACTTGTTCGGTGCTGAGAGTTGGCGGGTGCTTGTCCGTTCAGCTCGTCTGCGCGTCTGGTCCCGTTGCATCAGCGCGTTTATGTATCGCTGGGCGCTTGGAATGCGGAACTCTCCGCGCGTGACGCCAGCAGACGTTATAAAAATAAGAGAGAATGGAGCGCTAGGCCCCGCCCCCCAGCAACCGAACAACACACAACACAGCAGCGCGGGATATCCCATCAACACACAAACAACACAATATGATGAGCTCATGTGTTTATCTTTCTGTAATGAAGCTTCAGGAAAACTCAGAAAATGAATTCTATTCTAAATACACTACCGGTCAAAAGTTTTTGGACAGTAAGTACGTTATAATATTCTGATTTGCTGCTCAAAAAAAAAACATTTATTATTATTATTATGTTGAAAACAGCCGAGTAGCATTTTTCAGGTTTTTTTGATGAATAGAAAGTTCAGAAGAACAGCATTTATCTGGAATAGAAATCTTTTGTTACATTATAAATGTCTTTATCATCGCTTTTGATCAGTTTAAAGCATCCTTGCTAAAATAAAATAATTAATTTCTATTTAAAAAAAAAAAAATATATATATATATATATATATTACATTGACACCAAGCTTTTGAATGGTATTTAGTGTATGTGTATGTTACAAAAGCTTTTTATTTCAGATAAATGCTGATTTTTGGAACTTTCTATTCATCAAAGAATCCTGAAAGGAATGTACTTAACTGTTTTAAATATTGATAAAATAATAAAATGTTTCTTGAGCAGCAAATCAGTTTATTAGAAGGATTTCTGAAGGAGACACTGAAGACTGGAGTTATGATGCTGAAAATTCAGCTTTGATTACATTTTAAAATATATTCACATAGAAAACAATTATTTTAAATAGTAAAATTATTTCAAAATTGTACTGATTTTGCTGTAATTTGGATCAAATAAATGCAGGCTTGGTGAGCAGAAGAGACTTCTTTAAAAAACATTAAAAATCTTACTGTCCAAAAACATTTAACTGGTAGGCGATCCGTAACATAGCCCTATCGTTTGGAAAATGTTTCGTTTCTATTATGTAACATTATTACATTTGTTTATACGCTGTAAAAATGATTTTATGAACTTGTAAATAAACGAAGACTGTAACCCTGCAGCTAAAACGAAGAGACTTCTTTAAAAAACATTAAAAATCTTACTGTCCAAAAACTTTTGACTGGTAGGCGATCCGTAACATAGCCCTATCGTTTGGAAAATGTTTAGTTTCTATTATGTAACATTATTACATTTGTTTATACGCTGTAAAAATGATTTTATGAACTTGTAAATAAACGAAGACTGTAACCCTGCAGCTAAAACCAGTCTATGCTGGTTTTCCAGCTGGTTTTAGTCACGTGGTCTCCCAACCTGGTGTGACCAGCTACAGAAGTGATCAAAACCCCTCTAAAACCAGTCTGCAAGCTATGACCAGGCTGGAGCTTATGGTTTCAGCTGTTTTTTAGGAGTGTGTTTAACGAGAAAATACTTCTCTATACTTCTTTATAGTCTCTCTTCTTCAAAATGTCACATTTAATTCAATGTGATATTTGCTATTTGTTTTGAATTCTTTGTGAAATCTAGCGATTTCTGCGTGAAAATTGTTTATAAGTAAATCCTACAGCTTTTTTTGTTCGTTTTGTTGTTGTTTTTGTTAGATACATATTGTTTTTTTTTAAATTGCTATTTATTTAATAATTATGCATTAATCTTTTTATTTGATTAAATAAGTTTTAATCAAATGTATTTGAGTTATTACGCTGTTTTTCTTGGAACATTTTCATGGCCCTCAATTTGAAATCCCAGGCTATGTCACAAAATATAATATCAATTTTACAAATATTCAATAAAGATGTTTATATTCAAATGACGGTGTAATACAGTACAGAATATCGAATACAGACCGGAAGTCTTTGTATAACAGAATATCAAACTAATGGCATTTATTTTACAGAAACAAAGCACAAGTGCGCTTCAAGCAGAAAACTTCTCAAAAGTGATAAAAAACAACTAGTTGTTGAAAATGAAGATAAAATACTTGTGACGGTTTGTGGTTGTGAAGCGCAGGTGTGAACTGCACCTGCGGTTTCTCTGCTAAAACACCTGTTTGAACTTGAGGGAAACTGAGCTCACACTTTAATGTTAAGATGATTAAAAGTAAAACAAATATAATGAAAAAGGTGGGAGGAGGCAAGTTGTCTTTGAAAAGTGAAGTTTGTATCACATGAGCACAGATACAGGGACACTCTTTGACATTTTGTTATACAACGACATTCATTTCATGTGTGGCTAAAATGTCTAGGCCTAAATACTATATGGAGATATTTGTGCATTTGACAAAGTAGCTTAAACAAGTTTTCACACCCTCAAGAGAAAATATGACTAAGGTATTATCCTGTTGTATAACACTTTCTTACAGGTCCAATGCGATATCTACAAGCTGTTACATAGCAAACTAAGCAGTATATGAGTTTATTACTAACCTTCTTTAAAGGCAGGGTATGTGATTTTTCAAAAACACTTTAGAAAACTGATTCGGGCCGAATAGCAAAACAAACTTGTAGCCAATCAGCAATAAGGGGCGTGTCTACTCGTGATGTGGAGGAGAGAGCGTTCAGTGCACAGGATGGACATTAGCCGAGCCGAGCGACAGAAAGATAGAGATGGCGGATAAAAAACAAAAGAGGAAAACATCTGCGGAACAAAAGAAGGCTTAAGGCAATAAGGCAAGAAGTAGGACCCGTGTAAATATCGGATCATCTTTCCAGTGCTGGAGAGAACACAAGGAGTGGAGGCTTACGATCGGACGCCGAGGTTGCTTTGTTTCTTCTCAATAGGCGAGTAACACCGTGTCTACAACAGCTAAAGTCTGCATACACTGGACGCGCTCAAACGACCACTGAAAACCATTTGAAATTTGTGTCAGCACGTCATAAATAGAACCCGGCAGCAGTTTTCTGTCGAGATTTGTTGCGCCGCGCCGCTCACCTCCGTAGACACGGTGTAACATTGGTTTTGCTTTGTTTCACAGAACTAATCGTTGCCTGGGTTGCGTATGTATGTGTGGGGCGGAGCTATCAAAATAGGGGCAAGACCCTTTTGGGGTAGGGGCGTGTTTGTTTTGGTGATTTCAAATATCAACATTGGCTACCAGAAATCACTTACTCTGCCTTTAAGATAGAGTGATTTAAATGTTACTGTACTGATTTACAGTTCCAATAAAATCTGCAGTGAAAAATGCCCAAAACAAATATGGCTTTCAGTATCTGCTTTATTTCATTTGAGCCAGACTTCAAGACTTTGAAGCTGCTTTGTGGAGACATAAGTTAAGCTCACCATCTGTAATATATCATCTTATTATACGGCTCTCTCACATACTTGGGTTTTGATTGGTCAGTCATGGCATTCTGTGGTCAAATAAACCATATAACTGGCCGTTGGTGCATATAACTGAATGCATCTGAAATAATAAAATAATATTTTGCAATAATGAGAGACTAACTACACAATGTATTTCTGATCGCACCCACAGACACATGAGAGAGAAATCCGTCTAATAAAATGGGCATTTAATAAGCATCTCTTTTTTGAATCAACAGCTAAGTATGGTTTATATGTATTTATGATTAAACAATCCAAAATGGATATTTTGGCATGCACTGAAATATACAGACAGACTGACCGCAGACACAATCACCTCTGTGCCTCACCTCTGACACACAGACAGACTTCCTCTTCCACAATTATCGTCCGACAGCATTATTGTTTCATCAGAAGAGTCATCAGGATTCATAAAGGCCTGGGATTTTCAGTCTTTAGTTACATTTAATGCACAATATGTGTCTCGTTGTAAAGCTTTATCACACCAAAAGTGCAGGAATGCAAACTTGTCTACCCTTTTTTTAAGGGCAAAATGTTAAAAAGGCATAAAACGTGATGAGATATGATTCCTCCTTCAATGACTGTACGCACACATTCAAATCCCGATGAGCAATGCTGAGTACAACACTTCTGCATTTCACGATCATATTAATAAACTCAAGACAATGATAAACTTAAACCGAACAGCAACCAGACATTGCTCCAAACACAAGCCCATTTCCGACCCTGGAAATATAATATAATCGGAAATGCAGTCATTTGGAAATGCACAATCACAAATCAGTTATGGCCGATGAACATTTATTCACTATTCATGTGCTTAAACAGAATATAATGCTGCACTTATCAGAAATATGCAGTGCTTTCAACCTGCCACATTTATATAAAGTACTGTTGATTTTATTTGCAAAAGATTTCCTAGAGCAAAATATGGCGGGTTTATAATGTCTCTGCATACAAGTTGCTGTGTGCATGATAGTTGCATTGCGATTATTCTGTACAAAGAATCAACATTTCATTTAATCGCTGTGTTAATAGTGAGCTTGTGGATTTAAATACAATCTGCAACATCTTAAAAATATTAAGTCAAATGTATGAGAAGAAAAGCAAAGAACATCCGGCACACCAGATATCCAGATGACTATAAACTTCACTATCTGCAACCTGAATCATGCAAAAAAGAGGAAGTCCTGCCGACATCATTTTATTTTGGCCAGTTGAATCATTAGCGGGGCACATGTTGACTAATCAAAAGCTGAACGTGACTCGACTGACCATCATCTGTCTGTCTGTCCATCAGGTTCCCTTTTTTTATCCTTTTGCACTTTAACAGTGGCCAACATGAGATATTTACATTGTGTTTGTGCCAAGAACACGCTGTAAACATTGCCAACAGCAGCAGCAGCGGTGGTGTGTGGATATGAGCCGTGTGTCTCGATATTGAGGTGCTTGTGTGGCGAAACAGAGCTTCACCTGCAGCAGAAGACAGATTTTAGTATGCTCATATTACAGTCTGTCTGAGCGTTGAATTATAGTCTGAGCAATGATACGGGTGAACACTGAGCCATGTTATAATGTAAGCAACTGTGGAATAGGCTACTAATAATAATCTATTTCAAAAGTTATTTGAAAACATAAAGAAATGTGTCATGTGACGGGGTTTAACTGTCTTGAGATCATAATGAAATTATATATATGTGTGTGTGTGTGTGTGTGTGTGTGTCATTTTTATTTAAAACAAAAAAAAAAACTAAACTAAAGGATACTAAAAAGTAAAAACTGCGAATGCTACATACAAACACTGCCAAAGGGAGTTTTTCAGTTCAAATTCTCACTAAAATTGTTGTTTTGATTAAATTTAAAGTAAATATTTGAATTGTTATTAAACGAATGAATTATTAATTCTTGTTAAAGAAGCATTTTCACTAATGGCCTTGGACTTTTGGACTCACTGTATGCTGCAGGTAATCAAACACACACAAAAGCATTGCTAGAATTCATTTGAGTTAGTTCTTATAAGCAGTGCTTAATTTAAAAAACATGAGTTTAAATGCTCAATTGAACAGCAGTCAGTTTTTGACATTGCTTTCGCAACCAGTTACTACACTGCAAGAGGGTTTTTGCCATACCTTACCTATGTTTTCATCGAAAATATTACAACTTTGCAAACAGAGCAGAGGCCATTTTATAAGAAACGGACTGTTCGTTATATATGAACGTATGTAAATGCTTAAAATGTACGTTGGAAACCCAACTGAAGTCCTGAAAGATACAAAACAGTTCCCGTTACATACCGAGAGCTTCGCTTCTCTCTCTCTCTCTCTCTCTCTCTCTCGCTCTCTCTCTCTGTCTCTGTCTCTCTCTCTCTCTCTCTGTCTCTGTCTCTCTCTCTCAATTTCAATTCCAATTTAAGAGTGCTTTATTGGCATGACAAAAATTATACATTTGTATTGCCAAAGCAATTGCAGCTGGACTGCTCACAAATAGTACACATGTATTAACAGAAAGAAAAATAATAATATAATAATAATATATAAAA
>NW_015505347.1:502834-505209 GCF_001515645.1 Sinocyclocheilus grahami | reverse complement strand
CTCTCTCTCTCTCTCTGTCTCTGTCTCTCTCTCTCTCTCTCTCTCGCTCTCTCTCTGTCTCTCTCTCTGTCTGCCAAATCTTCCGGGAAAACTTTCTTTGGTGAAACACTGCTCTGCTGTTTCCTTGGAGGCAGAACAACAGATCGCTTTTATTGCCAAATATGGGCACGGAAGTAGAACCGAAAGAAAAAAAATGCGTGTGTGCAAATACGCAGTGACGTCAGGTGCTTTACGTTGCGTCCCAAGCGTAGCGAGAACGTTCCGACCGTGACAACAGCCTCCGTGTCGACGAATCCATGCCGTTTCACAGATACCTTAGAAATAGATGGATCGCGAAATTCATGGAATGATAATAGACGTGGGTGAATGTTTATTTTTAATCGAAACGATGCATTAATTTTCGTGCTGGCAAATACAAGAAACCCAAGTGCTTAAAAGAGAAGCTTTACATTTCTAGCTTTTTCATGGCTCACTTGTAAATAAATAAATACATTCAGACATTTCCTCATTTTGATATTTATTCTTTGTTTATTACAAACATGCCAGACCATTGAAAAGGAAGCAGGAAGAACAAAAAATGCATAATGATTTTTTTTTTTTGCCACCATGGTCAGATTTTTTTTTGGACAATACCATAAAACAGTTCTTCACACACTAAAGACACGGTGTAACAGACTGCACTGTACATCACTACACCAACTGGTACACGTACCTACATGGTACAAAAGTGCATAAAAGCATGTCTTTCACAGGATGAACAACATATGTCAACATCTGGAAGAAACAAACAGTGACTATAGGACTGGATGTAAGGGTCACATTACATCTACTGCACAGCATTCACTATATTTTTTTGTAAATGTTGAACATGTCAGACTCATTTATGAAAGCATTTTTATGAGGGTTTTTCAGTTCATCAGTAATATTTCACAGCTCACCCTTCTTTCTCAGATTATTTCACTCTTAAAAATAAAGGTTAATTATTGGCATTTATACATCTTTTCCACTGCACAAAAAGTTCTTATTGTGGGGAAAAAAAGAATCTTTGAAATATTCAAATGTTCTCATTTAAAAAAAAATAAAATAAATTAAGAACTGTTAATTGAAAGGTTCTTTTGGGAACCCAAAGGGTGTTTTCACACCAGTGCCATAGAAGAACCATTCAGCAAACAACACTTAAAAATAAAGGTTCATTATTGGCATCAGTGGTTCTATGAAGAACCTTGAACAGCCATCGAACCTATCAAATTCAGAAAATAACCTTTTTCCACTATAAAGAACCTTTTGTGCAATGGAAAGTTTCCATGGATAGATGTCAACAAAGAACACTGAAAGGTTCTTTTGCACTGTTAAAAATAAAGGTTCCCGGGGGGGGACCCCATTTTGGAACCTTTATTCGTCAGAATGATGTGTTAGAAGCTTCATAAAGTCGTCGAGATTTCTTTGGCTGCATTAGATTTGCCCTCTTTCCCACTGTCATGCGTCTCCACATCTGCATTGTTGAAGCTGAAGACGGGCACGGCGTTGGTGCTGCTACAGGTGGGGCTGCATGTAGGCGAGCTGAGAGCTTCCAACCCGCCACCCATTGACATGTACAGGGTTTCCCATTCGCTCAGACCCAGAGAGCTAGTGAGGTCAATATCTGGCACTAACAGATCCATGTCATCGCCGCTGTCAATCACCTCGCTAATGTCTTCCATGGACACATCTTGCATATCGATGTACGGTTCCACCTCAGCGGCGCCCAGTTCGGCACTGGAGCACAGAAGGATGTCGGAGTCGCCAAAGATCGCAGTGCTGGTGAGGTCGGCCTGCTGAGGTGAGGTGGGCACCTGTTCTGGAGAGGTGCTCCGAGCTTGAATCTGCTCCTTCTGGGCTTGGGTTTGTTCCTCACTCTCTGCCGCCATCTCCTCCGTGAGTTTACAATGGGGCTTGTGAGCAGAGAGGATGAGTTCGAGTCGTTCTTTCTCATTTAACAGACTGGCGATCTCAGACTGTAGAGCTGCTTTGTCCTCCTCGAGACTATCGGTTTCCTATACACATGCAGATTATAATCATGTCATGCAGAAAGTTATCTTTTTTGAAGAAGGCTATTGCAGAATATAGCGGTTTGTAAACTTACAGCTTGGAGGCTGTTGGTTAGCTCTTGTCTGCGATTTCGACACTTGGCGGCTGCGAGTTTATTTCTTTCTCTTCTGATCCTCTTTCTCTCCTCTTCCTCTGGAGAAAGCTGAAATAAAAACATGCACATTTATATATATATATATATATATATATTGGAATAATCAAGATTTTTAAAATGTTTTTAAAGTCTTCTTCTGCTCCCCAAGGCACCATTCATTTTATTAAAAAATAAAATAAAAACCGTGATACTG
>NW_015505347.1:456650-502709 GCF_001515645.1 Sinocyclocheilus grahami | reverse complement strand
TATATATATATATATAACCCAAGGTTGTGGGTTTGATTCCCAGGAAAAAATAGTCGTTTTTATAAATCATAATTTTAATTTGATTAGTATCAATGGAATGCGGTTGAGTTTGATTAAAATCCATATGCATATTGTAAAGTAGTTATCAATATGTGTTTGTTTTAATGGATAATACCTGCATATATCTGTGGTTAATACACAATTGAGTGACAGCAAATGTACACAAAATTAAGACATGCATGCCTAGACCAGTTTTAGACTAGTTTTACTTAAAATTATATTCTTAAAAATAATGAGGATGTTTACAGAAGAATCATTTTAGGTTCCCCAAAGACCCCAAAGGTTCTTAAAAGAACCATAAAATAACATTTCAATAATCTGAACAACCCTTTTTCCACTATAAAGAACCTTTTGTGCAACTGAAAAGTTGGATGTTAAAGGTTCTTAATGGAACCTTAGTAGACCATTGATGTAAATATCATGTGTATCATATGTTTTCTACAGTCAGATGAATGTGGATTTCTTCAGAAAAGCATTTAAACAAAAATTTAATTTATGTGCTGAGCATATATATATATATATATGATATAGGTATTTACCTGATCTTTCACCCCCTTCCTCCGGCCAGTGAAGGTCTTTCGAGCCGGTTTGGCATCTGTGGAAGGAGATGAGCTCTGTGGTTTCTCGTGTCTGCAGGGCGACACTGAAGAGATGTCAGTCGATAGGACCATCCACTTGAGATCTGGAGCTGAAGCTACAGCAGTGACCGTTGGAACAAAGGGAGCATCAGCATCCTTCAGAATACCTGTCTTCTGAGAACAAGCACGCAAATGTGTTCATCATATATGGTCCATGACAACTTACATCAATCATATGCTTGTATTAAAAAAATGAAATCATCACATACACATAAATCATTAATCACAGCTCTTTTAAATAGTACATTTAGGTTACATTCCAGGTAAACATGCAATTGATTATACCTGCGTATCCTTCATCTCAGAAGCTGATGTGTGCAGCAGCTGTTCTTCAGACAGCTGCGAAACACTCGCGATTTTAGGCATCACTTCTGCTAGATGCGCTCCAGGAGATGCTGGGAACCAGATTAATATGTGACTAATGTCACCAAATGCTATTCTTCAGGTATTTTTATTTTTTTTAAATCTAGATTGAGGTTACTACGCTAGGAGGCACCAGGCATCAACGCTGCCTCTCTTTATAGCGAGGCAGATTTTTATGAATGAAATCTGTGAGACTGTACCACTGATCCGGAGGGGAGACAGTTAAGCACGAGCCAAATATATATACGGCATTTCACAGACATGCCTGACTCAAAACAGTGCTCGTTTTGATTCAACATTGTAGGCATTCAAATAAAGCGTCCGAGGTTATTTTGTTCAATTACAACGCTGCAGCTTTCACGTGAATGAACAAGATGCGTCATTTTACGTGCCTTGTTTGCAGCCTCTCTTTTGCATTCCTGCGTGAGGTTGCGATTTATGAATATTATAGAGATGTATATCTCTCTATATAAGATGGTTCATCTGCAAGCGCGTGATTGTCTCACTATGCATATAATTGAAAGAAATAAACAACAAAAATACACACTGCATTTGACATAATCAGTGTAATAAAATGTGTTGTTCAACGAGTATGCCAAATGATGAGAGAATTAAACAATGAAATAATTGTTGTGATACTTCAACCGCGCCCTTTCTATTAAAAACGGTGATTTTTCGTATCCCTTGTCAATTACAATGATGGATCTCCCACTCAGAGCGCTCCAGCAACAACCCTGTCGCTAATGTGAGCAGCCAATCAGAGAGCTGCGTGTCTTGCCCATATATGGCACATCCGGTGTTTTCTGCAGCGCTGCTGCGGCACAGCCTATTTTTATCATATCACACTTAATTCAATTACATTCTTGTGACGACATCTTCGCCAAGTAGTCAAAATGATCTAAGTACGTGTTTTAAGGTTTTTTTTATAATAAAGTTGTCGATTTCATAACTGTCTGCTGGTAGGCATTATTCTGTCTATCATGTTAAGGATTTGCACAAAACCCCAAAGGCTTTATGCGTTAATTCTCACTCGGACTGGTAGAAAACGCCGTTGTTCTTCTCCATAACCTGTGTGAAAATCTCTATTCATAGCTCAGATGAGGTAATCCTGCTTTCACACGAGGGCGTGTGAGTGGGGCCTCCCTTCTGTCCACAGTCCAAGTGTTTCCCGGCAGATCCGCCTCTGGTTTCTGACCTGTGATTCTCATAAAGGGCCGCAAGCAGGGCCCATTCCGCAAAACCAACACGTATTACCAAAATAAAATGATTTTAATAAAATTAAAAATATTTGTAAATTATTATTTAATCAAATTATTATTTGAAAAAATATTGTCTATATTTGAAAAAAATTATATAAATTATATATATATATATTTTGTTCTTTCTCCACGAGGAAGCCATTATTGGCCTGTTCTCCTTCATACCTAAAAACATGATGTCACCGTGACATTATCATCTTTTCAGGATATGAATTCCTCAAGGGCATTTGCGTGTTTTCTTTTTTTAGCACATCTATTATGTTAGATAAAAGATAATGAATGATAATGTACTTGAGACATGTTAAGTCCCATCAATAAAGCTTGCTAATAAAGCAACACACAGTGAGCTCACGTCAACACAAACTAATCCTTTTAGGTACATTTCATATTTACTGTTTCTAGTTTTCACAAGGTGATCAAAAATAATCACAGGTTTCGGTTACCATGATTTTGCACCGTGAACAATTGATTATTAATAACTGGATAAGTATAAAGATTAAATTCTATTTCTAAAAACGCACTGTGGTCTCATGACCGCAAGGCCAGCAATGGATAAATAAATTATAAAACTGTCAGCCTGCTTAAAGGCATGAGTATAGCCTATCCCAGCATTTTAAATATTCAGCTGAGATTGACTGTACAATGTAATTTCTTTTTAACACTATTATTCTTTTCTAACAGAATGTTTAAAATTCTGTTTAAAAAAAAAAATCACATTTTCAAAATGGAAAAGGTCTCTGTGCAATGACCTATAGGAGTTGCAGTTAACAGTTATTGTCAGTAACTAATAGCTAACTCCAGTATCTCAGACACAGTTTCCTGTTCAATTTCAAAAAAAGGGACGACAGTGACATTTCTAATGAAATAAAGGTTGCTATTTTTAGATTTAGTTTTTAAAGTACTTTAGAGTGGACACAATCATTGCATTGTTTATTTACTGTCAATAGTGAGAACAGACTTTCGTCGGTGAAAGGCGACACTTCAGTTCATGTGCAGAGGCTCGGGTTGCAGTGACGTCAGTGGGAGGGGCGTCGCTAAGACAACGCGGAAGATCAAACAAAACAGAACACAAAATATGACATCACATGGAACGCTGATAGAGCTGTTTTCGTTTGTTAATCAATAACAGAACTACCTGCTTCTGTCATGTTTACCCGTAGCTAATGGCGGAAAGTGAATGTCCAAAATATATCCAAACAGACATTGTTGCTTAAATAAATACAAATATGACTAAATATATATATTTTAAAAAATAATCCCCCCCCCCCTCTCTCTCTCTCTATATATAGCTATACAGACACACACACACACCAACAGACACACGTGTTAATTTATATTGTATTGATATAGGCCTAAAATATTTACATAGCCTAGAATTTGACAAATGTAGAAATCTTAAATCACGTGATTATTTGTTTGGTCCAGTGACGCGACACTCACAGCTAAGAAGCCATCTCAGCGTTGTATTACAAAGGAATCCCTCGTTAAGCTCGTGAAGGCAGCTCAGACTGTATTACTGCGTGTTTGTATGTTACTCTTCCGACACGCCTTTTATTGCGCAAAGGCACGAACACAGCCCGAGGCCATCCATGTTCTGCGCTTCGCAGAAAGTATGAAATCTACGAACATGAAGTGCTAGGTAAACATAGCTTGAGCGTGAGCTGTAACTAAAAGGCATTTGAAGTTTGGATTAAGTGGTTTTGCATTACACTACATGAGTTTAATGTAATTACACTAACTGCATTTATACAATGTAATAATACGGTAATGCTAAAACTGCATAATTGACTATTGCTGTAAATATAGTAGTTGAAACAATGAAGCCTTCTCGAAGTATCTTTGCATAAAGCTTTACACTGCACAGAGTGTTTCCCATCAGCACTCCGCCCCTTCAGGATGTTTTCCATATAAGGTAAATGACGTCGTGGGATACCCTGCTATGGAACGTTCATGTATTCCACTCCGTTTTCATTCAGAATATTAATCTACGAACGTTTTTACAAATATTTTGTTATGTACTAAGCTTAAAAGTTTGCATTAGGTGTGTATTGGATATGTATCCAGCAAAATGCGTTCCTGACGACGTGTTTGCGGAGGTTTCTATGCAAACACTGGCAGCGAGTCGCCCCGCCCTCCCTGTGACGTCAGTCAACAGACTCCTATATAAGCTCCGCGAGCGCTGTGGCTCAGCAGTCAAACTTTGGATGCCGACAGAAAGAACAACAACAACAACAACAACAACAACAACAACAACAACAGCAGCAGCAGCAGACGAGCAGGAAGCTAGCAGACCGAGGCTTTTGAAACCTTTCTAACTTTTTGGATATATTAGCGCTGGATAGCTCTTGCTTCTCGACTGTGGACAGGATGATGTTTACCAGCCTTAACGCCGACTGTGACGCGTCCTCTCGGTGCAGCTCGGCGTCGCTGAGCGGCGAGAGCGTCGCGTATTACCCGCTCAACCAGACTCAGGTATTTACGACAGTTATTTGTATTAATTTAAAATGAATTATTTTGTCTATTTATTGTAGCTAAAGTGTTCAAATTATGAGTAGCCTATTAATAATTTAAATGTGTAATGCATAGCTTGATAATAAGTAATACACATTTATAATTTAAAAATAAGCGTTATTCGTAAGTAACATGTAAAATATATTTGAATAATCTACAATATCTGGCATATATTAAGTGATTTCTTATGTGCATTTCAGGAGTTCCCTGACCTGAGTGTCTCAAGTGCCTCTTTCGTGCCGACCGTCACCGCGATCTCCTCATGCCCGGACCTGAAGTGGATGGTTCAGCCCATGATTTCATCCGTGGCGCCCTCCAACGGCGGAGCTCGATCTTACGACCCAAACCCTTACCCTAAAATGAGGGTCACTGGAACCAAGTCCCCAAACTCCAACAAGAGAGCCAGAGTTGAGCAGGTAAACAATGCACTGAGTTTGTTTTCAACGATTGACCATCCAGTGCACCTACTGTATCCGTTTATTAGTTTACACAGTTCAGAAAGTAAAATCTCAATGTTATCGCTTCCCCAGCTTTCTCCAGAGGAGGAAGAGAAGAAAAAAGTCCGCCGTGAACGGAATAAGTTGGCTGCCGCAAAATGCCGCAACCGAAGGCAAGAGCTCACCTATACGCTGCAAGCTGTAAGTCTATCGCAGATCTTTGAGAAGACTCTTCGTATAGCATACTATGCAAGTTAATGTTTAGTGTCTATCAATCTAACAATTGTTTTTCTAAAACAGGAAACTGACGAACTTGAGGACGAGAGAGCCGCTCTTCAAAACGACATCACCAACCTGCTCAAAGAGAAAGAGAGGTTAGAGTTCATCCTCGCCGCACACAAACCCATCTGCAAGATCCCTTCCAGCTCCGTCTCCCCCATCCCCTCCGCTTCGGTTCCTGAGATCCACAGCGTCACTACCTCAGTGGTCTCCACCGCAAATGCACCGGTTACGACTTCTTCCAGCAGCTCGCTGTTCTCCAGCATGGCCTCCACTGACAGCTTTAGCTCCACGGTGAATATCTCAGACCTGGAGCCCACCCTGGAGGAGTCTCTGGAGCTCTTGGCCAAAGTCGAGCTGGAAACGGCTCGCTCGGTCCCCGACGTGGACCTGTCTAGCTCTCTGTATGCTCAAGACTGGGAGCCGCTCTACACGTCTGCTAACAACGACCTGGAGCCCCTTTGCACGCCCGTCGTCACCTGCACCCCGGCCTGCACCACCTATACGTCTTCCTTTATGTTCACCTACCCAGAAAACGACGTCTTCCCCAGCTGTGGGCCTGTGCACCGGCGGGGCAGCAGCAGCAACGACCAGTCATCAGACTCCTTGAACTCCCCAACCCTCCTCACTCTTTGAGAATTCACTAGAGACACTTAGAATTTCTATTTCTGACACACAACTTGATATAATCTGGTATTGCAGGGCTATGGAACGGACTCTGTCAAGCAATCATTATTGCTTCCTATATTTATCTGAACCATACATGCCTGCCAAATGTAGCAAGATAAGCATGGATTAACTGATTTTGCATTAATGATCTAGTTGTTAAACTAATAGTGTTTTTTTTTAATTATTATTATTATTATTTTTTTTTTATAAAGTTTACTTGGTGCTAGATTTGAATTATTGTATTAGTGTGTTCTGAGCAATAGAGAACTGCTATTTATTTTTAGATTTTGCATTAATGATCTAGTTGTTAAACTAATAGTGTTTTTTTTTAATTATTATTATTATTATTTTTTTTTTTATAAAGTTTACTTGGTGCTAGATTTGAATTATTGTATTAGTGTGTTCTGAGCAATAGAGAACTGCTATTTATTTTTATTTTTTTTTGCCTTTACGGTTGATTTCTGAATGTGTGAATTTTATTTACTCAAATGTTTGCTGCCTAACCATTGCATTAAATGGTCTAACGTCCAAGTATGAAGTTTTCTGTGAAAACGTAGTCAGTTTAATTTATGGGATTTTTATTTTTGTACTGAATTGTGAACTTGCGACTTGTTTGCAAAACTAGAAACAATAAATATTAAATGTACCTAAAATGATTGGTTTGTTGATGTGAGCTCACTGTGTGTTGCTTTATTAGCAAGATTTATTGATGGGACTTAACATGTCTCAAGTACATTATTATTCAAAAGTATCATTAATAAAAATTTATGAAGTTTTAGTACGCAAGGATGCATTAAGTGACACTAAAGACATTCATAACTTCTAAATATATTTTGGTAGTAATATCTCATAGTACTATTTTATTTATTTTTTTACTGAATTTTGATTTTTGATCAAATAAATGCTGTCTCGGTGAGACTTCTTAAAGAAAAGATGTATAGTTCTGGCAGACTACCAAGTTTTCATGGTCATGTTTTGGCCTGAGAATTAACTATATGATTCAAACCACACCTTAATGATAGATGAGGCGTTAAAATTTCCTATTAATGTTTAAACTATGATTCTGTGTGATTTGATGTTTGATCACACGTACTTATAAACACCAAATCGTGGAACTGCGTAAATCCTAAATGTGTCAACATTCATCTAAACCAATAACCAGAGCCCTTGCAATGGGTTTGCATTATTTTATCTATAATATATTGCTGCCCTAAGAAAATACAGCGGAAATGATGTTCATGTGCGTAAGAGACTGACGCAACCACGCCATTACTCTTGGGTCACTTCCTTCCCCTTTCATGCTTATCACGGTTGCACACTTAACAAGTGACTCTTGAACCTCAAGAACGTGAAGATCTTCTTCCTTTTTTATGCTGACTTACTGTTAAATTCAGTCAGTGGCTATTAAAATGATAAAAATGAAGAACTGAAAGATACTGACAAAACAAAATGCAATCCCAAAAGGCTGAATAAAATAAGCATTGCATTTATAAAGGAAAAGCTCAAAACTACCGCTTTGTATCTCTAACAGCAGACACAGCCAGTCAGGGAGATATTGGCCCTGACGTGAAATCACGTAATATGCAATAATTCCCTGTCTATTAATACAATTGGCAGACCCCAGAGAGAGGCAGAGACAGAAATAGCAGGTGCGCTGCCTTCACCATCAGCATCAACAGCAGTAAAATTAGCACACGGTGACGCCGACCTGCGTCGATGCAGCAGAGCAGGGGAGGAAACAGACAGGCAACGTATGCTGGAGAGCAGAGGAAAAAAAGCTGGAGAAAAGGGAAAAAAAGGCAGAGAGAATCCAGGCTAAACATAGACCATAATGCACTGCTCCCTCACTGATAGAGACACACAGTTGGATCGCCGCCATTTTCTACATCATCTGGTGGATAGTTACCAAACTAAGGCACGAGAAGAGTGACTGATTATTTAGATGAAAACACATTCATAAAACATAATATAGGGTTACTACTGGATATTGATAGTAGGCAGATGTCACACTAATTTTACACCTGACGACCTTTCACCCAGTGATCAAAGGCAGTAATAAATATGAGCAGCTGTCTGTATATAATCACATGATGCCACACATGATCTAAAGTCCACAAAGACTTCAATGTAAAAAAAAAAAAAAAATCCTTTCATTTTTACAGAAAAAACACCTGAATATGCCAGAAAATACAGTAAAAAGAAATCAAATTTACAGCACAATCTGTAAGTGCTTCAGTTTGAAATGGTAATTTACAAAAATAATTACATTTTAAACCAGTAAATCAAGGCCACACTGCTAATACAAATCTGTTTCAACATGTACTGACAACCACCATAATAACAAAAGAGAAAGCATAATGAAAAACTAAAGTTCCACAAGCTGAGGTAAATCAAAATTTAATTTTTAATTTAAGCAAATAATTTAATTCAGATTGGGACTTCGGAGCGTATATCGAGAATCATTTGATTCAGATCGGAACAAAGCGGGTTTTATGAATCTTTTGATTTAGATCGGGACTTTGGACTATGTGACATCATGGCTGAACTTCAATTTTGTGAAGCTACAAGAATACTTTTTGTGCGCAAAGAAAACAAAAATAACAATTTATTTAACAATTCTTCTCCCCGAGTTACCGTCTTCCACCATTTTGGAGAGTACCATGGTACTTTCCCCAGAACGTAATCAACGTAATCAGCGTTGTTTACGTTCAGCATGTGCATGTTTTCTCCAGAACGTAAACAATGCTGATTACGTTGATTTATTCTCGCAGCTTCCCAAATTTGATGTTGAGCCACTGATGTCACATGGACTGTTTTACCGATGTCCTTGCTACGTTTCTGGGACTGGGAACACTGCAGTTGCACAGGGCCGTCACTAGGAATTCTGGGCCCTGTGCACTGAATTTGCTATGAGGCCCCCTCAAAATCACGTTCAGGGCCCCTGTTACTCTGTTCCAATATTACCCCCTGTCCGACGCCCCTGCAGTTGCATTGCTTTCCATGGGAGGGTCAAAGAGCTCTCAGATTTAATCACAAATATCTTAATTTGTGTTCCGAAGATGAACAAATGTCTTACGGGTTTGGAACGACATGAGGGTGAGTAATTAATGACAGAATATTCATTTTTGGGTGAACTAACCCTTTAAAGCACTGTATTAAAGTAATCTCCAAAACCAAAACAGACTTGACTTCTTATTTGGTCTGATCCTGACCAAATCTCCTCAAAGTTGACTGAGCAGGTTGATAATATGGCAAAACCTCTCACAAGGAGGCCAAAAATATAGTACAAAATAATATGAAAATATAAATATGTTATATTTTAGAAGTATTTGTACCTTGATGAGGGCACTTTTCTGACCAGAATACACACAGTGTTTGTCCATTTATTCATATACATCAACTGAATTCATTAAGGGGAAGGAAATTAAATGTAAAAATGCATGGCTGTTACCTATTAAATAAATAAATAAATAAATACAAAAGTAGTTGTTAATAATGTACGGCTTCAATATCATAGCACTTAAGGTCAAGGTCAAGGTCAAGGTCATTTTATTTATATAGCACTTTTTAAAACAGCTAGTGTATGCCAAAGTGCTGTACATATACCAATAAAGTAAATATAGAGATTATGAGAATAAAAAGAAATGACTCAAAAACACATAATCAATACAAAACACATTAATATACACAAACATACATTTCATCCAAAAGCCAAGAAATACAGATAAGTTTTCAAGCGGGATTTAAAAACAGGAAGGGAAGGCGTGAGTAACTCTCTCCAAATCCTTAAATGAGAGCATAGATTTTAATTTGGCTATTTGCCTTAGTTGAAAAAAGCTGCTCTTCACCACAGCACTTATCTGTTTTTCAAAATTCCGATCAGTGTCAAAAATCACACCTAAGTTTTTAGCAAAAGGATGAATGTTTGATGACATAGAATCTAGATTAATAGTGATATCAGAGACAGCACCTGGGGGTCCAAAGACAACAATCTCAGTTTTGTTCTCATTTAGTTGGAGAAAGTTTCTGCCAGTCCAGCCTTTAATATCTTCAAAGCAATTAAAAAGGTCAGAATAAGAGTGATCAGAGCTAAGAGGAATGTAGATCTGAGTATCGTCAGCATAAAAATGATATGAAATATTATATTTCCTCATGATCGAACCCAAGGGGAGCATATACAAACAAAATAAGACAGGCCCCAAGAGGGACCCCTGAGGTACCCCATAGGTGAGCGGTGCAGAAGGAGAGGACGAGTGTCCAATCATCACCTTAACTGATCTATCGGAGAGGTATGATGAGAACCAATCCAGTGCCGTGCCCCTAATGCCAACTTCATCCCTTAGACGATTAAGAAGGGTAGCATGATCAACTGAATCAAATGCAGAACTAAGATGAAGTAGCATTAAAATAGCAGATTTACCAGAGTCCAAAGCAAGGAGTAGATCGTTCGACACCTTCAGCAGTGCAGACTCGGTGCTATGATGGGCTCTAAAACCAGACTGAAATGTATCTAAAATATTGTTTTGTGAGACAAATGACGATAACTGATTTAAAACAATTTTCTCCAAAATTTTAGACAAGAATGGCAACTTAGAAATAGGGCGGAAATTTTTAAGATTGGTTGTGTCTAAATTTGGCTTCTTAAGAAGAGGCGTGATCACTGCTTGTTTGAGGCATATAGGAACACGGCCACTGTCTAAGGATCTGTTCATAATAGCCAGTACACTAAGGCTGATAGTATCCAGGACCTCTCTAAAGAGATGGGTGGGGATAACATCAACAGGAGAAGTGGTAGGCTTAATCTTGTGAACTATATCGCCAAGCTCAGAAAGGGATATTGGTTCAAACCGTTCAAAAAAAAGCATGACAAATGAGTGGTTCAGAGGGGTCATGACTGCACATTGTAACAGTAGAAAGTATGGCGTCCACCTTTCCCATAAAATAATGCAGGAATGCTGCGCAGGTCTCTGGAGTACTGTCCAGACCAGAAGTGTTAGCAGGAGAAAAAAAAAAAGTATTTAACGTATTAAACAGAATTTTTGGATTGTGTGAATTTTTTGATATTAATTCAGAAAGATATTCAGTTTTTGCATACAAATAAAATCTTCAGTCACAGTGCATGTTTTCAACGTTGATTATTTGAGTCTTTTCCCATTAAAAAAACACTTAATTCAACATTCAAAAACTCACAGCTACAAGCCACTACAGTATCTGCCAAGGCTTTAAACATATCTGCATATTTACCTTAATTAGAATAGAATAGGTGTTAAAAATATACACAAAAACGAACTTATTTTGCCCCCACAAACTGAATGCATGTTGCATTTAATCACTTAATAGGATTATTTTGCCCTAAGTCATGGTAAATCTCGGACCTTGCTTCAGAATGCATCAAATGTCTCAAAAAGTAAAAGAATAAAACATTTGTGTACACGTGGGAGGTCTGCGCCACTCGTCTCCACGAGCAGGCGCGCTAGAGCACCGCAGAGACCGTGCGCAATCTGCGCATGCGCGGAGTCAGAGCGCAGGCGCAGGCGCAGTGCGCAGCTCGGTCCGGGCCTGCAGTAGTGGAGCGATCAGCTCGTCATGGCGCGGTATCGTGTGCTCTCGCTCGCGCTCTCGCTGTTGTTTGTGGTTCAGTCGGTCGTGTCGATCTCATTCTACCTGCCGGTGCGCAGCAGAAAGTGTCTACGGGAGGAGATCCATAAAGACGTGCTGGTTACCGGAGAATACGAGATCATCGAGCAGCTGAACACGAAGACCAACCTGAAGGTAACGCCACGCCACGCATCTACCGGATTAACGATTTAAATATTCGCACAAACAGTCGTTACACTTGTATTCAACCGTTACCTTACGTTTGATTCGCGTTTTTAGTCAATTCGTGATGATTGTAGCGGTTCGGTGAGTTTAAACACAAGGCCTTATGTTAGTGCTACATGGCGCTTCCTGGTTGGCCGGCGATTTAATGATTCATTACACTTCGTTTTTAATAACATTCAGCTGGTTAAATAAATCAAATGAGTTATGTGAATGGCCCTATGCCTTTACTTAGAAACACAAAGCGTGTGTGAGTGCAGTTTGTGTTTTGTCTCATTCACTCGAGTTGTAACACAGAGAAAGTGTTTATGGATTAACATAATCAAACTACTAATCAGTGTTGCATCAAATTAATTTAATTATATTTTTGGCCTTCCTTGTAATAAACATAGCTGTTTGGCATGTTTGTCTGTTAGGCTTTTTTTTGCACATAATATACCTGTACATACAACTATCTATTGTTATATACCTGTGCATACAACTATCTATTGTTATATACCTGTGCATACAATTAGGCCTGTCACGATAACAACTTTTTGTTGTGCGATATATTGCCCCAGAAATAATTGCGATAAGCGATATCATTGCCATCTTTTAATGTAACAGCATAATAATGCAAGAAGGCCTACACACTTCCAAATGACAACAAACTTTTGATTTTTAAGAATATTTAGATCATGGAAATTAGGTATCAAAATACTAGATACCTTAAAAAACCTGAATAAGTAGTAAATAAACATTTTTTAACTGAAAGTGCAAAGTAGCAAGAAGAAAAAAGCACAAAGAACTTGTATGGAGATTTTTCCATCTACAGATTTTTTCCCTGACCTTCTTCTTTTCTCTGTAATTTAAGGGTGCACACTATTGCTGAGAAACACAATCACTACTTAGCAGTCAGATGTCCGTATGCACAAAGGCACAGATCCCTAAACAAGGCCATATCTGCAGATGAAACATTTTTTGTAGAAACATTTTTAAAATTTGAACTAGCACCTCATGACTACACCACGTTATGTACGAGAAGCTGCAAAAGACACAGGCACAAGTGGAATGTACAAAACATGGTGACATTAATTTTTAAGTAAATATAATGTGCGATATATTGCGTCACCAAAAATGATTGAGGTCATGGACATATATTGCGCGATAAGTCGATATATTGATTATTGCGACAGGCCTACATTCAATTGTCGATTTGTATATTTTTTATTCCTTATTTTACTTGTTCTATTTTTCATTTATTTTAATTTTTTTTATTATCCGTGTTTTTTGTTCTGTCGCTGTCATTCTGTTACACTGTGGAAGCCTCTGTCACGAAAACAAATTCCTCGTGTGTGTAAACATACCTGGCAATAAAGCTCATTCTGTTTTAACTGAATATCCAATATCGTGACCCTTGTTAGATCACAGACTCCTCTGGACACATCCTTTATGTGAAAGAAGATGCAACCAAAGGCAAGTTTGCCTTCACCACAGAGGACTATGACATGTTTGAGGTGTGCTTCGAGAGCAAGTCACCTATGGGTGAGTGTCTGACACATCTGTAGACTTTCTGATAGCACCTTTGCTGACATATGTGCAGCTACAGGTGATATTATGATGGTATGACGATACAAATCGATTCTAAATCAGCACCGATATACTTAATGAATTCTGAATTTGTTCATTTGATTTGTACTTTTTTCTTCCATTTAGGAACTGGAAGAGTTCCTGACCAGCAGATCAACTTGGACATGAAGCATGGTGTTGAGGCCAAAAATTATGAAGAGGTTTGTTTGCATTGATTTCTCATGCTCAGCAGTTTTCAAAAGTTTGTGGTCAGTTTATTATATGCTCACCAAGGCTGCATTCATCTGATTAAAAATACAGTAAAAAAATTAAATATTTTGTAAAATATTATTACCATTTAAAACAACTCTTCTATATGCATATAATTTGTGATGCAAAGCTGATTTTTCTGCATCATTACTCCAATCTTCAGTGTCACATGATCCTTCAGAAATCATTATAATATGCTGATTTGCTTCAATTTTGATACATTTTTCCAAATTTCTTGATGACTTAAAAAAAAAAGAATGAAAAATATTTATTGGGAGTTATAAGTCTTTTATAATAGTCTAAATGCCTGTACTGTCATTTTTAATCGATTTCCGGCCCCAGACTTTTGAAGAGTAGTGTACATTACTTTTGGAGATCATCTACACCTACTGTTGCAGGCAGAATTGCAGCTGTTGCTGATTGTTTAGTCAGTCTGAAGTTATTCTTCGCTTGTTCAGATTGCCAAGGTTGAAAAACTGAAGCCCCTGGAAGTAGAACTCCGTCGGCTGGAAGACCTTTCAGAATCTGTTGTCAATGACTTTGCCTACATGAAGAAGAGAGAGGAGGAGATGAGAGATACTAACGGTAAGAACCAACAAAACATCCCACTGAAGTTTAAATCCAGGGTAAACGTGACTGGTAAACGAATCAACTTGAGCGCTGACGTTCTGTCGTGTTTTGCAGAGTCCACCAACACACGCGTGCTGTACTTCAGCATCTTCTCCATGTGCTGTCTGATCGGTCTGGCCACGTGGCAGGTCTTCTACCTGCGCCGCTTCTTCAAGGCCAAGAAGCTCATTGAGTAAAATCTGCCTGTAAATTCAGGGACCCAGAACTTCTTCCTGACATCAGAACCTCCGGCCCCTGACATTTTGCTTTGCCTCGGCGATTTATTCCAGTCGCTGCGGGTGACCTGAAGTTTATCGGGAGTGGACGTGTATCAGGGAATCCTCTGGGAAGCGATTGATGCTTGGCGGCCAAATTATCTTTCAGCGCGTGTACATTTTGGATACAAGCTTGTTCAGTATAATTTGGAACAAAACACCCAGTTTTTTTTTTTTTTTTTTTTTGCTTTTGCTTTATTTTCTTGTATTTATACTAAATGACAGCACAAGCCCCTATAACTGATAAAAGATACGTTCCTGTAAGAGAAACTTTGTGGTCGTTGAATGTGTGTGTGTGTGTGTGTGTTAATTACTGTAATCTGTTCCGCCTGTTATTTGGAAGGATAGAATGATTGTTTCACGTGAACAGATTGTAGACTGATGTGTTTAGCTGTCTATATTATTTCTTTAAAGACTTATGCTTGGTAACGCAAAGCCATTTTATCAAAATGAAGTCCCACTCACTGCAAGTGAAGAGAGAGCGATCGCACATCAGAGCTTCAAGCTGTCATATATCATTCTGACTTTGAGAAATGTACTAATTTTAAGCCGTTTTATTTTGTGGGGCAGCATCTCTTTTTAGTTTGCTTATTATGGGAAAGAGTGCGTTCATCTGTGATTAGTTGTTAGTTTCTCCACAGACTGAATAAATGTTCAATCCAACAGAACTCCTGCAGTGGTCCTGAGGTTAAAGGTGCATCAGTGCCATCGCTGCTCCAGCAATTCTGGTTTGATTTGTTACAGGACCTACCCGTATTAGACTTTGATTTTTAATTTTCTCTTCTTTTCAAATGCTTTTATGGAATAGTGGTTACACATGTCCTGGGTGGAAGGTTTGGATCAGATTAATTATTTGCTGCCAGTGGTTTTATTTTTTTTGCTCCAGTGTTCAATCATTTTCAACGGCAATGTTTTTGATTCTAATTAATTTTGGTGAAAGTGGATTTCGGAAATATAATTGGCTTGTCATTCAATAAAAATTGTTAGTAAAGTATTTTGAGTGTTTGTGAGTTAATAACAAAAGAAACGTTACAGCAACAAAGCAGAGTGATTTAGTCATTATCCAATATGAAAATCATAAATTATAACAAGATAGAAAATATTTCAAGTTTGCATAATATTCTAAAAGGCTACTCAGTGGATAAATAAGTGAAAAAACATTTATGTTTACATGCAGCAAATCATTTTAATTAATATGAGGAATAACATTGTAAAAAAAAAAAAAGGCGCCTAAAATGATTTCTGAAGGATCATGTGACACAGGACTGGTGTAATGATGCTGAAAATTCAACTTCGCATCACAGGAATAAGTTGCATTTTAAAATATATTTAAATAGAAATCAGTTGTTATAATATTTCAAAATATTACTCTTTTTACTGTATTTTTGACAGCGAGCGTAAGCATAAGAGAGGACTTCTTTCTGAATCATTAAAAAATCTTACCAACCATGAACTAGTATAGCATTCATTAACCAGCATGCTTTATATAGCCATAGCAGCAGCGCATATATTAAAATGTTACACAATATACAGTGCATTTTGCAAAATGCTTCGTGCGTTTTACATGCAGCAATTTGTTTTGTATAATCTATTCAATAGCATTACAGAAAAGACTTGAGCGAGTGTTGATATGGATGGACGGTTGGTGGGGCTGTAACAACACAGTCCCGATCGCCGATAAATAACAGAAGAAGAGCAGGACTCATGAACCGGAGGAGGTTTCTGTCTGGTTCCGCGAGTGTTCAAGCTTTCAGGAGACACCAGCCAGAATGCCCGGCGCGGATAAAGAGACGGATCTGTCCGAGCGCATCGAGTCGTTTCTGTCCGAGCTGAAGCGCTGCGGCAGCGGGGCAGGATCCCTCCGGGGCTCCGCGGAAACTGCGCGAGAAACGACCGCTTTACTCCGCAGAACCACCGCGCAGGCCCGCTGGGGCAACGCCGGTGAGTAAGCACTCGAGATCGGATCAAAACCCGAGCGCTGTCCGCTGATCTCAATCAGGCTTGCTCGATACACGACTTCTCTTACATCATTCTCTGCCTGACTGTTTAGTGGTGCATGTGCCTGTGGTTTACAGCAGAGCTTTTCAGTCTTTAATATTTCATATTCCTGAGGGACCCCATTCTAAATTTTAAATGTGGTTATATATTTGCTTGTAAAAAGATCCAGTTTATGCTGTGAAAAAATAAATTAATGTCATAAATATGTAAAATATTATTCTAGGTAAAATAAAATATTCTAGTCACATTTTTTTCATTAGTTACATTTTTACTTACTGTAGTGTACTGTGTGTATATATATATATATATATTAATATTTCTTTTAATATATTTATTGTAATTTAATCATTTTAATAGTAATCAGCTATTTTTATTATTTATTTAAATATATTAATTTAAATTTTAATGTTTATTTTAACATACATTTAAATTTTATATACATTTTATTGCAATAGCATTTTTATTTTCTAAATTGTTTTAATATAATTGTATTTATTTCAATATAATTTTCATTATTTTATTCTAAATATTTTAATACCATATTATTTTAATTTATTTGAATACTTTTATTTGTTTTTATTTTAATTATTTTAATCTATTTTCATTTAATAATGTATTTATTTTAATCAAATTTTCATTGCGCATATATATATATATATATATATACTGTATATAAATATATATAAAGTGTGTGTGTGTGTGTGTGTATGTATGTGTGTTATATATATATATATATATATATACACACACACACTTTTTTTATATTTATTTATTTTAATCTTATATCTCTTCAGTTTTTTTAAAAACTGTTTTTCAAAAAAGTTTGAAACCCTCTGGTTTACAGGATCTCGAAGTCTCTGGTGTGTTTTTTTTCAGGTGAGCTGATGGAAATCATACGGAAGGAGGGCAGGCGGATGACGGCAGCACAGCCATCTGAGACCACCGTTGGTAACATGGTCCGCAGGGTGCTGAAGATCATCCGAGAAGAATATGCCAGGTATCTGAAATCAACCTTATAACTTTATTCCCTCTTCCCTAACACTAATATACAAAACCTGAAGGAGCGAATAAAAACTGTATTTATTAGTATGTATTATATTTGGTACACCAGCTAATTATTTTCTTTAAATATCACTCAGTCAAAGGAACAAACATGGTAGCCAATCAAATGTCAGCATTTTCTCAGTGTGAATGACAGATAAGGTCTGCAATACTAATGTTGTCCACTAGATGCAGGCACTGGATAAACTTGTCAGATTATTATTACACCTTTTTTGAAATCGGTAGTCTCTTTTGGAACTATCACTATTTTTGTAAGCAATTATCATCAAAACCTACATCACATTATCATTGGAGATTCCGGACTGTTGGCTTTGTAGTACAAACATGTAATATCTGTAAAGATACATGGCGGTTGTATCACCTATTTGTCTACTTGAGCTATCGGTGCTTGTTCCCCGATTCTGGCCACTTGGCTACATTTATTTTTTTATAAAAGTCGGCGGGACGGATTTCCCTGGAAACTACATACTCACACATAACAACTGAACTGAAAAGAGCTCACAAGCAAAACGGGAAAGCGACATTACCCATAATAAAACTCGGATCAACATAGTTTGCATAAGCATCATATCTGCTGTTTACAAAACAATGTTTATGTTGGTTTACCTTGATATCTCTAAACCATTTACTACTTATAAGCAATATACTACTAAATAGCAATAGATATTTTTAAGCTGCTTACCTGCTTATAAGACATGTATTGGATTTCCACATCTGTCTTTCATTATTGGTCAAGTTTTGATGATATTAGTGAAATTTGCTCTGATAAAGCGATCACTTGTTATGATGAGCTCAGCGCGCTCCTGAAGCCATCAGATTCCTCCGCGCAGAATATCGGGAGCCGAAGCACAACTCAAAACAATGTTCCTCCGCAGATAACGTGCAGTTTTATGCTTCAACCGCTAGAGGGCCAAAAGTTAAATAGTTAAGCTTTAAAGGGGTCATATGATGCTTTTTTTAAAGATCATTATTTTGTGTATTTGGTGTAATGGAATATGTTGACATGCTTTAATGTTAAAAAAACACATTATTTTTCAAATACTGTACATTATTGTAGGTCCTCTATGCCCCGCCTCTCTCAAACACTTCGTTTTCTACAAAGTCCCTCCTTCCGACAAGCACAGTCTGCTCTGATTGGCCAGCTGACCCAGTGCATTGTGATTGGCCGAACACCACAAGCACTCGTCGGAAATGTAACGCCCCAAAGTCTTAACTTTGATAAAGAATATCTCTTTGGTTTTGAGACTTTAGTCTTTGCAACTTCAGGGATCTTATCTATGCACAATCAGCTTGTAACACTCCAAAGAGAAAGGAAAACTTGAAATTGCATCATATGACCCCTTTAAGGTTAAAAAAGATGAATATCAACATACTGGTTTTGGAACATGATAGTGAGTAAATAACAGAATTAACATTTATAGATGAACAATCTGAATCTCTCCTCAGGTCCAGAGGCAGCAGTGAAGAGACGGATCAACAGGAATCTCTGCACAAGCTGCTGACGTCTGGAGGCTCCAGCGAAGACAACTTCAGACAGCACTTCGCTCATCTCAAAGCCAACGTCATTGAAGCCATCAACGAACTGCTGACAGAACTGGGTGAGAATCCAGAGATGCCTTCATCCAGCATACTGATCATCAGATGTCACAAAGAGCCTGAGAGATTTTGTCTTTTATATATTCTTGCAAATGTGATTTTTAGAGGGCACCACAGACAACATCTCCATGCAGGCGCTGGAACACATTCACTCTAATGAAGTCATCATGACCATCGGCCGCTCCAGAACAGTGGAAGCTTTCCTGAAAGACGCGGCGCGGAAACGCAAATTTCACGTCATCGTTGCAGAGTGTGCGCCCTTCTGTCAAGTGAGTACATATTTGCTTCCATTATATTTTACTAAAGCGGCTCTCGAAAGCACATCTCATTTCTGGCAAATAATAAAACGGACAGCCAAAAATGAATAACACTGTCATGTTTAAGCATGTAGTGACACAAAGGCATGTTTAACCATTATGTACTATTGCTGAAATTATGATAACATTATAATTATTCATTTTTGTAAATAATAATAGTATTTTATAACATTATTAATAATATTTTAAGAAATGCATAATGATTCATAAAAAAAATAAATAAATTCTAATTATTTAATGTTTAACATTACTATATTGAATTTAATAGATCATATTTAATTTTACTGTTGTAATAAAAAATAAAATTGACCAACATTTCATTCATTTTTTATCATTATTAATGAATACATCATAGATTTTACTATTTCATTTTTAATAATAATAATAATAATAAACTACAAATACTATAAAATTAAATAATGAAACAATTTAATATTAATGTTTATCATTATTAATAAATACATATTTTACTATTCAATTGTTATAATCAATATTTAAATACAAATATTAAATAGTATTATCTAAATAATTATTATTTCTACTGTATTTATATTATTAGTACTATTTTTATATGAATGTTTTAAGAGTTTAACTTCATATTGGTGTTGCTTTTTAAGCAAGTGTAATAAGCGGTAACTTGACTAAACTCAAACTTTTTTTTGTCCATCAGGGGCATGAAATGGCCACAAGTCTTTGCAAAGAGGACATTGAGACAACGGTTATCCCAGACGCGGCCATTTTCGCTGTGATGTCAAGAGTCAACAAGGTGAAATAATGAATTGATTCCTAATGCATTTATTTAAAGGGGTCCTATTATGCTTTTTCACTTTTTTTTTTACATCATCCGGGTTTAAATCACGCTCAAATTGATTTGATTTTGACGTAATGTTTACACTGAAGCTCGCAGGCTTTTGGTGGTAAGGGGCGTGACATTTCCCGACCAGGCGCCGAGTGGAGCCAATCACAGCGCACACTGGCCCAGCTAACCGATCACAGCGCACACTGGCCCAGCTAACCAATCACAGCACACACTGGCCCAGCTAACCGATCACAGAACACACTGGCCCAGCTAACCAATCACAGCACATTTCGTATTTCAGAAGGTGGGCCTTCATTTGATACAGGAACTATTCGAGCCGTTCATGCCAGACTGGGGAGAGAGGTGTTGTAATAATGTAAAATATGTGAAAAAGTGTTTTTCGAACAACCTAGTATGAGAGCTGCTTCTAGTAAACCCCCAAAACAAAATCAAGACTTTGTAAAAGAGCATAATAGGACCCCTTTAATTTTTCAACTAGATTAATTATCCAGAAACTGGAAATGTTGTTTTAAAACATTATTTTGTTACATGTTAGTCATACAGACTCTAGTTTCTTGATGAATGATTGGAGTGCGATAAATACCTGACTGAATCACTTGCATGTGTTGTTCAGGTGATCATTGGCACACAGACGGTTCTGGCTAACGGGGGTCTGCGGGCAGTTAACGGCACACACACACTGGCTCTGGCTGCCAAACATCATTCGACTCCTCTCATCGTCTGCGCTCCCATGTTCAAGCTCTCGCCACAGGTATCTGACACCCCGTACAATCACACTTGCACGATATGGCAAAATTAAAACCAGTAGATGCGATCTTGTACATGCTGTTTTTGAGGTTTCATTTGCATCTTTCTTGTTCTAGTTTCCTAACGAGGAGGACACATTTCATAAATTTGTTTCACCACATGAAGTGCTTCCCTTTACTGAAGGTAACGTCACGCAGCAACATTTGACTCCTTTTAGCACCCTCAAAACTGAAATAGTCAATAAGTTTAGAAAAAAAAAACTCACCCAAAAATGAAAATTTGCTTTAGTTACTCACCTAGACAGTTTTGACTGTTGACAAATGTTTAAATCAGAAATTTTGCTTTATTTGGGTTTTTATTTGACATTTCAGAGACTGTCGAAGTTCTTAAACTCCACAAACACAACTGTATCTCTTAAAATGAAACGGGCTGATGTAAGACTCACTTTGGGGTGGTAAAACGGACAGTCCGGCTTTTTACACTCTGGGAAGAAATGGCACACGGTGCTGGCTGGAGCCGGATCTGCAGGGTCAGAGGTCACAGGTCAGCGGCCTTTTATAACACATTCCAATGTATTTCATCTTCATCATACACACCTGCTCTTGTAGGGTTGCTGTTGAGTCTGCGGCTGACGTGTGTGAATGGACAGTCCACCTTGGAGCACTTGGCATCAAACTTACAGTTTGGATGAATGAACAGACACTTGTTGCCAAATTTGCAGTTGGGAAACATTCTGCAACGGAACCAAAACAAGACATTTGCATAATATGCTTTACTATGTATGACTGAAAAGAAATGTCTCAAATTATTCATTTATTATTAATTACTCATTTCCAGCACCACTGATAATGACTACCTGCTCTGTGTTTTGGTCCATTTCAGAGCACTTCTGGGTGGCACTGCCACAGCTGGATGGTAGAAAGTACAGCCCTCTCGCTTGCACTGAGCCGCAAATCTACACGGCTGTGAAAAACAAAAAGGAGGGACTTGAAACATGAAAACAAAAAAGGTAAAATGCATAAAAATAAGAGAAGATTCATAAAACCTACATTTGAAATAACGTGCACAAGAGGAAGCAGACAGTTTTGACTGTTGACAAATGTTTAAATCAGAAATTTTGCTTTATTTGGGTTTTTATTTGACATTTCAGAGACTGTCGAAGTTCTTAAACTCCACAAACACAACTGTATCTCTTAAAATGAAACGGGCTGATGTAAGACTCACTTTGGGGTGGTAAAACGGACAGTCCGGCTTTTTACACTCTGGGAAGAAATGGCACACGGTGCTGGCTGGAGCCGGATCTGCAGGGTCAGAGGTCACAGGTCAGCGGCCTTTTATAACACATTCCAATGTATTTCATCTTCATCATACACACCTGCTCTTGTAGGGTTGCTGTTGAGTCTGCGGCTGACGTGTGTGAATGGACAGTCCACCTTGGAGCACTTGGCATCAAACTTACAGTTTGGATGAATGAACAGACACTTGTTGCCAAATTTGCAGTTGGGAAACATTCTGCAACGGAACCAAAACAAGACATTTGCATAATATGCTTTACTATGTATGACTGAAAAGAAATGTCTCAAATTATTCATTTATTATTAATTACTCATTTCCAGCACCACTGATAATGACAGGAAGGAAAAATAGACTACAAAAAAGTTCTAAGATAACAAAAAAAGAAAAACAAATAGTAAAAAAATATCACTAAACAATAAAATAAAAGAAAAAGAAAAAACACTGGTCAGTTGTTCACGGATATGCCAAATTTGCAGTTGGGAAACATTCTGCAACGGAACCAAAACAAGACATTTGCATAATATGCTTTACTATGTATGACTGAAAAGAAATGTCTCAAATTATTCATTTATTATTAATTACTCATTTCCAGCACCACTGATAATGACAGGAAGGAAAAATAGACTACAAAAAAGTTCTAAGATAACAAAAAAGAAAAACAAATAGTAAAAAAATATCACTAAACAATAAAATAAAATAAAAAGAAAAAACACTGGTCAGTTGTTCACGGATATAAGTTACAAAAAAAGAAAGAAATTATAAAATAAATAATTCAACAAATAGAATTGAATGCAAAAATTAGAATAAAAAGAAAGCAGACTAGTCAATTGTTGATTGCTGTAAGTTGCAAAAATGAATAAATAAATCAAATAGAATGAAAAGGAAAACAGACTAGTCAGCTGTTGATTTGATTTAAGTTACGAAAAGGGAAAAATAAATGAAGTTAGTCAAAAAAAAAAAAACAGATCAAGACTAGAATAGAATAAGAAAACAGACTAATTAGTTCTGGGTTTTTTGTTACAAAAAAAGGAAAACTAAATAAAACGAAAAAAAAAAAAAAAAACTGAATAGAATAAAAAAAAAAGAAAAGAAAATAAGTCAGTTGTTGGTTGACTGGTCCAACATGCTGCGGTGGGGTTTATAAAGTCATGGTCAAAAGTTTTGGCGGCTTTTATTGGCAAAAAAATATAATGGGTCAATATTTACAGTGTTGACTATTGTTCTTCATAACCTCTGCAATTCACTCTGGCATGCTGGATATTAGCTTCTGGGCCAAATCCTGACTGATGGCGATCCATTCATGCCTTAGTTCTCGCAGTTGATCACAATTTGTGGGCTTCTGCTTGTCCACTCGCCTTTTGAGGACTAACCACAGGTTTTATATGGGATTGAGATCCGGGGAGTTTCCTGGCCATAGATCCAAAATTTCAGTGTAATGATCTTCGAGCCACTTCTTTATCACTCTTGCTTTGTGACATGCTGCTCCATCATGCTGGAAAATGCACGGATCATCACCAAATTGCTCATGGATCGTTGGAAGAAGCCGCTCTTGCAGGACATTTTGATACCATTCTTTATTCATGGCAGTGTTTTTGGGCAGAATTATGAGAGAGCCCACTCCCTTGGAGGAAAAGCAACCCCACACATGGATGGTCTCAGGATGCTTCACTGTAGGCACAACACAGGACTCATGGTAGCGTTCACCTTTTCTTCTCCGAACAATCTATTTTCCAGATGTCCCAAACAGTCGGAAGAGAGCTTCATCAGAGAAAATAAGTTTGCACCAGTCTTCTGCTGTCCAGTCCTTGTACTTCCAACGGAATTTCAGTCCGTCTTTGACGTTTTTCTTGGAGAGAAGTGGCTTCTTTGCTGCCTTTCTTGACACCAGGCTGTTGTCCAAAAGTGCGTGCAGATGCTCTCACAGCAACCTGCTGCCATTCCTGAGCAAGCTCTGCACTGCTGGTGACACGATTCTGTAGCGGTCTTGGCGCTTGCTGGACACTCTGGGACGTCCTGAAGACTTCTTCACTGCAGTCGAACCTCTCTCCTTGAAGTTCCTGATGTGGTTCTTTCAGATGCAATATTCTTTGTAGCATTTTCCTTGCATGTGAGACCATTTTGATGCAAAGCGAGGATAGCTGCACGTGTTTCTTTGGAGGTAAACATTGCTAACAAGAACACAATGATTGGAAGCGCTTCTTCTCTCCTTTTATAGCAATCACTCTACTCTTACAATCTAACTAATATGATAGTGATTTCACCTGACTAGTACTCATTCATACTTTCACATGTGCTGCTGATATGATTGGTCAATTAATGTTAGCTGGTCATTTTGTGTCAGGATCAAAAAACTGTGAATTTTTTTGTGAAAAGTTCATTTTTTGGCCAATGAAGCGTTTAGCAATTATTTAAAAATAATTTAGAAACAATGTGAATGAACACCACAACAGCTTAAGCAGCAAACTTTGCAAAACACACAATTTATGTCACTGCCAAAACTTCTGGCCATGACTGGAGTGAGAGTTTGTTTAGTCATGGGCTGGTAATATGTCCTCACTTGCACTGTGTGTTGGGGTGATGGTACAGACACTCGTCTCCACTCTTGCACGCAGGCCAAAACTTGCAGCGTTCTGGAAGTTTCTGTCGTGTAGCCTGAACCGGCTCTACGTTCATGTCCTCGACCTCATCTAACTCTCTATCTGCAGGAGAAAGTCAGAATGAGGCTGAGCAGTGGAAATCAGAAAGCAGTGTTCACAACAGCTATATGTAACAGGTTACATTTTCCAGAAAAATAACATATATATATTTAGGGCTGCACGATACTGGAAAAACCTCACATTGCGATATTTTATTTTTCTGCGATATGAAAAAAATAAAATAAAATCACCACATGACTTGAATAGTTTATTTGGAAAACAAAATGATCAATGATTGGGGTGATTTTGTAGGCGAGTAAATCAGGATAGGAAATAAACAAATTACAAGCACAGATAATAACAGAACAAAGATACAAATGAAATAAGCTGTGCTTTATATTTTTCCAGGTACGTCTAACAGAATTCAGGTACAGAAATTGAATAATCAAAATGTAAAATGACACTGCATAGTCTTCACTGTATAAATTGAATGTAATAAATCTGTGTTAAAGCTACAAAAGTGATTTTTCTTTGTGTTTTGTTGTTTGATTAACATTCATAACACAGAAAGCCTCAGGAACATTAAACTGCTGTAAACCAATATACTGTTAACACATCCATTTTCTTTCTCAATTGTTTCCCTTCACCGAAGCAATAAGCAACTGCATTTACAAGGATACTTGCAGAGCACAGTATTTCAGGCACAAATAGATGTGAACAGAACTCAGTGTTCACGTGCATCTGCGTGGCTCTCGCCGTGTCTACACCGGACGCGAGCGGCGCAGCGCGACAAAATACAATGAACCCATTATAATCAGTAATGCTGTCTACCCTGGATGCGGCGCGGCACGACACGACAAATCCTCAACAGTAAACTGATGCCGCGTTCTATTTCTGATGTACTGACACAAAGTTCAAATGATATGCAACGGTCGATTTGTCACGTCCAGTGTAGAGACTTTAGGGCCATTCACATGTCGTGCCTAAAAACGTGTGGGAAAACGCCAGTCGCGCCACTTTCTCCTTCTTTCCAAAGCGCTCGGGAGCTTGCGCTTTCGTGGCATCTGCAGTTGCTAAGCAACCGTGACCTGCGCTCTCCTCGACGACTCGGAAGTTTCAACAAAGGATAAATGGATTTCCAGCACTGAAAATCGTGTGCAGTAGCTCTGCTATTTAAAATGAGTATCTCTGTACAGCTGTTGCCTTTCGTTTCCGGGACAATTCCTGCCAGGAGGGTGCCATTCATTGAGGTGAAGAGCTACGGCATCAGGGACTGAACTGATGCTTTCACTATATCCAAATTCACTCACCCTGCTGCTCTCCGCTGAGCTCCTGTAGCTCCGGCTGGATCCCGACCTTTCCTGACCTCTCGTGACATCTGAGGACCTGTAAGTGTCCGCAGTTTGTCTCGAAGACTCCAGCGCTGACCTTGGCCTGTTCGCAGTCGAGCGGCTGTATAAAGCCTGAGAGGTCAAGCTCTGCTCCAGGGAGTCGTAGCCAATGAGGTCATCGTCCAGATCAGGCTTGATGTCAATCACAGCTTCTGACGACTCCATCAGCGGTTTGACAGTGGAAGTGAGTCTGGAGGGTCTTTCAGAAGGTGGTGAGTAATCATGGTTAAAGAGATATTTCAGCCAAAAGTTGACGGGAGCCATTGATTTCCATAGTATGGACAAAAATACTACATAAGTCAATGGCTAGTTGGCTACCAGCAACTGTTTGGTTACCAACATTCTTCAAAATTCAAAATATATTATTTTATGTTCAGCAGAAGAAAGAAACTCAAGACAGGTTTCAAACAACTTCAGAGATTTTCATTTTTGGGTGACCTATCCCTTTAAGACAAATTTGCAGTGATTTGCTGATCCACTCTTGGGAATTAAATACCTGGTGCTGTTCTCGTGGGCGGAGCTTGAGACACGCCCCTCCAGCTTATCAGAACGTGAGCTGGAAACAGCCAGAGCACAAGGCTCCGCCCCCCTCCTGTTGTTTTCTGCTGGGATGCTGGTCTCTGAGAGCAGAACGGATGGAGGGAGAGATGTGGGCTCTGCAAAACAAACTGAAATATTGGTAAACTGACTTAACCACACTAAAAAATTTGAAAAGATGCCTTGGCAACTAACCGATAAGTTTAATACGTTTAAACGGAGACACTAAAATTAATGGGAAATCGACAAAAACTGAAATAAAAATGAAACGTACATGAGGCTCCGGCTGGATCCCGACCTTTCCTGACCTCTCGTGACATCTGAGGACCTGTAAGTGTCCGCAGTTTGTCTCGAAGACTCCAGCGCTGACCTTGGCCTGTTCGCAGTCGAGCGGCTGTATAAAGCCTGAGAGGTCAAGCTCTGCTCCAGGGAGTCGTAGCCAATGAGGTCATCGTCCAGATCAGGCTTGATGTCAATCACAGCTTCTGACGACTCCTCCATCAGCGGTTTGACAGTGGAAGTGAGTCTGGAGGGTCTTTCAGAAGGTGGTGAGTAATCATGGTTAAAGAGATATTTCAGCCAAAAGTTGACGGGAGCCATTGATTTCCATAGTATGGGCAAAAATACTACATAAGTCAATGGCTAGTTGGCTACCAGCAACTGTTTGGTTACCAACATTCTTCAAAATTCAAAATATATTATTTTATGTTCAGCAGAAGAAAGAAACTCAAGACAGGTTTCAAACAACTTCAGAGATTTTCATTTTTGGGTGACCTATCCCTTTAAGACAAATTTGCAGTGATTTGCTGATCCACTCTTGGGAATTAAATACCTGGTGCTGTTCTCGTGGGCGGAGCTTGAGACACGCCCCTCCAGCTTATCAGAACGTGAGCTGGAAACAGCCAGAGCACAAGGCTCCGCCCCCCTCCTGTTGTTTTCTGCTGGGATGCTGGTCTCTGAGAGCAGAACGGATGGAGGGAGAGATGTGGGCTCTGCAAAACAAACTGAAATATTGGTAAACTGACTTAACCACACTAAAAAATTTGAAAAGATGCCTTGGCAACTAACCGATAAGTTTAATACGTTTAAACGGAGACACTAAAATTAATGGGAAATCGACAAAAACTGAAATAAAAATGAAACGTACATGAGCTAATGAAAATGACTAAATTATAAAAAATTACAGAAATAAATGCGAATTCAAAATTATTTTTTAATATAATTAAACCTTAAAACTGATACACATGGAACAAACTGACACATTTCCAGTCAATAGGTCACAATATAATTAAATGTTTAATTACTTATTATGTTGTTATGTTGTTATTAAATAATATTGAATGCAAAAAAAGTTAAGAAAACCATGCACGATAGGATGTAAAAAGTCACGACATGACTGTAAACATGATCTCCAACATAACACATACCAACTGCAACCGATCTGAGCTTGTCCAGAACACCATGTAGCCTACAACACACACAAACAGCATTAACTTCACTGTTTTATACTTTATTGGTTACCAACATTCTTCAAAATTCAAAATATATTATTTTATGTTCAGCAGAAGAAAGAAACTCAAGACAGGTTTCAAACAACTTCAGAGATTTTCATTTTTGGGTGACCTATCCCTTTAAGACAAATTTGCAGTGATTTGCTGATCCACTCTTGGGAATTAAATACCTGGTGCTGTTCTCGTGGGCGGAGCTTGAGACACGCCCCTCCAGCTTATCAGAACGTGAGCTGGAAACAGCCAGAGCACAAGGCTCCGCCCCCCTCCTGTTGTTTTCTGCTGGGATGATGGTCTCTGAGAGCAGAACGGATGGAGGGAGAGATGTGGGCTCTGCAAAACAAACTGAAATATTGGTAAACTGACTTAACCACACTAAAAAATTTGAAAAGATGCCTTGGCAACTAACCGATAAGTTTAATACGTTTAAACTGAGACACTAAAATTAATGGGAAATCGACAAAAACTGAAATAAAAATGAAACGTACATGAACTAATGAAAATGACTAAATTATAAAAAATTACAGAAATAAATGCGAATTCAAAATTATTTTTTAATATAATTAAACCTTAAAACTGATACACATGGAACAAACTGACACATTTCCAGTCAATAGGTCACAATATAATTCAATGTTTAATTACTACACTGAGTTATGTTGTTATTAAATAATATTGAATGCAAAAAAAGTTAAGAAAACCATGCACAATAGGATGTAAAAAGTCACGACATGACTGTAAACATGATCTCCAACATAACACATACCAACTGCAACCGATCTGAGCTTGTCCAGAACACCATGTAGCCTACAACACACACAAACAGCATTAACTTCACTGTTTTATACTTTATCAGCACAACCGTTTTCAACATTAATAATAATCAGAAATGTTTGTTGAGCAGCAAATCAGCATATTATGATGACTTCTGAAGGATCATGTGACACTGAAGATTGGAGTGATGATGCTGAAAATTCAGCTTTGATCACAGAAATAAATTACATTCTGAAATGTATTCAAATATAAAACTGTTATTTTAAATTGTAATAATATTTCACAATATTACAGTTTAAAAAAATAAATACAACTTTGGAAAGCAGAAGAGACTTCTTTAAAAATAAATAAATAAATAAACAAACAAACAAACAATCTTACCGACCACAAACCTCACAATGTAGATAGGGAGACTTTCACCTACCATACGGTGAACTTGATTGTATTGTTGCCTAGAAACAAGGACAGGTCGTCTGCCATCTGCTTTGGGTTCTTCTTATTGGCCACCATGACCATGATGTAATCCGGAAGCTCCTCGTCTGACAGAGACACACAGTAACATGTTTAATCTGATCTGAACACAGCCAATGAACCATCATATTAATGCAGAAATCGTTTAATAGAGATCCTGTTTCCCATACAACATCAGTTAGACATGCACGAAGACGGAAGAATTTACTTCTGATTTAAATTAACCTTGAATAATAATGATTACAACTAATTTGTATAATTTATTCTTATTGTTTAAATAGAATTGCTGCTTTCTTAATTTACTCTGCATTGTTAGGGAATAGTTCACCCCCCCCCAAAAAAAAGAAAAAAGAAACTTCACCCTTCTCCCTCAGTCCATCCACGATGTTTGTTTTTTTTCAAGTTTGTTTCTTCATCAGATTTGGAGAAATTTTGCAATCCATCACTTGTTTACCTGTGGATCCTCTGTAGTGAATGGGTGCCGTCAGAATGAGAGTTGATAAAAACATCCCAATAATCCACAAGCAATCCACACCACTCCATTCCATCAATCAACGTCTTGTGAATTGAAAAGCTGTGTGTTTGTTAGAAACAAACCCATCGATAAGAAGTTAACTTCAAACATCTGCTTCTGGCTAAAATATGAGTCCTCTGTTTATAACATTGGTTACTCTAGCTTTTCAATTAACAGAAGAGCTTTTCACATGATGTTAAGTGATGGACTGGAGTGGTGTGGATTATTGTGATGTTTTTATCAGCTGTTTGGACTCTCATTCTGACGGCACCCATTCACTGCAGAGGATCCATTGCTGAGCAACTGATGGAATGCTACATTTCTACAAATCTGTTCTGATGAGCACACAAACTTATCTATATCTTGGATGGCCTGAGAGTGAATACATTTTAAGCAAAATTTCTTAATTTTATTTTAAAGGGGTCATATGATGCGATTTCAATTTTTCCTTTCTCTTTGGAGTGTTACAAGCTCTTGGTGCATAAAGAAGATCTGTAAAGTTGCAAAGACTAAAGTCTCAAAACCAAAGAGATATTCTTTATAAAAGTTAAGAGTCAGCCACGTCTACCTAAAACGGCTCGTTCTAACACGCCCCCACATGTCTACCTCACTATGTGGGAAGATTTGCATAACACCGCCCAAATGTTCATGCGTTTTGGGCAGTGTAGAGTAGCACTTGTTGTTTGTCATTTCTCTGATCACAAATGCAAATTTTATGTTTACGCGGTGCGATGCAAGGCAAGGCAACGCGTAAAAAGACAGTATAAGTCATTATAATCAGTAATTACGTCCCCACTGGACGCAACAAATGCCTCGTTTATAATGGGTTTTAATGTTTTTGTCTCGTCGCTCCGGCCGGGACACAGCATCAACAGTATGTGAGGGGCGTAACATTTCCGTCACACGCTTGAGGTATTCAGCCAATCACAATGCACTGGATAGCTGGCCAATCACAGCACACCTCGCTTCTCAGACCGATGAGCTTTGTAAAAATCGACACGGTTCAGAAAGGCGGGGCAGAGGAGAAACAATAAAGTACAGTATGTGGAAAATAATGTGTTTTTTTAAACTTTAAACCACATAAACACATTTCATTACACCAAATACATAAAATAATGTTCTTTTTAGCAGCATCATATGACCCCTTTAAGCTACTCATTTTGCATGGTAATATGTAGCTTATTTAAGCTATTGCAATTTTACATTGCACTCTATCTTATTGCATACAGCTGTGCTGCAAACACTTTGCAATACAAATAAAAAAGCTTCTATAAAGCCAGTGCAAGAGTGAGAATGTAACTGTTCATCAGCTGTAATTGTCACTTTGATCTGATTCTTTAAATATTTCACAGAACTTCCAGTTTTTTTTTCTGAAGCAAGCACACAAAAAAACTGATGAAACTATGTAGTGGATAATTTTTTTTTTATATATATCTGATGTGAGCTCTTACCCACATAAGCGCCGAGCTCTTGCAACTTTCCTTTGATAGCAGTCTGAAAAACAAGAAATTACATTACAGAAGACTAAACTAAATTTTATCTTCACACTAACTACCACATTTAACCTTTACAAAACAGTTCCGATGATGGCATCAGATGACAATCACATGGCACTTTAGAACATATCATGGTGCTGAAAGCTCATGTAACATAGTATTCATGGTATTCCCAACGTCCTGTTAAGAATACTATGGTACTTAGTGAAGATCACTGATATTCAAACACACAACAAACTTTTTACTATATTAAAAACAATCCAAACACATTTAATAAAACAGAAGTGCACACAAAATGCAAAAAAGAGCAACAACAGACACTCGCACTTAACAGGAAACATTCATTAAAACACAGCTGTAGGTTAGCGAGCACGCTAAACACTGCCGAAGACTGCGCATTGTAAACGGCTTACCCTTATTTTCTTGCTGATTTCAGTTCCGATCTCCATATTCGTTTGGTTTGTTGTTTCCCCTCGGATTCAAGATATTATTTAAATGAAGAGGACATTGAGAAAATAAGACAGAAGAACAGTTTGTTGCTGCTAGGCCTCGCGTGCCGCTTCTCTATTCATACTGCGCATGCGCAGCCAGGAGAGCACGACGGGCGCAGACAGGAAGCTGAGCACGACAGTATTAATAAAAACGAAATATAAGTGCCCGAGACGTACAAGTTTTTTTTAAATGTCTTTTTAAATACCATTCTTTTAAATTGCTCACTTCTGATATAAATAAAACAAAATAAATGTGTTTTTTAAATAATATTTATTATTTTATTTTTCTATGTACTTAATGATTAGACCAATTGAGTCATTAACTAAATCTTTCCTATAGAAAATGGTATAAAACGTGTTTATTTATTTTTTTAATCAACATGGATACAAATATTATAGGAACATGGCACATGTTTTAAACTGTTTTTAAATATGTCGCCATCTTGGACAACTTATTTGTCAGTGACAGTTAATATAAATTATTTTTGAAGTCCACCTATTTTTTTTTGTGCATTTTTTTTTACTGCGTATTTTAATTTTGTGCATTTTTTTTATTATTATGAAATAATATATTGCTTTGTCTAATTTAAATGTTATTTGCGCCGCTCCTCCAGTCCGCCAGGGTGCGCTAATGCGCACGCACAGACACAGACACACGCGCTCTCTCACACACAAACACGCATGACATCAGCTGTCAAACGGCGTGAGTTTGAAGAGATTCAGATATTCAGTCTTTAAATAAATGATCGAGAGTGAGAGGATGAGCCGGAGCTGTGTTTACATCTCTAAATCCTAAGAAGAAAGAGGAATAACGTGACGGCGAGTTAGATCCGCTCGAGAGAAACGCAGATGTACTGATAGCGGAGGATTCAGGGGGACTTTACGGGCGGTAAACGATGAGCTGGCTCGGCAGGAACGCAGTGATCGGTCTCGGTGTCGGTGTGACGATCAGCACCGGCCTGATCGCATTATTGATAATTAAAGAAGCTCTCAGGAGGAGAAACCGCCGTCGCCTGCTGCTGCACAACACGAGCTCCGCGTTACAGAACGAAACCGGTATGAACCAAAATGACCAAAACACATCATAGCCTACATCTGTGGTATGACTCTGATGTGTGTGTGTGTGTGTTCAGTAGACGCCGCGGCTCTTTCCGCTGCGGTGAGCGGTTTGTCTCCTGAGCAGCAGGTGGAGCTGAGGAAGACTCTGGATGAGGTGATGAAGAGCGTGTCCAGTCTGAGGAATGAGATCGCAGAGCTGCGGGAGGGTCTGAGGGACATCAGCACCACCATCGCTGAAGATGTCAAGTGGGTCAACTCTTTCTTCTCATCTGATTCTTACGGTGACCGGATAGGGACATGCTGCTCGGTTTTTATCATATTAACTCTGTGGGAACGTCGTAGTGGCCACGCGATATGTAAACAAACCTGCGTGTCCATAGCAACCTGGAGTTATCAGAAATAGGAATGATTAAAACATTAACATTTTTGAGTTAAGAATGAGAAGGCACATTGTGGCATTAAAGGGGTCATATGATGCGATTTAAATTTTTCCTTTCTCTTTGGAGTGTTGCAAGCACTTGGTGCATAAAGAAGATCTGTAAAGTTACAAAGACTAAAGTCTCAAATCCAAAGAGATATTCTTTATAAAAGTTAAGAGTCAGCCACGCCCCCCTAAAACGGCTCGTTCGAACACGCCCCCACATGTCTACATCACTATGTGGGAAGATTTGCATAACGCCGCCCAAATGTTCACGCAAATAAAGAAGGCGTAACTTTTATTCTCGCTGTAGTATTGTTGCTGCCGCCGCTGCCATGTCCTGAAGACGCTGTGTGATTCGTTGTGAAAGCGAAACTATTTTGTTTGGCCTTTCAAAAGACGATATCCGCTTCGTCATGCCTAGAGCTGATCCGTGCTGGTCGCTGAGGGAATACATCAACTTCACGCTGTGGATCGCCGGATCGGCTTTCACCGTGGACGAAGCGGAGTCCAGCCCGGGGTCATCACATATGGTTGCCGCTCCTTCGTCGAATCCGCCGGCCGCACCGTTCTCAATCCCGCCGCCTCAGCTCACTCTAGTGTTGACACGCGTGTTTCGTTGTGAAAGCGAAACTACTTTGTTTGTATTTTTTGTATTTGCGAAACTAGGGGAAGCCCCGGCTTAGTGTGCGCTGAGGCCGGGATAGAGTGAGCCGAGGCGGCGGGGTTGAGAACGGTGCGCCCGGAGGATGCGACGAATGAGCGGCAACCACATGTGACGGACCCCGGGCTCGATTCCGCTTCGTCCACGGTGAAAGTTGATGTATTCCCTCAGCGACCAGCACAGATCAGCTCTAGGCATGACGAAGCAGATATCGTCCTCTTTTGGAAGCCCAAACAAAGTAGTTACACTTTCACAACGAAGCACACAGCGTCTTCAGGACATGGCGGGAGCAACAATACTACAGTGAGACTAAAAGTTACGCCTTCTTTCTTTGCGTGAACATTTGGGCGGCGTTATGCAAGTCTTCCCACATAGTGAGGTAGACATGTGGGGGCGTGTTAGAACGAGCCATTTTAGGTAGGCGTGGCTGACTCTTAACTTTTATAAAGAATATCTCTTTGGATTTGAGACTTTAGTCTTTGCAACTTTACAGATCTTCTTTATGCGCCAAGAGCTTGTAACACTCCAAAGAGAAAGGAAAAATTGAAATCGCATCATATGACCCCTTTAAAATAAATTTTAAATTCTCAAAAGAGTCAAAGTTTTATTGGCATGATTGTTAAGCATTTACAGTATTTACAAAACATATATGGAAATTAATAAATTTTTTAAATACATAATAGATATGGTTAATTGAGTAACGAGATACATAAAATGAAGGGGAAAATAAATATGTACAAAAATCTTTACATGTAATATAGGTGTAATATAATACAATATAATTATAATAAAGCCAATAAAGTCTTCAATATTCAAAATAAAATGTTAATTTATTAATAAACCCCATTTTCGATAAAGTTGTTGTTTTGGACATGCAAGTTTATTTACACATTGAACTTGTGGCGATGAGAAAATGTTAACATAGGATCTCAAGGCCAAAAATTAAGTGAACCGAACATCACCGTATATTATCTCTCCTCTCTCACCCAGACCTCACCTGGGCATCTCTGTCACCTCAGTCTCTCTTCTGTCTCATCTGAGTTTTCTTCATCTCATCTGCCTCTGTTGTCTCTCTCCTTCCAGGAAGACTGTGGAGGAGAGTCAGAGATCGCGGCGGCGGCGCACGCTCATGCCGAGGGAACGCTCTGAATCCATGAGCTCCAGCTCCATTTACTTCACCGCCAGCGCCGGGGTCTCCAGTCTCTGTGACGACAGCGAGGTCGGGTAAGTCTTGTGTGCCAGGATGCCGTGTAGCTCTGGAGGCTGTGTTCGTTTCAGCAGTTGAGCTCTTCACAGGTACTCCACGGCCTATTCCAACGCCGAGTCCGACTACACGGACAGAGAGACGGATCGCGAGACGGATAAAGATGGTGAGGATGACGGGAGGGACTCTGAGGAGGAGAGCTGCGCCACGGTGCTCACTCTGAGACAGGACGATTCACAGGCTGAGGAAGAGGACGATGAAGATGCCGGGCTGATGGTGGACTGTTTAATGGACATTCCCAGCCCTGAACTTGCCCTCCTGCTCGCCCAGTGTGATCTGCTGCATGCAGGGGATTCTGGGAAAAAAGCAGAGGGCTTTCAGCTACTGATGGAGAACAGACCGCTGGTGAGATATTTAATGATAACTGAAGAGATATATGAAAAATATGCAAATCTTTGGATAATATTCAGCGTAAAAGCATTACTGTAACATGATTGTTTTGCTTTTTTACTAACTTTTATTCAGCAAGGATGCATGAGATTGATTAAAAGTGTCAGTAAATGCAATTACATTTTAAAAAATATTTCTATTTCAAATAAATACTGTTCTTTTGAACTTTCTGTTCATCAAACATATTAAGAAGCACAACTGTTTTCAACATTGATAATAAAAATAAATGCTTCTCGAGCAGCAAATCAGCATATTAGAATGATTTCTGAAGGATCATGTGACACTGAAGACTGGAGTAATGATGCTGAAAATTCAGCTTTGATCAGAGGAATGACATTTTAAAATATACTCAAATAGAAAACTGTTATTTTAAATTGAAATAAGATTTCACTATATTACTCTTTTTACTGTATTTTTTATTAAATAAATGCATCCTTCCTTGATGAGCAGAAGAGACTTTTTAAAAATATTAACAAATCTTATCAGCCCCAAACTTTTGAGTCATTGTGTATATTTTATAATACTTAAACATGAAGTATTTAGTTAATCATTTCAACTTTTTTTTTTACATGCATTTTACAAGCCCACAGATACAGAATTCAAAGTAAAGGTAAATTATATTAACTGTAATAAAATAGCGTTTCTTTGTGTATGTGTGGTCAGTATGCGGATAACGTGGAGTTTATGTGGCGACTGGCTCGCGCCTACAGCGACATGTGCGAGACGGCGGACAACAGAGAAGAAAAGAGAAACTACGCTGAGCAAGGTGAGGAAATATCACATGAGTGCCCTACAAAGTGGAGCACACTTCCTAACATCATGCTTTGAGAAAAACACTGCAAAGGCTAGGAAACATCCCCTGCTAAGTGTTGAGGGAGCATTACACACTCCATAAGGACTTGAAACGCAGCTTATAATGTACTGTACCTACACTACTGTACACTGACCTTTGACCTTTTGACACTGAAGGTCATTATGAGGCAGAGGCAGCGCTGACGAGGAATGAACTGAGCGCTGATTGTCACAAGTGGTATGAAAACACCACACACATATTCATCTTTACTGTATGAGATGAGTTTTAATGTCTGTAGTTTATGTCTGCACTCTCAGGTTTGCCATCCTCGCGCGCGTGTCTTCACAGTACGAGAGCATTCACGGAAAACTGAAAAGCGGTCGCGTACTGAAGGTGCGCCTGTGAGGCTTTATGTCAGTATTGCAGATGAACATGAGGGTCTTCTTAAGCGAGTAGCATGTTTAATGACTGTGTTTGTTTTGGATGTTCTGACAGGAGCATTTAGACCGAGCTTTGGCTCTACGTGATGATGATCCCATCTGTTTCTATCTGCTCGGCCGCTGGTGTTTAGAGGTCAGATCCGGCTGCTAAAACAAAGCCAACAGTATCTGTAATAATTCATACTGCTTGCTAATCCTCCCTGGACAAAATGTCAGTAGGATTTTAGATTATTGCAGAAAATAAGCAAAAGTGGTTACTAGCAAAAGTGTTTTGTTCATCAAGATAATCTTCACAACTGAACACCACTTTTATGAATTTTGAAGCCCAAATCAAGTCAACGTAATTTTATCTGTAAGGGCTTGTCACAGTACACATTGTTTTAAACCTCTGATGCTCTTCAGCTATTTTTGACCAACAAAAATGTATGTTTTGTTTATTAGAATTGTTTACTTCATCGGAATGGTACGAAACTTAGTATTGGTTTTGGCATTTGCTATGTGAACACAGAAAAAAATCATGGACAAAATTCAAAACGGTTAAATAGCCCTGAAAAAATTGTGACTAAAAGTCCAAAAGTGACTGCACTGGAAATTAATGGGAAACCCTTTCCTAGTGGAAACGTTTGGTACTGCGCCTAAACAAAATCTTACTGAAAGCAAATTTTCTGAGATAAATCTCAGACTTGTTTAGATTTATTTGATTTTCTCTCAGTTTTAGATTAAAACGTGTTTCAGAAAATATGTATTTCATATAAAATTTGAAAGTTTAAACTTCTATAACTTTTTTCACTTTTTAAACTTTTTTTCACTTAAAGGTTTAGTTCACCCAAAAATGAAAATTAGCCCATAAATTACTCACCCTCAAGTCATCCTAGGTGTATATGACTTTCTTCTTTCAGACGAATCCAGTCGGAGTTATATTAAAAATTGTCTTTGATCTTTCAAGCTGTTTAATGCCACTCAGCGGGTGTTGCATGCATCAGTCCAAAAGAAGTTAAATAAAAAGCGCCCATCCATAAGAAAAAAAATTCTCACATGGCTCGGGGGGTGAACAAAGGCCTACTGTAGCGAATCGATGCATTTTTGTAAGAAAAATATCCATATTCAAAATGTAATAATCACTTTAATGTAGCTTGCGCTCACTGTTGTACACTGGAAGCAGCTCCGGGCGGATGGTGGGTGACGTATGAGGTCAGCTTTGTGCATGCGCCGCTCAGAAGTGACGAACGCGGAAGCGCAGCGGAGAGATCAAAACAAAACAACGGTCACTTATTAGAAGTACAAAACAAGAATTTGTAAAGAAGAATGTTGGAGGATTTCGATATAAACCAAGAGGAGACTGATTTTCCTTTGCTAAAGTAAGGAAACTTTGCTTCCTTTGCTCCTGTTAACAAACGTTGGTTTTCACGAGACTCACCGGCGCATGCGCAACGCTGACCTCATACGTCACCCACCCGGAGCTGCTTCCATGTATAACTGTTGGCGCAAGCTACTTTAAAGTGATTATTACGTTTTGAATATGGATATTTTTCTTACAAAAATGCATCGATTCGCTACAGAAGGAGCGTGGGAGACACTTTTTTTTTATGGATGGGCGCTTTTTATTTAACTGCTTTTGGACTGATGCATGCAACACCCGCTGACTGACATTAAACAGCTTGAAAGATCAAAGACCATTTTTAATATAACTCTTGACTGGATTCGTCTGAAAGAAGAAAGTCATATACACCTAGGATGACTTGAGGGTAAGTAATTTATGGGCTAATTTTCATTTTTGGGTGAACTAACCCTTTAAACAATAATCTACCCAGTGCCTTCTTTAAAAATAGATCAAACTCAAAATTTACAACAGTTTAACTTGGAAATGTAATTTTAAATCTAATTTAGTACTATAAAATCCCATAAAAGTACAAAATATTAAATAAAAAACATTATTTAACTAAAATATAGTACATTAATTTAACTGAAGTAAAAAATTCTGTCATTATTGCCCGCGAAATGAGAAGCACCAGAGGGTTAAAGCAGCTTTACAGAAAATCATAATGTTCATGTTTATAATATCTTAATATATCCATGCCTTATAGTCACCATTAGCAGATTAAAGCTAGGCAAATAATATAGATTACATTTTGTGACAACATAAACAATCCCAGAGCCTATGATGAGTTTTGCAGATGAGTTTACCTGTTCGGTGTGATGATGTTTAATGTCATCAACAACCTCTTTAGTCCCATTTAGACAGTTGTTAGCAACTGCCTTTTTATAGTATTAAAAAATAATCACAAGTGAGTATTACTAATGTATTTTATAAAACAGGAAAATATCTTGAGCTTGTGTTAACCACAGAAAAAAACCCATTTTAAAAACAAACCGATTCTGGGATCTAACGTAAAAAACAGAATCTAAAGTAAAAAAAAAAGTTAATCGCTGATGTTAACAAATGACCCATAATATCTGTGAGATGCACATGTTTGTGTGTGTGTTGTAGGTGAGCTCTCTGGGTTGGTTGGAGAGGAAAACGGCTGCCACGCTTTATGAGACTCCTCCCACATCCTCACTGAATGAAGCTCTGGAGAACTTCCTCAAGGTAAAGACGAGTCTTATGTACAGCTTCAACAACTGAGAAGATTCATTAAACTCATGCTGATGTTTCTGATTGTCTGATCTCTAGGCAGAGGAGTTAAATCCAGGCTTCTCCAAAACAGTTCGCCTTTATATCGCCAAGGTAAATGTATTGTCTATAACGGGTTTATTCTTCAAGATGTGTCATTCTGTTAAGGCAAGACAGGTACAACAAGTGAAGAGAGTCATTTTAATTGTTAAACTAATAGATATCACCATTTCCCCGTTGATTAAAAACAGTACATTAAGAAAATAATAATAAAATAATACATGTTTTTCAGAACATAGTTTTTTTTTAAAATAGGTAAATAATGCATTATCTAATTTAATACACATTTCCAGAACAGAAATCTAAACATTGGAGAAAATCAGGTTTAAAATTGTTTCATTTTGTTGACATATTGAGGGGGTTTTGGATATGTATTTTATCACTCCATAAATCAGAAAAATTCTGTCAACACCCAGAAAAAATACACTTAACAATGTTTTTAGGTGTCAAATGTCATTAAAATAAGGCAAATGCTATATAAACAAACATAGATTGGAATATGGATATGTATTTTATCACTCCATAAATCAGAAAAATGCTGTCAACACTCAGAAAAAAAAAAAAACTCAGTTTGAAACTCATTTTGAAGAAACAGCTGTATGTATGTAAGTTTTTTTTTACCTTGAAATAAGTTTCAGGATGATGGCACACTGACTTTTGATGAAACAAACTGCTTTTGTTTCCCAAACGTCTGTTCTGGAAAAGTTTGGTGAGCGGAAAGGGCGAATTGCTTTATGGCAGCAACAAATGCACGTGTAGAGCTGTAATATTTACGACAGCGAATTCTTCTCACTTAACTGTTAGGGGGCTCCAAAGTCACAAAAATACACAAAACAATGGTTTAGCCTGTAGTATGTTGCCTTAAGGAACTGTTTACACAAAAATAATTATTCTGCTCCTTTTAAAACTTCTTATTGGGAAACGATGCATTGTATATCCCTTTGTTTACAGTGTCATAAGGAGCTAGGAAACATGTCAGAGGCCAGAAATTGGGTCCAATTAGCTCTGAGCACACTAGCCGGAGCAAATGAGGTAAACATGCTCTTCATAGTTCATTGCTGATTTGAAGTTTTGTGTTTCATATTAATAGTTTTGTTTCTTCAGGATTGTGACAGCGCAGCTTTACAGGAGGAGCTGAAGGCTTTGATTGACAGTACAACTGACCAATCGAAGCAGTGTGAATAATTAGGGTGGGGTCTAATGCTAACTGTCATCTAATCTTTTTACATTTTACCTGGTATGTGCTCTATTTATTTAATGTTGTTTGCAGATGTGCATTAAAACATTTTCAGTAATCTCAAAAAAAAAAAAAAATCGAAATATTATATATTAAAATAGTTTACTATTGTTCACATATCTCCTTCACAAAACACTGCATTTCATTCCTTACAAAAGATGAAGGTAACTTGATGACTAATGATTAAAAATCATTCTTAATTTTTATATTTAAACATGCTGTGAAATTAAGTATTTAATTGTTTAATCAATTACAAAATGACTGACGTTTGATTTTGTTTTGACATGAAGTGAATTCCTGAAATATGACAATAAAATGGCACAATTATCTCGGATTTTGCTGTTTTTCAATGGTTTTAACTGATGGTATCATACCAAAAATGCACTTTAATTAGTTTAACAGATAAAACACTTTAATTCGGAGTAGTTTATGTACAAGAAAAAGGTTTAGTCCAGACAAAACAAACAAATATAACATAAGATAGATAGATATATAAATAACAAAAAGTATAAAGGCGGCTGACATTACAGTAAAGAGCAAATAATTACACCAGCTCAAATCATTCAGATCCATCAATCTGCATATATGTAAATAAACCATGAATTTCACTCTGAAGGATTCATTCTCTTTCCAAAATCTTTTCGATTCATTCCAGACTAAACCATATGTGTCCACATCTACACATTTCAATCATTTTACAGGAGTCTTTTCTCTGGCAGATGGTCTCATATCACGCACTCAGGTTCTCTGGTTGGCATCATTTCAGTCTTTAGCGTCACCCACTCCATCAGCATTAATGGCAAACATTGCCTCCGCCTCAGGCAAACATGGAGAGTCATAGATCTTACATATCCGCGTCTCTCCTCGACCCTTTCGCAGATATAATCTACAAGAGAGACAGAATTGAGATATTATTAATCTATAGAGTATGAGAGTATCAGACAGCAACCATGATCATCATCCAATGAGAAGTTTTACCGAGTAGTCGAGGCGTGTGCTAGAATATTTCCTCCAATCGGCTTCTTGGGATCTGCTGAAAACATGGCCGCTCCATCCACCTGCGCTACCACCTGGTTAGTGATGACGACGGCCACACCAAACTACAAACCAGATTTAAAGAACGCAACATATTTAGAAAATATTTCCATGAGCTCACATCATATACAGGTGTATCTCAAAAAATTTTAACATCGTGAAGAAGTTCTTTTTTTTGTAACATTTCAAAAAGATTCCTTACATGTAAAGTAAAACATTTCAAAAAATTTTGAGTTTACAGCTCATGAAAGTCAAAAATCCAGTATCTCAAAATATTAGAATATTTCCTAAGATCAAACCAAAAAAGAAAGTAAAGGATTTGCAAAACAGGAAAGCTCAAGTTCTTTAAAGTACGTTCATTTATGCACTCAATACTTGCTCAGTGCTCCTGAAGCACAAATTCCAGCATCAGTGAGGTGTGGCATGGAAGTGATCAGCCTGTGGCACTGCTGAGGCACTACTGAAGCACAGGTTACTTTAATAGCGGCTTTCAGCTCATCTGTATTGTTGGATCGACTGTCCAAATCAAGCACAGTAATATTTTGGTCAGCAAACCACTTGGAAGTGGTTTTGGCACTGTGTGGGCAGATGCTAAGTCCTGCTGGAAAAGGAAATCAGCATCTCCATAAAGCTTGTCGATGGAAGCATAACGTGCTCCAAAATCTCCTGGTAGATGGCTGCATTGACTTTGGACTTGATAAAACACATTAGACCAACACCAGCAGACGTCACGGCACCCCAAATCATCAGACTTCAGAAACTTCACATTGGACTTCAAGCAGCTTGGATTCTGTGCCTCTCCAATCTTCCTCCAGACCTTGATTTCCAAATGAAATGCTAAATTTACTTTCATCTGAAAAGAGGACTTTGGACCAACAACAGCAACAGTCCAGCTCTTTTTCTCCTTAGCCCCGGTACGATGCTTCTGACGTTGTTTTTGTTTCAGAAGTGGCTTGGTAGCCCTTTTCCTGAAGACGTCTGAGCGTGGTGACTCTTGTTGCACTGACTCCAGCTTCAGTCAACTCCTTGTGAAGCTTTCCCAAGTGTTTGAATCGGCTTTGCTTGACAGTATTCTCAAGCTTGCAGTCATCCCGGTTGCTTGTGCACCTTTTCCTACCCATTTTCTTCCTTCCAGTCAACTTTGCATTTAATGTGCTTTGATACAGCACTCTGTGAACAGCCACCCCTTTCAGTAATGACCTTCTGTGACTTACCCTCTTTGTGGAGGGTGTCAATGATGGTCTTCTGGACCATTGCCAAGTCAGCAGTCTTCCCCATTATTGTGGTTTCAAAGAACAAGAGATACCCGGAATTTATTCTGTAGGGATGGTCATTTAATGAAACTCAAATGTAAATATTCTAATATTTTGAGATACTGGATTTTTGACTTTCATGAGCTGTAAGCTTTAATCATCAATTAAAACAAAAAAACTTTTGAAATGTTTTACTTTAACATGTAATGAATCTAGAATATATAAAAGTTTCACTTTTTGAAATAAGGTAAAAAAAAACAAAAAAAACTTTCACAATATTCAAATTTTTTGAGATGCACCTGTACATGTCGTAAGTCAAGTCGCATTTATTGGTTTAAACAATACACATGCTTTACAACATACAAAAAGCTTTACAGTAATAAACAGGAAACTAACAGTAATGTTCCAAATTTTTTTATACAAATTCAATTTTAACTGTAAACAGAGTTCCCACTCTTTCATGAACACCAGATTCAAGGACTTTTTCAAGCACCATTTATTTTATATCAAGCACCTATCAAATTCACACCCCAGCATATGTAGTGTCATGAAATACCTTACATTACTTAACATTTCACTTACACTTAACATTTACATAAAACATTTCAGAGTAACAATGTTTTGAATGTGTAGGTTTCATAAATTTAGACCGTTTTGAGCAGTCGTGTTCAAAGGAATTTAATGAAATCTATTGAAGTCAGTATTGGTAATATTCAAATTAAATTTCTAAAATATTGATAAAATATGCATCAAACTGATTTTTGCTGTAGTTCTTGAACAAGATTTAAATTGGAAAGAATTTCTCAATTTTTTAATTAATAAAAAGTGGTTAAATGTTGTAATAACATGGTAAAAGCTGATGACAACAAATTTGCACATTCACTCAAAAGATACGTTACTCATTAATAAATAAACTCAAGTCAAAATAATTTAGTAAATTACTTTATTGTAAATCCCATTTTTTCATCTTTGACCTAGAGGAATGCAGCTGCTCAAACATGCAGCTGCTCAAAAAGTCAGTATTTTTTGAAAATATTTCATGCAACACCAGCAGACGTCACGGCACCCCAAATCATCAGACTTCAGAAACTTCACATTGGACTTCAAGCAGCTTGGATTCTGTGCCTCTCCAATCTTCCTCCAGACCTTGATTTCCAAATGAAATGCTAAATTTACTTTCATCTGAAAAGAGGACTTTGGACCAACAACAGCAACAGTCCAGCTCTTTTTCTCCTTAGCCCCGGTACGATGCTTCTGACGTTGTTTTTGTTTCAGAAGTGGCTTGGTAGCCCTTTTCCTGAAGACGTCTGAGCGTGGTGACTCTTGTTGCACTGACTCCAGCTTCAGTCAACTCCTTGTGAAGCTTTCCCAAGTGTTTGAATCGGCTTTGCTTGACAGTATTCTCAAGCTTGCAGTCATCCCGGTTGCTTGTGCACCTTTTCCTACCCATTTTCTTCCTTCCAGTCAACTTTGCATTTAATGTGCTTTGATACAGCACTCTGTGAACAGCCACCCCTTTCAGTAATGACCTTCTGTGACTTACCCTCTTTGTGGAGGGTGTCAATGATGGTCTTCTGGACCATTGCCAAGTCAGCAGTCTTCCCCATTATTGTGGTTTCAAAGAACAAGAGATACCCGGAATTTATTCTGTAGGGATGGTCATTTAATGAAACTCAAATGTAAATATTCTAATATTTTGAGATACTGGATTTTTGACTTTCATGAGCTGTAAGCTTTAATCATCAATTAAAACAAAAAAACTTTTGAAATGTTTTACTTTAACATGTAATGAATCTAGAATATATAAAAGTTTCACTTTTTGAAATAAGGTAAAAAAAAACAAAAAAAACTTTCACAATATTCAAATTTTTTGAGATGCACCTGTACATGTCGTAAGTCAAGTCGCATTTATTGGTTTAAACAATACACATGCTTTACAACATACAAAAAGCTTTACAGTAATAAACAGGAAACTAACAGTAATGTTCCAAATTTTTTTATACAAATTCAATTTTAACTGTAAACAGAGTTCCCACTCTTTCATGAACACCAGATTCAAGGACTTTTTCAAGCACCATTTATTTTATATCAAGCACCTATCAAATTCACACCCCAGCATATGTAGTGTCATGAAATACCTTACATTACTTAACATTTCACTTACACTTAACATTTACATAAAACATTTCAGAGTAACAATGTTTTGAATGTGTAGGTTTCATAAATTTAGACCGTTTTGAGCAGTCGTGTTCAAAGGAATTTAATGAAATCTATTGAAGTCAGTATTGGTAATATTCAAATTAAATTTCTAAAATATTGATAAAATATGCATCAAACTGATTTTTGCTGTAGTTCTTGAACAAGATTTAAATTGGAAAGAATTTCTCAATTTTTTAATTAATAAAAAGTGGTTAAATGTTGTAATAACATGGTAAAAGCTGAT
>NW_015505347.1:425665-455925 GCF_001515645.1 Sinocyclocheilus grahami | reverse complement strand
ACCTTACATTACTTAACATTTCACTTACACTTAACATTTACATTAAACATTTCAGAGTAATAATGTTTTGAATGTGCAGGTTTCATAAATTTAGATCATTTTGAGCAGTCATGTTCAAAGGAATTTAATGAAATCAGTACTGGTAATATTCAAATAAAAATATTAAAATATTGATAAAATATGCATCAAACTGATTTTTGCTGTAGTTCTTGAACAAGATTTAAATTGGAAAGAATTTCTCAATTTTTTAATTAATAAAAAGTGGTTAAATGTTGTAATAACATGGTAAAAGCTGATGACAACAAATTTGCACATTCACTCAAAAGATACGTTACTCATTAATAAATAAACTCAAGTCAAAATAATTTAGTAAATTACTTTATTGTAAATCCCATTTTTTCATCTTTGACCTAGAGGAATGCAGCTGCTCAAACATGCAGCTGCTCAAAAAGTCAGTATTTTTTGAAAATATTTCATGAACATTTTAAACCTTGTACATGTGCAAATCTGCAAAAAATGACTTTCTATTTGCTTTTAAACTGTAAACGCTTTTCACGAAGCTGTTTTTTCCCATTTTTTTAAGTTCTACATTTTTCTCCTTAGCTCCATGTTGCAGTAAGTTTTGAGAGTTCATTTTTAGTCCATCTCCTATCCTGAAAGTCTGTCTTCCAGAGACTGACAAAAATGAGCTCCTAAAATTTACTGCCAGATTCTGGAAGATAAATCCTTCAAACAGTGGTACAAGAGGATGTGGTGCTGGTCCTTCAAGAGTCACTCTCAACTTATCGGTCCATAAAGCCTATAAAAATAGTCTTCATGTATTTCACAACACTTCAGAATGTTATTCTAATTAAGTGAGGGTCATTTTGTAGGATTTGTTACCCAAGCAAAGTCTCTAAGAACCTGACACCTTGTACTTCTGGAGACTCCAGGAAGGTTGCAGTTCTGGAAAATAGTTGCACTGAAGACTAAATGCTTCCTGATGGTTTCACACCTAATTCTTCACATTAATTCTTAATTCTTTTGCAGTTAACGTTTGTATTTTCTTCACCTGTTTTTTTTCTGACCCCGCTGTCCCAGTGAGCATTTTGCTGACCAATGGTCATGCCTTAACTTTGACATTTCTGTATTGCATTAGTTTTTAATATTTCTCATGAGGATTTAATAATTTTTGACTTCTCAGTCGGAGTTAAATCTGTTTTTTTTTTTTTGTGTGGCTTATTTCATCCGTAAAACCCCTGCCTAATAATTCTGCACACCTTAAGGAGTTTTTCATTTCTAGCCTTCATGGACAATTATATACAGCATCACTTCTAAATTATTAAATACAAAAATAATAGTAGTTATTAAGATTGATGTGGTTTGGAATTGGTAAAATGTGCTTGGAAAAAAATATGATCAGAATATCAACGTGCCTAATAATTATGCACACACTGTAAGATGTGCTCCCTTTACACAGAGTGCCGCTATATTGCAAAATAGAAAGTGAAATTGAACAGCAAGCGCTAATTCAAATGCGATTTCAATACCCTGTATATTGATACGGCTCCCTGATGTGCGAAAATTATGGGGTTAAAGCAAAAAAAATATTTTGACTGAAATTTTCCTCAGCCAAACCCATCACACACCCAGTTTAAGAGCAGTGTTTTTCTTCTTGTAATTAGGAGCACTTGTCCTCCTAATTTAAAAAATGTAGGAGCACCTTCTGATCAATAATCAAAAATTCAGATTGAAAAATCAAGAATTAGCCTTCATAATACGAGCTGACATTTGACTCAAAGTGATTTCAGGGGCATTTTCTTTATACCTTTGTAAATGTATTTTTCTAATTTTATTAAATGCATGCAGTGTTTCTGTAGTGTCTTGTAATTAGGAGCGCTTGTCCTCCTAACTTAAAAAATGTAAGCGCACCTTCTGATCAAAAATCAAAATTCTGATCAAGAATTAGCCTTCATAATACGAGCTAACATTTGACTCAAAGTGATTTCAGGGGCATTTTCTTTATACCTTTGTAAATGTATTTTTCTAATTTTATTAAATGCATGCAGTGTTTCTGTAGTGGCAGGACTATTTCTCATGGACCACGCGTTTGCGTTTTCATGTGGACAGAGATTTTTTTTAAAACGGAAGAAGGAAAACCTCTGTTTATAAAAATACACGTGTACGTGTGGACATGGCCTTATTTTAACTAAAAAAGACAAGTAAATCTTAAATGATAAAATAAGAACAAATAAATTAATGACAATCAATAGCACAAACAAAAACAATAACAAGAAATGTTTTCAGTTAGGTCTAACTATAATCTATACTCAACTGTAAAATAACACTGGATAGTCTTCACTGTATAATGAAAGGCAGCAGCAGGTTTATTTAGGCTGCTGTCTCTTTAAGACCTCATGCACGGATCTAATATACTGATACACTCTCAGCTTTCTCTGATACACTCTATGCTTACTTTTCTTTTTAGGAGCGCTTGTCCTCCTAATTAAAAAAAAAAAGTAGGAGCATCTTTTGCTCAATAATCAAAAATTCTGATCAAAAATTAGCCTTCATAAATCGAGCTGACATTTGACTCCTTAAAGTGACTTACAGGGGTATTTTCTGTTTACATTTTCAATGGCATCATTTTCATCTATGTCAAATTTAAAAATGTATGTTTATAAGCTTTTTAAAATTTCTATTTAAAACAATATAATAAAAAGTAGAATAAGACAAATAAAGTTACCAATCATATGAAATTAGTATTAATAAAATAATTTGTACTACAGAGGTGGCACAGAAGAACACAAAAGTGGCTTGTAGAGAGAGAGAGAGAGAGAGAGAGAGAGAGTGTGTCACATCAAAGTGGAGTCAGCTGTCTTAACTGTGGCTTGTGTACTGCAAACACATACCAGCTTCATCACTGTGTCTGTCACGCGACTCTGTTCCCCTTTTGGGGTCTGTCTTTACATTTATTTTGAAAGATGAAGCTCGTGATTAAGGGGTGTTACATTTCCGACGAGTGCTTGCGGTGTTCGGCCAATCACAATGCACTGGGTCAGCTGGCCAATCAGAGCAGTCTGCGCTTGTCAGAAGCAGGGACTTTGTAGAAAACGAAGCGTTTGAGAGAGGCGGGGCATAGAGGACCTACAATTAGGGATGCACCGATACCACTTTTTCCAGTACTCGCCCCAAAACCGATATTTTTATTGGATTTGTAAATTTTTTTAAATATTGGGTACAGAAACCAAAAGGGTATGTATAATGTTAGTTGGTTAACTTCATTGATCAAATAAATAGTCAAACCTAAATTTATTCAGACACCTTCAACATTTCTCACATTATCACAGTTTATTTGCTATAGTTTAGAAAATGGTAATAAAATATGACAAGAACTCAGAGTTACACTGTGTCAGAACAAATTCAGCTTGATCATGTTAGATAACTTTGATAGAAAGGTATGTAATAGATTACAATCAACCAAAATAATTCAGACAGCTGTTAGTATGACAGTATTTACACAACTATGAATTCTTTGTCGGGCAACCCTTAGCCTTAATGACAGCCTGTAGTCTCCTGGGCAAGCCCAGCTTCATGCAAACCTCAACTTCAATGTTTCTTCCCAGACTCGGTCTGAATAATTTTTGGACCCAAATTTGTATCAATTTTACTGGTAGTCCACTGTATGAAGAATATTTGGGTATGATTTGTCACAGTTTACTTTATTTTGCTATCCTCACTTACATAAATGAACTATAGTGTCTTGCACCCACTAGTAAAAAGATATCAAATTATATCTGGTCTCTTATTATTTTCACACTTAATTATGCCCATTAAAATTAAAATTTTACAAGTTTTTGTTACTTTCACTGTTAATTTTTTTGCTCTATGGTACATCATCTTTAATTTAATAGCATTATTGCAGCGGCTTAGTACTGTAATCACGCGCTTTGCTGTAATAATGCATGGAACCACTCGTTATAAATCTCCTAACTGTGATATTTTCAGAAATAGAAGTAGCGTTTTTTCATCTGAAACGTGCTGCGATTTATATTCCAAAGCCACTCATATAATGCAGAAACACTCAAGCAAGCAAAACACGCGCAACGCATGCAGGTATTTGTACTGATGCAGAATAGTACAGCCGAGCGCATTTCACACAGGCTGCTAGATTCACTTTCGCTAGAAAGTCGTGTATGCCTAAGGTTGAAAATAAATGATGATAGTGAATGCCCCTATGAATGGTTTTATTTTTACGATTAGGGATGCAGCGATTAACCGGTTTCATGATTAACCGCGCTTTAAAACGTCACGGTTAATTAATCGTAAAGGTTCCGCTAAACCGAGTGTTTCTGTTACACGGAACGGAACTGTTGCAGCTTGCGCAAAACAAAAACAAAGTTACACTAGCGGTGCACCAGCTTAAAATGATGTTCTTATCAGAGGCACAGAGGCTACTACATGCATTAGATTAACTGTGACAGAGGGACCAAACAGCGAAGCTTTATTTCCACCAGAGAAATGCTTGTCGATAGTATGGGACCATTTGGGGTACACCAAGAATGACCAGGGTGTCACTTAAATATTGCTGTAAAAAACTGCTGCTAAAGAGCGAATACATAAGGGATAATGCACGGCTAGCTGTACATTGAACGATTTTAATGCACGACATGAAGGCAAGAACCACCTGACGCGAAGCTACAGCTCGTTAGCTCAGTATTCTGCCCGCTTCAGATCAGAAAGAGATGAAATAGTGCGGTAAGATCACATTTATTTGAATTAATTAATTATACATTTAGCTACTTGAATTAATTATTCGAGAGAGAGAGATAGAGAGGTGACAGTTGCCTGTGTGAATTAAGACGTGTGACCAGTAGAAGATCGATACGTCACTGTGTGACCTCTCTGTACAGAAATTCAAAAATGGAGGAAGTGCTCATTTTAGCAGTAGCACAGCATCCTATTTTACATGGTTCGCGTGTCAATGGAAACAGGAACAGACGGTACATTTGAATGCGGACACATTTTTATAATTTTTTATTGCTTAGTGTGTGTGTATATATATATATATATATATAGAGAGAGAGAGAGAGAGAGAGTACAATATAATTATTATACACAAGTGTATTATTATTATTATTGTCATATCCTACTCCCGCCCATATTCGCAGCAGCGTCCGAAAAAATTTTGCACGTTCAAAGTCTAGTGTGACCGCCCCTTTAGCCTACCTGCGTCTGTGCGTCTCTCCAGTAGGCTATTTAATCTATTTCATTAATAAAAGTCACGGGGCAGCATTCTCAAGAAGTTTGTGTCCTCCTGAATGTTTGTACACTTGCGCAGCGCGATCTCCGATCTCACAAACCAAAATAATAGACATGATTTTCTCAGGCCACATGTAAAATCATATGAATTATTATAAAGATTATTAAAATGAATAGGCTACGTATGGATGACAGTTGATTACAATATTTCAGTTTATTTCCATCATTAGTAACAGTTTCCCCTGTGGGACAAATAAAGTTAATATTAGTCGTATATTAATAATAGGCTACTTCATTAACTTTATTTACTATCCCTGTTGTAGTATTATTCGTAAGTAAAAACCAACAAGATTTTTTTTTCACCATGTTTCCAAAGTCTCTACCCCAGGTCCAAAAGAAATGTAAAGAATGTACAAACTGAAAACATTAAATACTTTTGTGATCTATTTCCATTTGTTATTTTCAAAAGAGAAATACGGTCATGGATGTTTACAGAGCAGAAGTAACTTTTTTTAAATTCCAATGCGAGAGATGGACTTTTGTTCATCTTTTGTTTATAATTTTGTGCTGTATTGTTGGTTACGGTGTTATTTCTGTTTCAAAAGCCAGCAATAAATAACACTTTAATATCTAAAAAGTGTTCATGTGATTTTATACATTAGTAATGTTGGGAAATGAATAAATGCATAATAATCGTCATAATTGCAAAACCGTGATTATTCCTCAGACAATAATCGTACCAACAAAATCTATAATCGTTGCATCCCTATTTACGATGTCGTTTTAATCCAAATGGTGCGTGTGCTAAGTGAGTGAACATCAAAGATCACACAACAGAAGTGCATGCTCTCTCTCTCTCTCTCTCTCTCTCCCTACCGTTAAGTAACTTGTGCATTGTTTTTCTTGCTTGTTTTTTACGTATCCGCCCGAACTACAAACTTTCCAGTGATGTCTGTGAGAAAGATATATTCACTCGACAAGCTCGCACATCTGCGCCGCCGTGCGCTCAATCCACTCTGCGTGCTTTGTTTATCAGCTTGCGTTTAAAATGTTTAAAATTATATTCATTGCATACATATATTTCGTAGTAGACATCCTTAACTCATTTCTGCTGTCTGTTGTTCTGTTGTCGGTGTTTCTTTGTTTGAATATGGCGTTTATCACATGCTGTGTGGTATCGGCGTTTGGTATGGGGCATTTTAATGAGTACGAGTACGAGTACAGGAGACCAGTATCGGGCCCGATACCGATACCAGTATCGGTGCATCCCTACCTACAATAATGTACAGTATTTGAAAAATAATGTGTTTTTTTAACATTAAAGCATGTCAACATATTCTGTTACACCAAATACACAAAATAATGATCTTTAAAAAAGCATCATATGACCCCTTTAAATGATTTAAATAGCTGAAATTATATGCTAAAAATGAAACTAAATCCACCAGCAGGTGGTGGTAAGTCACTGATTTTATCACTGAATCATTCATTCAATTGATTCGTTTGAACAGCTGATTCACTCAGGAATGAAATCTTTGGCTGCGTCCGAAACCGCCTACTTCTCTACTATATAGTTGGCGAAAAGCAGTAGGCGAGCGAATAAGTATGTCCGAATCCTTAGTATTCATAAAAGAGTAGGTGAGAATTACCTGGGTGATGTACTAATTTTCGCGATATTAGGACACTACTTAAAGTGTGTCCGAAACCGCCTACTTCTCTACTATATAGTTGGCGAAAAGCAGTAGGCGAGCGAATAAGTATGTCCGAATCCTTAGTATTCATAAAAGAGTAGGTGAGAATTACCTGGGTGATGTACTAATTTTCGCGATATTAGGACACTACTTAAAGTGTGTCCGAAACCGCCTACTTCTCTACTATATAGTTGGCGAAAAGCAGTAGGCGAGCGAATAAGTATGTCCGAATCCTTAGTATTCATAAAAGAGTAGGTGAGAATTACCTGGGTGATGTACTAATTTTCGCGATATTAGGACATTATTGTTCATAATAAAGTGTTGGGGTGGGCTAGCAATGCATTCTGCGGTAATCTTAATTTTTTAGTAATACATTTTTCGAGAATAAAATTAACAGTCTTCTCCAAAGGCGAGATCTTCTAGCAGCTGATCGACGTCTCCTTTGTGCAGATATTACAAATATTGCAAACGCTGAGGAAAACTGTACTAGGTAGGGTTGTGGAGTTACTGATGCTATGAGGTGTTAGTGCACCTGTCCCTCTTATGTTCTATTAATACTGCAGAACTTATAATTACATACAAGCTCAGGGAAAGATGACTGTATCTTTAAAAATGAACAATCATAAAGACAAAAAGCAAAAAAACAAATATAATGGGTTTGCATACATTATATGCACAGAAAAAAAGGCACAATGACAAGGTTAAATATCTTTGAATAATCATAATATTCATATAATCAATGCATCAAAATATTGCATTTGTTTTTTATAAGCCGGAGGGATGAAACAAGAGAGAAATTCAACAAGAAAAAGAGGAAAACAGGAGATTTAAGCCGGTTTTGCTTATGGATGAAACATTTTGCACATAAAATAAAGTAACAACATATTCAAGAGATTTTGGGTTTTAGTAATAAAAAAATATTATATTTAAGGATTAAACTGTGGGTCATATTAGTAGGGTTAAAAATATAAATCAACCCAAAATGTATTGGTTATACTACAATCACAATAAAAGGGCAGTTGCTTCTTCAACAAGACCACAAAATTATGAAATTTCATAAACAACAAAATATTTACAGAGAGATCAATTAAACCTGTCACTTGTATCTGTTGCGCTTGTTATAACGTCGTAGATCACATGATAATGTCAACGTGGCGGATGTTGCCTGGATCGCATTCATACTTAACGAGATTTGGCTGTAGAGTACCTACTCTTTTTGCGCTCGTTAAGCAAGTACTTAATGAAATTAAGTACCTACTCATTGAGTAGGCGGTTTCGGACGCAGCCTATATGTATGGGTAATCATGAATCACTGACTCACTAGATTCGTTCAAAAACGCACTTTCATTCATGAATGAAACTCAGCTGTGTTTGCTTTTAGAGATGCGCAGCGGCTCAGCTGTTACTATATTTGGAACTATTTTCGTTGATGCAATATATACAATAAGACAATAAGAATGTTTGCGGGAGCGAACGTTGCGGGAGTGGGCGGTAATGGTCAGAAATTCAGCGGGAGCGGGAAGTTTTTTTTTCCGCGCTCCCCCATCTCCACCCCCAATCATTAGTGTTGCTTGTTCGGTCTTTGACAGAACATATAGGACAATTTTTTAAATAGCGCCATAAACAATTTATTTCAAATTTAATTCAAGCACTTTCAAGGACCTATGCTTGTTTTCAAGTACTTTCCAGGCCTTGAATCCATATGTCTGAAATTCAAGTACTTTCAAGAAGCGTGGGAACCCTGTGTAAAGCAGCTCTACAATGACAACAGTGTCATTATTTAACTCTAAGATTCACAAGGCGAACAGGGTTATATTTTTTCTAAAACCACAAAAAAAATCCCACCTTTGTTATTCACAATAAAATATTTTTTTTCTTTAATTCAACCAGAGCTAGTTGCTAAAGTAATTTTTATTCAGTTTACCTTAAATATCATTGACCAGAAGTCCAGCATAGGTGGAAATCTTTTAATTTATTAAACATAAAAATGTAAATACTATTTACATCTACTAAATTCACTTACTATTATAATTTAATAATATGTTATTTATGCTTTAAAATTTTGAAATAATGAAACATAGACAATTTAACACAATACATAAAAGGCAAAATGCATTTTTATAAACCAATTTATATATATGTATATATAGCCATTGGACAGTTTACAAATGAGAGCAGCCAATGCTACCTAAAAAAACACATGAAGTTTAGTTTTTATTACATTTTAGAAAATTCTGTTTTTTTTCTGTCTTGTGGACTACATGTAAATATATGTTGTGCAGCTTCAGAATATTATATTTATTAATATATTTAATAATATTTCATATTGAATAAGTTTTTAATAACAATCATCTAGATTCTGCAAGGAGTTTGTAAACTTATGAACGGCTCAGATCAGAAAACAGCATGGGTGTGATCGCTCATCTTTACCTCATCAGCGAGACGGAGCAGCATGCGTAGAAACCGCCCCAGATGGCCCTGACGGGCGGACAGCTCTCCCCGGCCGGAGTAATCTGTCCTGTACAGTGCAGTAGCGCTGTCTACTATCAGCAGAGCGTATCTGGACAGAGATCAGGATATTTCAACACATGGAGCTAATGGAGCCTGGTGTCAGTTTCTGGCTGGATGTGTGTGAGTTACCTGGACTCAGTCATCATAGCAGAGGCCTGATACAGCAGCTGTGTTTGATGGTCTGTGTTGAAGGCTCTGGCATACGCCACGTTATCCAGCACATCACTGCCCACCAGCCCGTACCTGACACAGCAAACACACAGTTCATTTCTGGTGTTAAGCAGACAACAGATAAAAAAAAGTGTTTCTAAAGCGAATCTGACCTCTCAGCTACAGCCAGCAGTCTCTCTGGACGGAAGGTTCCTTCGGTGTCGATGTACATGGCTTTTCCTTCTCCACCACCCTGATCTATGGGCAGCTGAAATGCAAAGTTCATATTTTAACACTGTAAAGCAGACATGAAATAACAGTCAGATGTATATATTGTACATACATAGTGTTTACTATATAGATGCTATACAATAGCATTTATTGTACCCTTATAGACAGAAACAGAATCAAAAAAAATTTGCATATGTAGTATAATTTGATACATCAAATTGGCTTTTATACTGTGATAGTGGAGAATATGCATCTCAAACCTAAGGAAAAAAACACTTCAGTTTTATTCAGTGGCCCAAACTTAACAAAAATATGCAAGTTTGTGCAGCTGATAATATTTATATGATCAAAAATTAAGATGACATTTTAATAGCTTGTAATGTAAATCAATGAGATCTTTGTAACAGTAATGCAGACTACTACATAAAATGCATATAAATATCAGTTGTCACTATATCTCCAACTAATGTTTTAGTAAGATGACATTTAAATGCTTAGCTTTATGATCAAAACAGTTTCAAAATGTATTTTGTAATGCAATACAATGATGATTGAGAGATGAACAAATAAACGTTCCTCAAAAGCCTGATGGACTATATTTGATACTCACATTTAACATGAAATATGAAATCATAAAATATGATTTATGGATAATCAAATAAATTTAGGCTGCTTCAGTCTAGTAAAGTCATCTTGAAATATAACTAACAATATAAAAGATTTTCTTTTGTTTATTTTATAAAAATCTGTACATTTCACAAGCAACGTTTTTATGTTTTTAAAGTCTCTTATGTTCACCAAGGCTGCATTTATTCCACTAAAACACAGTAAAATCAGTAATGTTGTGAAATATTAGTACAATTTAAAATAACTATTTTCTATTTGAATACATTTTAAAAAGTAATTTCATTCCTGTGATGTAAAGCTGAATTTTCAGCATCATCACTCCAGTCTTCAGTGTCACATGATCCTTCAGAAATCATTATAATATGCTGATTTGCTGCTCAAGAAACATTTCTGATTATTATCAGTGTTGAAACAGCTTCATATTTCTGTAGAAACCGAATATATATATAAAATTCCTTTACAAATAGAACATTCAAAACAGCATTTAATTGAAAACGAAATCTTTTGTAACATTATAATCATCTTTATTGTCACTTATGATCAATTTAATGTGTCATTGCAGAGTTAAAGTATATCTTCTTAAGTATTTTTTACCTGGCAGGTAACGGCCAGTGTGTGACACAGCTGCGTCTTTCCTGTGCGAAACTCGCCAAACATCTCAGTGATGGATCCCGTCTCGATTCCTCCTGCACAACACAGACAGACAAAGATTCAGTCAGGTGATTATAGCATATAGCACATTATTATCTGACAGACAGTTCAGTTTAGTGTCACACCCTGCAGGAGTTTATCAAGCTCTTTGGATCCTGTGGAGATCTGGATGATCTCAGCTCTGCGCTGGTGGAACTCAGTCGCTGTGGTGAAGCCCATGGGAACCATCTTAGCCGCCTCCGTCTGTTAGTTAAAGAATTCAAACTTTGCTCACATCACTAACACACAAAATCAGCGATAGCAATGGTGACCAAGGTCTCACCAGAATCTTGTCGGCTTTGGCTTCGCTGATTCCTTTGATGTTCAGCAGCTCTTTCTTGGGCGCATATGCTACAGCCTCCACAGTGTGAAAACCACCATCCTCCAGCTTCTTAATGTCGCTGCTGCTGATGCCACATTGCTGCAGAGGTTTACAGCATCAGCACCTTGAAAAGACATTCAAAGAGCGTTTGTGTTTCTATCTGCAGCCGCAGTCGTACCTCCAGACGTGATACCGGTTGTGGCCCAAAATGTTCTTCCTCTTCACCTCCTGCCTCCACCCGGGACGCATTCCTCATAGCCATATTTACTGTTTCATAACACATGACACATTATCAGCTTCACAAAGTGAAAAGTTGGTGGAAACATTTGGGTCGCACTGTTTGTTTACATCTAAACTCAACATATTCTGTTACACCAAATACACAAAATAATGATCTTTTAAAAAAGCATCATATGACCCCTTTAACGTACATAAGTTAGTTCTAAATGAATGCATTTAGTAAAAACATAAAATTAGGATTCACATTACTTATCTATATAAATATAGATAATATAGATATTCAGTGGTTCACACTCTGATTGACAGTTATTGTTTTAATGACTTTTCCAGAGGTCTGTAACCATTAGATCAGTATTTACAAAAAAAATAGCTGAACAAAACACGATATTATACATGTCTGGACATGTAGCAAGGTATCATTTGAAACATCAAGGTATATTAATACATTAACAACCCTTACGTTGATGGTATCAGATGGTAATAATACCACAGTATTTTGATATATAGCAGAGTTTACATGGCATTCCAAAGAATACTGTGGTGCTATTAAAAGTATCATGGTATTACAATCGGACACAGTGTTTTCTAAGAATCAAAAGGACAATCGGCAAATGAACTAAACAAAAACAACAATTATTTATGAGTCAATTGCTAATAATGTGGGACATTAATTAATTAATCAGTCTGATAATGTGTTAGAAAAACCGCAGAACACACACAAACATCCTATCGAGCTCTAATAGTTACACACACACACACAATGTAAAGTCCTCAAACCTGTTCTCACACTGTTTTACTAAAAGTCATATAAATGTGTCAAAATAATCATGTAGAAGTGGAATTATTTCGTTGATTAAATCTTTAATATCGTGATTATTGTTCCGTCACTCACCCGCTAAGCTGCAGCTCCTCAGTCTGAATCTGAACTTTCCCGCGTGCCGCCGTCAGGCCACGTCCCCGACGTCATGACGTCATCACGTCATCGAGCTTTCATAACGTGAAAAGTGAAGTGACATGTGGCCAAGTATGGTGACCCATACTCGGAATTAGTGCTCTGCATTTACCCATCCAAAGTGCACACATACAGCAGTGAACACACACCCGGAGCAGTGGGCAGCCATTTATGCTGCGGCGCCCGGGGAGCAGTTGGGGGTTCAGTGCCTTGCTCAAGGACACCTCAGTCGTGGTATTGAAGGTCAAACATCATAATCATGTGTTAGAAAAACCGCAGAACACACACAAACATCCTATCGAGCTCTAATAGTTACACACACACACACAATGTAAAGTCCTCAAACCTGTTCTCACACTAAAAGTCATATAAATGTGTCAAAATAATCACGTAGAAGTGCAATTATTTCGTTGATTAAATCTTTAATATCGTGATTATTGTTCCGTCACTCACCCGCTAAACTGCAGCTCCTCAGTCTGAATCTGAACTTTCCCGCGTGCCGCCGTCAGGCCACGTCCCCGACGTCATGACGTCATCACGTCATCGAGCTTTCATAACATCATAATCTGTATAAAAAAAATCATAATCTGTATTTAAAATCAAGTTCTTCCTCCTACATTAACTCAAGGATTGATAACATTGATTCCAAAACCAAGAACTACGGTGGGCGAGAAGTGCTAAACAAATCACAATTCTGAAAACAAAATAACAAATTACAAACGCAAATGCAAGTCTAAAAAACAAAATAACAATTCAGAAAGCACAACAGCAATTCAGAAAACATTACAACAAGTCAGAAAACACAATGACAAATTCGAAAACAAAATAAGTCAGAAAACACAACGACAAATCAGACAAACTGGAAGAGGTAGGTATAGTTTGAGACAGCGCCATTGGTTTGGGATTACTCACCGCTGACTGAAGTGTATTGTATGAATTATCATCTGGGCAATTCATACAATACATTTAAACTGAGCTACTTTAATACCATCTCCGAACTTTCTACCAGGACTCTGCTGTTCTTCGGCTGGTTCTTCTCTGTATACGTTGATTGACAGATGTCTCGTCCAGTCAGCGGTGAGTAATCCCAAACCAATGGCGCTGTCTCAAACTATACCTACCTCTTCCAGTTTGTCTGATTTGTCGTTGTGTTTTCTGACTTATTTTGTTTTCGAATTTGTCATTGTGTTTTCTGACTTGTTTTAATGTTTTCTGAATTGCTGTTGTGCTTTCTGAATTGTTATTTTGTTTTTTATACTTGCATTTGCGTTTGTAATTTGTTATTTTGTTTTCAGAATTGTGATTTGTTTTGCACTTCTCGGCCACCGTAAAGAACAGATCCTCTGCTTTTAGACAATTTGAGACCTATTCTATTTCACTATTAAATAATGATTATATGATTTTTGCCCTGATATTTGCAAAACAGAATAAAATCAATTATGGACCCCCTTATAGATGAGGCCCAATCTGGCTTCTTAAAGAAAAGGCATGTTTCAAATAACATCAGGCTAATTTTTAGAATTATTGGGTTACTCTCATTTATGTATTTATTATTTTCTTAGATTTTTGTAAAGCCTTCGACACAGTGGAGCATGCCTTTATTTTTTTTAATTTTTCAGAATTGTACAGTTTTGTACTCAGCTCATGAATATTTATGTTAGATCAAGCCACTTTAAAGGTACAGTATATCTGTTGCCCCAGATGATACTGCACTGTTCTTAAAAGATCATCATCAGTAAGTCATAAGTGCGAATTGTTAAAGACTGTGAGTTACAACATATTGCAGTGAAGGATACTTGGAGATTATCACGAAAGATCAGAAATCTAGGTGTACAGATGAATTTTGAATCTACTCTTCAGAAGACCAAGGCAAAGTTGAATTACTTGGAGTTTTGTTGTGTAAAGCAGAGGGACTGGAATACTGCTTTGTTTCATTTTCTGTGGAGGAACAAAACACATTACATTAGGAAATCTACAAAAATGAATACACATGAATCAGCTGGATTGAACTTTCTTGATTTCTGTACTTTAAATAACACTTTTAAAATCAACTGGATTAAACGTTTCATTCTAAACCCAAATTGTTTATGGAATTGTATACCTAGTTTAGTTTTTTCCCAAATTAGGTGGTCTTAGATTTCTCTCGATTTGCAATTACAAAGTGGATAAAATTCCTTTAAGCTTATCCTGCTTTCATAAACAAATGTTGCTGGCTTGGTCCCTATTGTATAAACACACCTTTTCTCCCCATAGGTACCTAATTTGAAACAATTACAGTATAACATATAAAAATAAATCTTGATTTTTTTGAAAATTGGTTTTCAGCAGGCATGATACGAGTTAGTCAATTATTAAATCAAGAAGGCATGCTACTCACTTATTCTGAGTTTCTAGCTGTCCATGGAATTCCAGTAACACCAAAAGAGCTTTCTATTGTCATGGATGCAATTCCCTCAGGAGTCTTGGCTTTATTCATCAGAGCCAATTCCCAAAACAGGATTACACCCCCCTCTGCATTCGATCTATTTAATCTTAATATTGGGAAACTTTGTTTTGCCCCTGGAAGTATAAATGTTAATAAAACCATTCGTTCCTTACTTCAAAAAAAATTATGTTTCAACACCAACTGTATCATTTATTGGAACAGATTAGTTAAAGGTTTATTTGGACCTTGCCAAATACCTGTTGGTTAATAAAGTGAAGGAAGTAGCCTTTAAAACTTTACACAGATACTACCCAGTAAATCATTTTCTAGTTAAATTTAAAAAATGATATTGATTTGAATGGTTCTTTTTGTAATATGATGACTGAAACTTTGTTTCTTTTATTTTGGCATTGCTCCCATGGAAAGCTTTGACTAGATTTATATTTGATAACATTGACCCCACTTTTCCTTTGTGCTTAGAACATGTTTTATTTGGTTTTACTAATATCCCCTCAAATAACAATAGTTTTAATTTGAGCTAAATGTCATATTCTTAAGTGTAAGTACAGTAAAACAAAGCCTTTATATTTGGTTCTTGAAAAAGAAATTCAAATTTGTGTGAAGACAATTTTTTATTTACATAAGAAAGCAAGACGGTCTCCATTTGTGAGTCCTTTAACATATTTACATAATGTTTAGCCCACCCCCCTGGCTGTATTTTGTATATATATTTAGTGTTGTCATGTGTATTATCGTAGTTCTAACTGTACTTTGACTGTGTTTAAAGTTTAATAATAATAAATAAAATCATAATCTGTATTTGTTTTATTTTTGGACTTTATTTAAAAAAATATATGTTTGAAAGCCAATTTGTGAGGATATTTAAAATAGACCCCCCCCTCCCATTCAGAAAGTTTTTATCTTTTGCATAACACCATACTAGGCTATGGTTTTAATACAGGATCTTTTAAAGATAATTGTGCATTACATAGTACATCTGTGTAGGTGTAATAAAAACTCTGAGTTCATAGGTTATATTATTACTGAGTTTATGTGACTGGTCATCAGTAAAACGCATGTACACACACACACACACACACAGGTAATGGAAGCACAAGAGAAAGTTAAACTTGTAGAGCTGCTCAGAAACGACTAATATCAATTAAAGACAGAAAATATTCCTTTAAAATGCAATTCAATTCAGTTCAAACTCATGAACTGAAAGAGCGCAAATTCTGAAAGTTCAGAAAGAGTTACACATGTTACCAAATTTGCAATGGATTGACTCACTATAATATTACAAATGAATGTAAAATATCAATAGACAGATAAGACATTTAAAATCCACAGACGTAGAGGTGATGGTCAGATGGCTTTTTTGGTGTCTTCTGTTGGCAGGTCTTCGTATGGATTTTCTGTATTGGTGTCTTCAGTCATGTCGCTCTCTTCTGAAGCTGCTGAGTCTCCTAAGAGGCTGCTTGATTTCAAGTAATATATGAACAAGAAGAATCCTAGAAAACCATATGCAATTAATAAAAAAATGGATGTGATATTATGCATGTTTTATATTATATTAGAAAATAATTTTGATGTTTGAATGTTTATTAAAGACTTTTATGTTTACCAAGGCTGCATTTATTTGATCAAAAATACAGTAAAATGATAATAATGTGAAATATTATTACAATTTAAAATAACTCCTGCATCACAGGAGTGAATTACAAAACAATTATTTATTCAAATTAGGGCTGCATGATAAATCGCATGCGATATTTAACGCGCATCTTGTCAGAGAAGCCGGTTCTGTAATCAGTGGTAAATCTCCATCACGTGCGGGCTTTCACATTGAGCAGCATTAACTACACAGAGCCGTTGTTCACTGACGAGCTGCGCAAAAAATCGCACGAGTATGAACATGTTTTTGCGCAGCTTGTCAGTGAACAACGGCTCTGTGTAGTTAATGCTGCTCAATGTGAAAGCACGCACGATGCGCGTTAAATATCGCATGCGATTTATCGTGCAGCCCTAATTTGAATAAATAATTGTTTTGTAATTCACTCCTGTGATGCAAGGCTGAATTTTCAGCATCATTACACAAGTCTTCAGTGTCACATGACCCTTCAGAAATCATTCTAATATGCTGATTCAAGAAACATTTCTAATTATTATCAATGTTGAAAATGTTTTTTCAACATAAATCAGGGAGAGAAAAAAACAGCATATTACAATGATATGATGATCGCAGAAATAAATTTAATTTTAAGATATATTCAAAAGAAAAAAAATGTTAATAATATTTTACAAATTCACAATATTACAGTTTAATTGTATTTTTGATCAAATAAATGCAGTCTTGGTGAGCATAAGAGACTTTTTAAAAAAACATTAAAAAATAGTATTTATTCCAAACTTTTGACCGGCAGTTTCAAAAGACATTTTACACAAATATATGGTGAACAGGAATTTTGTTAATTTTGTTTTGCTCTAATATATAGAGCTCTAGTTTAAATAACATATCATAACCGTTATATCAAATCTTTCTTTCTCATTATTTTGAAACCTTTAGTCCACGTCTGTCAGCATTGAGGTCGTCGATACGCTAGTGCATCCCTAAAAGTTGATCAAATGATAAATATATGCATTTAAAATTAGCTGCAGAAGTGCTCTCACCTTGGAAGGAGTTTAGGATGGTGAATATGTAGTATGAGGGCAGACGCAGAGCTCCGTAGCTGAAAAAGGCAAAACTCCAGCTGAGTCCCAGCATACAGCAGAGGCCCAGGATGGTGGTGATGTCCGAAGTGGCAGTTCTTGAGCGCTGCACCTTTTCAACCTTGTTCAACCTGCTCAGCTTCAGCATGGAGAGCCATCGCAGCACAACAATGAATGTGCTAAAAGTGAAGATGAAGATGAAGCAGTAATAACCGATGTTCACGTAGTAGTGGACATCAGAGTCCAAAATCCAGCACCTGCAGGGGAAAAAAAGTGCAGATGGTTAAATTGACAAAATTACATGTATACAAATGTATATTCACCCTCACACCCATTTAGTAATTGTTTCTTCGTAGGAACAGATTTGAAGAAATTTAGCATTACATCACTTGCTCATCAATGGATCCTCTGCAGTGAATGGGTGCCATCAGAATGAGAGTCCAAACAGCTGATAAAAACATCACAATAATTCACACCACTCCAGTCCATCAATTAACATATTAATATTATGGATAGAGGACTCATATTTTGGCCAGAAGTGCTGGTTTAAAGTTAAATCCCCTTAAAGGGGTGGTTCACTGTTTTTTTTCTAGGCTTGATTGTGTTTATGGGGTGCAGTCTAACATGTGGTAATGCTTCATTTAAAAAAAATAAAAATAAATTTCCCCACATAATTTACCTTTATTCTCTACACCGCTCTGTCTCTTCTCTGATAAACGCTCCGATGAGTTCCTGTTTTTATGAAGCCCCTCCCTCAGAAATACGCAATGGGCTCAGATTGGTTAGCTGGCCCAGTGTGTTGTGATTGGCTAAACCGCCTCTAGTGCGCGTCTTAACGTCACGCCCCTCAGCTCAGCGGCATGTGCTCAGGTTATATTGTAAACAATGGTGTCATCTATATTGCTTATCAATTTGAGCCCGAATGAGACACAGAGGATATTAGTGAAGATGATCGCGTAGAACCTGTGCAAACACGGCTCTTACAAGGATGTTTCAGAATGGGATGTTTCTTTGTTTGTTGTTGTCTCATTTAGATACGCTGTTATTTGTAAATGCTACTGCTTATGTTTGCTTTTAATATAGGGTTTTATCCGGATTAAAGCTTTTATACAGCACGGCAACCGTATGCGAGTCCATGTTTAAAGCTTCTCATAGCTATGTGAAAAATATCTGTATGTCTAAACACAAAGTGTATAAATGGAACAGTTTATTGAAGCTGTGGCGAGCTGATGATCAGGCGATAGAGAGCGAGAGAGATGCAGAGCAGAGCGTGTGCAAAGCAGGGGGACGCGAGGAACAGTATTAAGAACCGCTGCTTTAGAACATTGATTTTGAAACTTGTGAATCCATTAGAATCGTTAGATGACAGAATTATTTCATGCACCCCTGGTTTTGACGGCATGGCAACAACTCTTCCTCTTCTCTAAAGCAGCGCAACATGGCCCAGGACATCACAAACCCAGGAAGTAGCTCATTGTTGTCCCTACCAGCCGTTTTTGTAGGCGTTAAACTGCCATAATTTTAAAAGACGATATCTCCGTTTGCATTGAACTTGCATCAGTGTCCTAACTTTGCAGATATTGTTTATGCTCAAACAGCAAAAGCACTAATGTTAAAAAAGTGAAATCGCAATCAACCACCCCTTAAATGTTTTGTTTCTTACAAACGTAACTTTTCGCTTCAAACAATGTTAATTGATAGACTGGAGTCGTGTGGATTATTGTGATGTTTTTATCAGCTGTTTGGACTCTCATTCTGACGGCACCCATTCACTACAGAGGATCCATTGGTCAGCAAGAGATGTAATGCTACATTTCTCCAAATCTGTTCAGATGAACAAACAAATGCATAATTTCCATCCTGGAAAGCCGGAGGGCGAGTAAATTTCCAGCAGTCTATTTATTTTATTGACTATTTTTATGCAGATAAAAAAAAACAAAAAAAAAAATCCATTGTTTATTTTAAAAGTTTACACATCTAATATTTTTTTCATAATGAGTAGAAAAACATACAATCTCAAGTTAATAGACAGTATTTTCCAGACAATATTTTAATAATGTTGGCTTTAGTAAATATAAAATATAACATGCAATTATTTAATTTTAAAATGCATTTAAAAAACCTAAATAAAGAACAAAGGATCCAAAGGGGATTTTCACAGTGATGCCATAGAATAACCATTTCTGATTCCCCAAAAAAACTTTCAGTGAAGTTTTTTTAGTGAGAAGAACATTTTATCTAAAAAAACGTTTTCCATTATAAAGAACCTTTTGTACATTAAAAAGTTTCCATGGATGTTAAAGGTTCTTCATAAAACGGTTTTCAATTCATAAAGTGCAGAGGTGGACAGTAATGAAGAACATTTACTTGATTACTGTACTCAAGTACACTTTTTGAGTATCTGTACTTTACTTGAGTATTATTTTTTCTAGAGACTTTTAACTTCATTAGGCCTACATTTGAAAGACAAATATCATACTTTTCACTCCTTTACATTTCTATCAAGGTCCTTGAAGTAGAAAGTTGTTACTATGTAGCAGCTTTGAAAGTGGGTGGGTGATTTTTTTCTTCTCTAAAAAGTGACGTTTTTTTCAGACTGTCAGTAATAACTAATGCAGGGCTATATGTGAAGTAATTTCCCAGCATTTTCTGAACACCGACCAGTTGCAAATGTGATATTTATTTGCACCAATTCAATTGTAAATGAAAATATTACCTATAGAGCCACAGAAAAACTGTTGTGCGTCTCCTAACAAAACACAGTATGTGTATGACTTGTTAAAGCAGTGTTGCTCTTGTAAAGTTATACAGCTACAATTGTGTTGCTGGGTTTTAAAGCAGGTTTGATTTTTCAGTGTGTATTTACAGCAATTTCACTGTCAATTCGGTTCAAACGTGGATGAATGGCTACACAGTGCACACACAGCCAGAGCTGTGTGAGATCACCACACTGCTTTTTTAAATTAAAATTTCCATAGTTTAACATTTCAAAAGCTCTTTATTACAAAGATACTACAAGCTAGTCAGTGTATTCAGAAATGTAGGCGTAATGTATTGTAAGTTGCTTCAGAAGGTATTGCAAGTATTACATACAACAATAATAAAATGCATTGGAAATTTACATTTGGTACTTAAATACTTTTAAAAGAAAGTACTTCTGTACTTTTACTGGAGTACAGTTGTCTTTACAACTTTCACTTGTAATGGAGTAATATTTGACCAGCAGTATCTGTACTTTCACTCAAGTAATGGAATTGTGTACTTTGTCCACCTCTGATAAAATGGTTAAGTGTTGGTTTTCATGCATAACATTATATGGCTGCCATTATATTTTAGGAAGGCCATCTCATCATATTTTGGGGTCCACTTACATAGTTACATTGCTTGTGTCTGTTGTTATGGTCTGCTCACCATATTTGCCCAAGACGTAAATGATACTGACAACAAGAGCAGGAGGAGCTGAAACAAATAGTTGACAATGCAATTATAATATTAGTAAGCAAGAAAGAGCCTTTAAATTTCTTGGGATTTTTGCCCATTTGATCATCTCTGATTGTCGGAGCACTTAGTAAAGTACTTCAGAATGCATATTTATGATTGTGAACTCACCCCAGCCAACCACAGAGATCTTGATGATGTAATGTTTGATGGTGACTGAATGTTTGGCCATCTGCAGGCAGAGGTGAAAAGCCTCCACTCCAAACCAGGTGAAACTGGATAGCAAGGAGTAGTGCATGAATCCAGCCATGACCTTGCAGGCAGTGATGTCCTTTGCACGTGCTACGTACTCATTTGACAGGAAGGCCACGTTGAGCAGAAACAGCGCCACGAAGAGATTAATCAGCACGTGGACTGAATCAGTGGCCTTCACTTTCCTAAAATTGATATTACAATTACAGTTTTTCTCGATTGCTAAAACACTATAACCAGGCTTTTGAACAAAAATTTCAAAAGCACACCCATTTTCTTAAACTATAAACACTATTCCCCTGCTTTGACACATGAGTCAGATTTGGTGAACTGTTATTGCAAAACTCTACACACAAATCCCTACATTTCTCATTGCGTACACCATGTGGTCATTTAGAAAGCACTAACATTCAATATTGTTCACACAGTTTGAGCTCAATTAGCACACAATTACCCAAGTGGAAACACTAGGAGTCAAAATTTATCACACACCCATCAATGGATAGAAAAAAGGGCCAAAGTCAGCTCATTCAGCTTTGAAAAAATGGATCCAGAGAGATGTGAAGGAAGAGGTTGATGACACCAGAGAGGAGGAGGAGAAGGAGTAGGGAGTGGAGGAAGAAATGAAGGAAGAAGAATAGGAAGTGGAGGAGGAGTACGGAGAGGAAGAGGAGAAGTAGAAAGAGGAAGAGGTTTTTGAACATCTTTCTGCCTGCATACTCTCCCTTTCTAAACCCTATAGAGGAGTTTATTTCAGCATAGCAGTGGAAAGTATATGACCGAGAATCTTACATCCGTGCAAGGATATTTTACCCCTGCTGCCTGGCCTGGGTCAATATAGCCTGTGATGTTGAGGAGGTTCTTTGACCTGTCCCAAACCAAAGAGGGGATGCTGGGGCAGAATAATTATTTTTGCTGTTGTTTGCTACATTGTACTGTACTGTACGGTACATTAAATTAAGGAATAAAACATGTTGTGCCTTTTAATGTGTTCATCATGTGAAAAGCTTTTTTTTTTTTGGTTCATAAGTAACAACTTATTACTGTTTTTTGTAGTATTGTTTTGAATTTATCTCATCAGTGTGTAAGACTGTGTTGTAGTGTGTGTGTGTGTTTGAGGGTTTGTGTGTCATGTCTTAGAGCAAAGTTTGTTTTTTCAGCAAGATTGGGTTGTTTTGAGTGGAGAGCTTCATTTTGACTTGAATATAGGAAGTTAGGGGAATTGAGTTAGAAGTTATGAATTTGTGTTAAGAGTTTCGCATACATAAGTAACCTGAGACGTTTTTCAGCAAGATTGAGTTGTTTTGAGTGGAGAACTTCATTTTGACCTGAATATAGGAAGTTTGCGGAATTGAGTTAGAAGTTATGGATTTGTGTTTAGAGTTTTGCAAAGAAAAGAGGCATAATTTCAAGAAATGTGTTTAAGCAATCGAGAAAAACTGTAATATTTCAGATCCATCACCTCAAAATCAAAGAGCCAGCCATTGTGAATTAAAAAATGAAGGATTATACTTGAAATCTTGAAATCTTGTTTGAAAATAATCAAGATTAAAACCATCATTTTAAACCGGGTTTTAATCATCAAGCATAGCGTTAGTTCTGGCAGGTCACGTTAGTCAAGCTCGCATCAGCTGACTCTCAGCTGATCCCCATCTACCTATAGGAATATGACACCTATCTAAGCATTCATATATATAAGGTCCCTCACGATTATCAGCAGTTTTCGCATTGCTCAATAGCTAATTACCCTCCTCCATCCCCAGCTCCTCCTCTGTCAGTCAGGATTCAGCCTTCTGATTCTCCTTTGAATCAGACTAATTCTAAAATGTGTACATAAAATTATTGAACTTTAACGATATCTGCAATACATTTATGTTGGTTCTGTTCTGTTTACCCTGGGGGATTATTGCTGCTCTCCCTGCTCTCATCCATGCTAGTCTGCATGTATGCAAAGGGAGTTCTTGCCCAGAACAGAACCATACCGCCAATCCAAACTGTACGCTAATTGTCAAGCATCTTTGACGATAGTGGTCCTGACAGAATTACAGTTATGTTGCATCCAAATTACACCCATTAATAAAGGAATATTCTGGGGTTTAGTACAAGTCAAGCTTAATCAGTAGCCCCTGTGGCATAATGTTGATTGATTCATTTCCACTTGATTTTTCCACATGATTTTATTGTATGAAAAAAAACTTTTCAATTATTCTAAATGTCTCTTATACCCACCAAGGCTGCATTTATCTGATAAAAACCCAGTAATATTTTGAAATATTATTACAATTTAATATAACTGTTTTCTATTTGAATATTTTTTTAAATATAATTTATTCCTGTGATTAAAGTTGAATTTTCAGCATCATTACTCGAGACTTCAGTGTCATATAATCCTTCAGAAAGCATTTTAATATGCTAATTTGAGCCCAAGAAACATTTCTTATTATCAGGGGTGCTACTACAGTTTCTACAGCAAGAAGCTAGAGCAAGTTGACTCGAGCCCCTCTTGGTAGAAATCGCATTCCGGGGCCCAGAATATATATATTAATCAAATAAATATAATATATATATATATATATATTAATCAAATAAATTCTTACCTCATGAGGAAGTGCATAAAGAGCCCAATGGACAGGAAAAACAAGGAGATGCCACAGCCGATGTAGGTGATGTAGGTGAGAGCGGTGAGGTCATTTTGGGAAATGGAGTGAGTTTTATTTGGAGGGATCTGTATTAAAACCATGTTTAGTTATACAGGACAATGGCAACCTTAAAGATTCAGTAACCACATAAAGTCTGTTGTGAAATGATTTTATCAACCACAAATAATGAACATAAATCTGAAGGCGCAAAATACACAATTTATATTTTCCCTCCAGCTCAATTTCACAAATTCCAGAAGGAAACGGAGAACCTACCATGAGCACAGCGAAGAAAGTCAAGTGTTCACATTTACATGTTATATTTTCTCCTTTTATAAGGGTACTACACCCTTCGGTTGTCCAGTTTGGCTGATGTCCTGAAAAAAGGAGGGACTGGTTAGTTTTGAGTAGATTTAGAGTGAATCAATGAAATTGACATTATGCTTTGGTCAGCATCATGGGCCAAAAGATTCAAACTCTTAACCTGTTCTCTTAATTTTGCTTAAGTACAAATCCAACACTGAAATTTAGCTCTCTGTGATACAGAAACTGACCATGCATTATTTTAAAGTGACATTTTTTTAAAGACAGAATATTTCAATGTCTGTGCTGTAAAAGACGTGCACAGAAAAAAATAATAATTTAACAAATTCAAAAACATTTAAATAAATAAACACAAGAGCATCACAGACCGTTTCCATCCCATGATTTACAAACAGGAGTTCCCGTCTGGTGCAGAGAATGATGATCTGTTTTGAAGGTCAAGCTGATGGCGTTACTCAGATTGGAAATTTCTGCGCCCATTTCGATTGCATAAACCTCGTCATTCAAAACTGTACTGTTCTCTGCATCCTTAAAATAAAAATAAAAGAGGATTGATTAGGTTTGTTTTATTGCTGAGAAACAGAATCGGGCTTCTATATAGAAATATGATGCCACAAATAAAACAAAAATAATAAGATGCAAATAAGGCCTATGTCAGTAAGTAAAACAACTCATTTTAAGAAAAAGGAGAAAAAAAATTGATATCTAAATGTTCAGGATATTAAGGATTATCATCCTACTTCATTATTATTTTAAGTCACATTTTTTTATTAATGCAGTTAAGTTTACAATGTCCAATTTGTAAAATCACACAAAAAAACTGCTTTGTGTTATAAACATGTCATTGAAAACTTGACTAAGCCTGTTTCTGATATTTCTTTATACCTTTGTCATGTTGGGAAAGCGGAACACACCCAAAAAAGCGTTTTTTGTGTTTTGCTTGAGCGCTTTCTTAGCGGCATCCTCTGGAATACTGAAAGCACTGGGGTAATTTTTCAGGGCGCCCACATCATCTAAAACCTGTAAACATATGAGATGTCCATGCTGGGGTATATTTCATGTTTTTAAGAGAAACATTTTTGTCTCTTAAACATCACCACTGTCATGCAAAGTTAAAAAAAAACACGTGTATGTCTGAAGTCATCTGTCCACTTACTCTGATGTCAGTTTCTGAAGAGTAGATGAAGTAGGACGTCTTGATTTCAGAAATTTTCTTTAAAACCCCTTTAACGTTACCCATGGATATAGAGGCAATGGTCAAATTCTCCATCAAAGACAGAATGCTGGAGAGATTTTTCATGGCCTCACTGAACGAGATACAAGATTATTTGTGATATTATCACTGATAGAGTAAATGGTTCAATTTACAGCCATTGGGACAGCAGGTATGATATAAAGGCCCGGTTTCATAGACAGGGCTTAGCCTAAACCAGGATTAGGCCATAGTTCAATTAGGACATTTAAGTAATTTTTATAAACATGCCTTAGAAAAAAGCATTACTGGTGTGCATCTTAAGACAAAACAAAGGCACTGACATGTTTTAAGATCAGTCAGTGCAAGTTTCTTTCAGTTGAAACAGCTCAGATTTACATTTTAGTCTAGGACTAGGCTTAAGCCTTGTCTGTGAAACCGGGGGATAGGGTTAGAAGAGAAAAATCCATTGTCACAAAAAATATACAGATTTTATACTCCATCAAAAATTATTTTCTCTTGTGTATTCATCAAATAGATTAATAAATTCAGCAAGTTATTATGGGAACTTCCTAAATATGGGTTGCAATGTTTGCATGTTAATGTTTGCAATTTTTTAAATTAAACTGATGCCTGTGTAACTAATATTACCACTAAAAATCTTACTAGACTTGAAACACATGTTTGAAAGAATACTTACGCAGCTGCACCAGCATCTGTTTCTGTTTTATTAGCATTAAATTGATCTGACATTCCTTTGGGTAAGGAGACTTCTTTCACCACTTGAAAAGGACTTCCACACTTAAAACAAGTTGCATTTTTATTATGGATCTCAATGTTGTTAATTTTACTTGCTTCACCTGCATTAATATCTGCATAAAAAAACATAAAAATAAAAACAATTAAAAAGTAAATCTGGAATAATTAAGAGCAATATTCAGCACTGGGTTTTAATGATACATTTATTCTGTTCTGAAAGTGAATAAAGCAAAAATAGGCACATTGTACAATATTCTTACCACTACAACTGGAATCATATTTTGCCTCCTGACACGTCTTTGTGGGATTCAGGCAGGTCATGTTACATACTTACATACACAAAACAAAAAAGAACAATATTACAAGATATGCAAATAATACAGCCATAATATTATATATACAAATACTTGATAAGATTAATGTTAAGATGTCTGTTAAATCTGTCACTGACTGTGTTACACCAGATTGGTTTACCACTCCACTTATAGGAATAAAAATTATTTTATACTGATATAATACTAAGTCATTTTTGGAATTATACTCACCATTATTCTCAAAATATTTGATGGTTTCATTGGTCCACTTACAATCTTTAATAAAGAGAACAAAAACATTTTCCTAACTATCAGATATCTGATCTGCAAAAAGCAGAACTCTTGTAAAACAGCAAGTATATAGTGAATAAATTGAAACTGAACATTTTAAAGAAACCTATTGTTGTCATATTTTTCTAAAATCACAGGCTATCAAATGCATAGAAGCAAAATGACAGATCTTTCATTTACCTCCCGTAATCCAGTCTGTCAAAGTGCCATTTCTGCATTTCCCTTCAATTAAACAGACAAATGTGGGTATAGCATATCTGCTTATATGGAGTTCGTATGGTGAGTATCTTGATAAAATCACTCCATAGTCTGCAAAACAACAGGTTAGAAAACAAGGTTACCCTGGGATAAAAATAAGTAACAAGTCACATTCATTTCTAAAGACAATCCACACATTTTCATTATTGATAGTGGCTCTAAGCAGTTCATCCAAAAAAGTCCAAGACACGAAAGAGCCCAAATATGTTCAAACCCACCGCTGCTGTTTGTTGGCGAAGTGTTTTTTGTACAGTTTGTATTTTCTTCGAATGAAAAAACAGTCATGCTGAGTAGTTGTTGTGTAGCGTTTACTGAAAAACAAAAGTTTTTTTTTTTTTGTGGCTAATGTCTTACATATTCACAGATAATAGCTCATCTTCCCCGATGCAAAATAAGTTTTTTTGGTTGTTCTATACTTTGTTGATACGAGTTTATGCAAGTTGTTTTGGCATGAATAAAGACAAAAAATAAAAATAAGGTGGTTATGTGGGGAAAATAAAGGTGAAAGTAATTTAAAATAACTGATGCAACTTGCAATAACTGGCTAATTCTGGTACATTTACAGGAATGTTTTATGTACAATGTCCCTGTCAACTAAATAAAGTAAAAAAAAAAAAATTCTTTATAATAATACTATAATAAGTTTGTCTATTGAGATGTTTTAAAAAAACAACTACTTTTTAGACTGTGAATGAACCACATGCCCACCAGTGATTTCTACATTTTGATGGAACTTTTATTTAGTTAAATTTTTTTTTTTGGTCCAAGTGATACAAAGAGAAGTGTGAAATGTTCTGATGCTGTTGGTCTAAATATCAGCACTCTAGAAAAGCTGCTCTGCCAATTAGTCTAAAGGACCAGAAATTAATGTTTTTATCCTATAATAAGAGCAAAAATCCAAACTAAAACTCTCTGACACTATGTTATGTAACATTGAGTCAAAGGCCATAAACCTGTGATAAAATATACAAATTAACTCAGTTCCAATCCAGTGAGGTACATTTACATTTCTTCTCGTAAGTCTGCTTACGTGTAATGTGTAATGTGAAACGGCTTATTCAGGACAGTACTAAATTAAAAAAAATATTATTTTCATGATCCCTCTTATTTTGTTACAATTATTAACATTTTGCATATTTTGCAAGGGGTCTGTAAACTTATGAGCAGAACTGTACATTTAGCTGATACTGTTATCAAAACGGATTTTAAAAAATTATGAAAAAGCACACAATTGATCAAAAGCAGTGCCACAATGCAAAATCTCAAGACTAAACCAGAGTAGAACAAAAGTGTACAAGTCATTAACTAAATCACAGTTATTTTTGTTTATACTCTTACAAAATAATTCCATTAAGAAGCTTTAACATACACGAACGGACCTTTCCACGTCACAAAAGTTTCTTTATAGTGGAAAAAGGTTATTTAGATTTTCAAGAAAAAAAGGTTCTTTTAAGAATTCTGCTCACCGAAAGGTTCTTTGGGGAACCCAACATTAAAAAAAAAAAAACTTTTAGAACATTAATTTGTAGGAATGTACTTATAAGATAACTGAAAAGAAATTCTTACCTGGTGAAGAGTCGTTGAGTCTTTCCAAATCATTCAACTCATCATTTCATCAGCTATACATGGTACATAATTTTGCATGTAGCATTTCCTCCTTCCCCCTGTGGTTTTCTGTTTTTGTTAATCACATCTCTGGATGCAAATAATCTGGAAGAGAACAGATGAGACCGAGTGGGATGAGACAGTCACTCTGAACAGCCATATTCTTTACTGTTAGATGATTATTCTATGACCTCGGTAAGCAAAAGAGTTTAGACAGGTTTTACTGGTTAATCTTGTAAAATTGCTTATAAATGTGTTTTTTATGCAACCGGACAATAACACATGTTGAGCAGCGTGCACATGAGACGACACATCATTATATGAACATGTGCATCGATAAACATTATAGAGAAGCATACAAGATGAAACTGTAAAATATAAATAATGTTCACTAGACATAAGTCATGCATTTCAAATGTTTTATGTTTTATATGAACAATTAATTAAAATAGCAATGGTATGAAATTGTGGTTATTTAATATTTTTGGAGTTTCATGAATTGTTTGTGCTTTGCTATACATTTAATAGTTTGCATTTTGTGGAAAATGTATAGCTGAATGATCTGTTATTCATTGGCAGGTTTGTATTGTGACTACTACATATGTTTGTGCTGCTGGGTCAACATGTTAAATGTTGGAATGTTTTAAAGTGGAAATGTTCGACTTTTTAAATTAACGTCTCACAGATTGGGTAAATTAAAGTTAAAGTGACTAAAAACGACCAAGTTTGTAACTGTAACTAATTTACCCAACATGACATGAAACATCACTGCTAGTTGCAGTTACAAACAGTAATTTTTAACTCTTTAAATTAATTAAACTCTCTGTGGCACTTTCTCTCATGTTGGGGTAAAAATGCAGAGTATATGACATTACTGATGTTTTGCTATCACTGTCAGATTCACAACCAAATAACAGTTATGTCCTTCTTATACGCCCTCAGAAGCATCTGTTGCTTGACAAAGCATTAGTAAAAATAAGCCACTTAAAAATAAGTTCATATCAGTATTACAGTGCGGTAAATAGTAATTCGTCTGTTTAACAAATGAGGTGTGTCACAGAGGACATCAGCCAAACAAATGAAACCTTGTGAGTTTACAATAATGTTGGACAGACACATTTCAAAAGGCTTTGTGCACATATAGTACATATGTAGATGATATATACACTCTAAAAAACGTCTCGGTTACGTATGGTAACCCTCGTTCCCTGAAGGAGGGAACAGAGACGTCATGTCGGATGACCGATGAAATTGGGATCTCGCTTAGAGAGACCAATCTACTTCGAGTGTAAACTAAACGAGCCAATGCACATTTGCATGCGATTATTGCATCCAGTTGCCGCTGATCACAGCGTGAGTATAAGTAGGCAGCAGATGCAGCGCATATTCAGGTTTTCGC
>NW_015505347.1:423493-424582 GCF_001515645.1 Sinocyclocheilus grahami | reverse complement strand
ACAGGACCATCGGCCGCCTTCACTGTTGTGAAGCGGATGCCACTGAATCGCATAACCGAGCCTGACGGTTCGAAGGAGCCATTGAGACGTGCTGGGTAGCTCAAGCCAGGCTCCCAGACACCGCGCAAGTGGCATCAACAGAACTACAGGCGTACCCGCAGTGGGGCAGCGCAGAAGAACGTAGGGACCCGGCCCAGGCATCTCGTAGCCGGTCCGAGGCGGGGTCTGGGTGTGTGTAACACTGACCTGCGTTCGAGCAGAGGGTGCGTGGGTAGTCCGTTGGTTCGTCCTCCCGAGCCGCCCACTGCTGCTCACTGGCGAGAGAGGAGGATGAGTGTGATACGTACTGGATCGTCCACAACCCCCCGTCCCCTCTGGGGACCCAGAAATAGAGGAATTGCTCTTTGACGAGTATTTGGGTACCACCGACCGAGAGGTCAGTGGCGGAAAAAGATGAAAAGATTCTCCGCCCGGCCCTCCTCCGGGGGAGGGAGTGGTGTGCTTACCATCGCCTGAAAAGCAGGTCCCTCCACCTCTGGGTTGCCCGTCTCAGGGCCTCTGCTGTTTCGCTTGCCACCAGGTTTGGCAGGGGCCTGGACGGGCAGGGCGGCAGCGGAGTGCCTCAGACTGCCCGCGCTACTGCCTGAAGTAGCCCCCCCTGGCTGCCACCAAGAGGAGAACTAGATCAAGGCAGAGGCAACGGAACTCCGCCCCTTAAGGAAACGGAGCTTGGCCCGCGACTCCAAGATGATCATCTTCCTGCAATGAGAAGATGCCTCATCCACAAACGCCACCTCAGCGTGCTACATGCCCAGGCACGTGAGGCAGCGATCGTGACCATCACCCAGCGCCAGGTAACAACCGCATCCAGAAACGCTCGGGTGATACGTTGTCTATAACAAGACCCACATCGTCTTTACAAAGACGTAACGTCAAGTTTGCCACGCAACGTCGTCTTTAAAAAGACACACCCGAAATTGCTCTTTTAGGGGAAAAAGCTCTTTTAGCGTGCTGAGGCGCACAGGGGAGATGATCATCTGCAACACAAACAGGGGGTAGTGCAGCCTGATGTGTGCAACCCACTCGACA
>NW_015505347.1:421537-421838 GCF_001515645.1 Sinocyclocheilus grahami | reverse complement strand
AAGCTCTGGCTCACCCTCCGATGCAGCAATCGACATCTGGTCGTTGGGAGGAGCGCCAAAGGATACGGCTGGTACACTCCTTGCAGAGGGCCCAGCACGTTCCATTGGAAGCTCAACTGGCTGCGAAGTGCCTGAAGTAGCCCCCCCGGCTGCCGCCAGGCAACAGAACTCCGCCCCTTGAGGAAACGGAGCTTGGCCCACGACTCCGAGATTCCTGCAATCCTGCAATGAGAAGATGACTCATCCACAAACGCCACCTCAGCGTGCTACATGCCCAGGCACGTGAGGCAGACCATCACCC
>NW_015505347.1:419062-421512 GCF_001515645.1 Sinocyclocheilus grahami | reverse complement strand
CGTCTTTAAAAAGACACACCCGAAATTGCTCTTTTAGGGGAAAAAGCTCTTTTAGCGTGCTGAGGCGCACAGGGGAGATGATCATCTGCAACACAAACAGGGGGTAGTGCAGCCTGATGTGTGCAACCCACTCGACATGGGAAACCACCACCGCTGAAGCGCCGTACCGCCAACACGAAGAGCTCTCCAAGAGCGCACTGAACTCGTTCAGTCTTCTTCTCTCAGTAGAGTAGTCAGGAGCAGAACGATGTGATTGCTCAGCTCCGAAGTGAAAAGCTGAGTATGCGCTACATCTGCTGCCTACTTATACTCACGCTGTGATCAGCGGCAGCTGGATGCAATAATCGCATGCCAATGTGCATTGGCTCGTTTAGTTTACACTCTAAGTAGATTGGTCTCTCTAAGTGAGATCCCAATTTCGTCGGTCATCCGACGTGACGTCGAGAGTGACCGACTGAAAGGGAACGTTGGGTTATTTACTCTACCCAATATCTGGGTTAACATGTTGGGTCGTTTTGTTGGGTTATTCCTATGTTTATTGGGTTATTTCTATAACAATGCAACCAGTTGGGTTAAAATTTTAAATTCCAACGGTCGATCGTTGCAACTGCGACAGATGACACAGTGGTAATAATATGTGTGCGTTATGTTGTTGTTACGAAGTGTCTTTAAGCCCTGACAGAGTAATATTGCTGTTTTTCCTAGAGTATGTTTACATCTCCCCTGTCGACTGATATTTTAATCCGTTATCTGCACTCTTGACTTGACTAACGACACGAGCGCTCTGAAGCCGATCAATTTCAAACCTACAAAAAACGGTTTCCTTACTTTTTCTGTTCGTCTCGATAGTTTTGGGTGAAATGTTACATATATTTCAGATATTTGGCCAACGCGCTCGTCTTGAAGACCAGCGGAGCCTCATCCGGTGTCGCGTCCACTCTGAGTGAAGGTATGTCGCCTTTTTATTAAAAACTACATGTCCTTTCGTCTGTAAACTACAGTGTAAAATTAAAACACTTAGAAACACACAGAAATTAAACGCTTTATCTCTGGAAAGTTGCTGGTTACCAGAGCAATCATGTAGTGATTATTTTTCACAGACAGAGGGCACTGTGACCTACACTGATTATTACATGCGCCGCTACTTCGGCCACGAAGAACTGAACATGGAAGAGAGTGGAGCATTATTATCATCAGTTATCAAAATACACCATTATCGGTTTCAAGGTATAGTCACATAATGACCTTTCTTGTTAAATAAAATGAATACTGTTTGTATGTACTATATAATAGGGTCTGAATAGGATGCTGGATTTTACACAATTTCTAACGTTAATAAAAGTTCCACTGTCAAAACCCCATACGTCTCAACTATACCATTTGGGAGAAAGTACACCCCGAATCGATATGGATAAATGATAATACAACTAAATAATTGGACATGCAACAATTATATTTTCAGAATGTAATTACATTTCATGCTCAAAAAAGAGGCTTAAATGCTAAATAATAAGGCTAATTAAAGACCCATTTCCAAAAGCACAAACATATAATCACATTTGAAAAATTAAAACAGTTTGTATTGTATTTACACTGTACGTAACAGTTTGTGAAAATGAAAATATTAAGTACACTAAAAAAATTGGTTTAAAATATTTAAGTAATTGATATGTATTTTTGTACTGTGTTTATGTGAAGTCATAATCTTGGTATAATGTAGTAGGCTACTGTTTTGATTTGTTTGCTATTTGGAATTATTTATGTGTAATATTTTTCATAATGTGATTTTTGGTGTCCTGTATTAAAAACAGTTAGTTAATTAGAATAATATATGGACCCCATAAAACCATAAAAAATGTCTCCGTTCACTTTGTTTCAATTGGTAAATAATAAATTACTTAAGTTGTTTATATGTACTGTGTTTATGTGAAGTCATAATCTTGGTATAATGTAGTAGGCTACTGTTTTGATTTGTTTGCTATTTGGAATTATTTATGTGTAATATTTTTCATAATGTGATTTTTGGTGTCCTGTATTAAAAACAGTTAGTTAATTAGAATAATATATGGAACCCACAAAACCATAAAAAATGTCTCCGTTCACTTTGTTTCAATTGGTAAATAATAACAAGTGAGATTTTAATTATATTTTGAACCCTGAAGTAGGAAATGTCATCGTCTTATGTTAATGTTTGAATTTAACTGTTCCTTTTCTTTGTTAAATGTAGATTGCCCTGGACTAAGGTATATTATACCCACATGTCAGGGATGGATAGACTCAACAGATAATCGCATATTGCAAGACAAAGAAGAGAGCCTAGGATCTTCCGGATATTTCTTCTGGTGAGAAAATCTTGCTCTGTATTTTCATGCCAAATTGTAATATTTTACATCATGTACTGACACCAACACACACTTAGGGACAGTTTTACTAAACAGGGCAAATTAGCA
>NW_015505347.1:398006-413560 GCF_001515645.1 Sinocyclocheilus grahami | reverse complement strand
ATATTATACCCACATGTCAGGGATGGATAGACTCAACAGATAATCGCATATTGCAAGACAAAGAAGAGAGCCTAGGATCTTCCGGATATTTCTTCTGGTGAGAAAATCCTGCTCTGTATTTTCATGCCAAATTGTAATATTTTACATCATGTACTGACACCAACACACACTTAGGGACAGTTTTACTAAACAGGGCAACTTAGCACCAGAGCGCAATTCCAAAACAGCGCCGATGGGTGTGGAAATTTATGTGGGTGATTTACTAACAATGCACAAATTAAAGAACACAAACACAACATCTAATTTACATATCGACCAATGCAATATACCAAGAACAGTGCAAATTAGCGTAATCGCAAATAAAGAATAAAGAAATAAATAAGCCACAGTAGGCTACGTTGAAAAGAACTGGAGGCCAAAAAATGAAGTGTTGCAAGAAGTTTTGATAGACCTGGTATTGCGAGACTCCTAGTTGAGGGTTCCAAGTAATCTTTTATTTCCTGAAGCAAATTAAAAATAACATGGCTTGGCAAACAATATGTTCGGACAATGTGTTCTTCTGGCATTCCAAATAAATTAATACATGCGGAAAAAAATCTCCCTTCTACCACACGCTCTATGTTCTCTGCGGTGCCCCCTCCAGCAACAATAATTGCAGCCATTTCAAGCGCAAAATAGTTTAAGACATGCTTTTTTGCAGCGTCAAATAATGGCGCAAATGCCAGTAATTTGACGAGCGCAAATATTAGTAAAACATATTGCGTGATTCATTTGAATATGCTCCTCCTATAAATTTTGCGTCAGAAAGGGAAACTCCTACAAATGCATATTCAGTAAAGTCAGGCGCAAAAATAACTATCCACGCCTTTTCAGTGCTAATTTTGCACTGCGCGTCTTTAGTAAAAACTGACAGTACTATTTTACCACCAAAAGATGGTTTGCGCTGGTGCCAGCTGTTAGTAAAACTGGCCCTTAAAGGGTTAATTCACCCAAAACTTAAACTTTTTTATCACTTATGTTATTCCACATCTCCATGAGTTTTTTTTTCTTCTGCTGTACACAAAATATATTTTACTTTCATAGTATGAATAAATACACATTCTTCAAAATCTACTTTTGTGTTCAACAGAACACAGAAACTCCTACCGGTTTGGAACAACTTGAGGAGGAGTAAAAGATGACAAAAGTTTCATTTTTGGGTGAACTATCCCTTTGATAAAAATCACACAAACAAGAGCACTGTGAAGGTGTCTTTAAATAGCTGAGTTAAGGCTGCTTGTGCCTGCTCAAAATTCTCTGTATATTGCAATGCAGATTGGTTACAAACACCACTTTTGTAACACTCGGCTAATCAAATTCATATACAACAGACATGAATCCATTTTTACAACAGTAAGAACTCAAATGAAAGACTGCTACCATGGCTTAAAAAACTTATTTTCCCCATTCTTGTTCGGTGATTAATCCATTGTTCTTTCTATTTAAGATGGTCTTGGAGATTGCATTAAAACCCTGACGTCCTCCTTCATTGCCATACAAAGTGGGTAAGTGCATCATTTACGACAATACATTTTTGGGTATTATTTGATCCTATGTATGCATATTTACCATTTTAAATGTCTGTTTAAAGGTTGGAACAAATTTAATTCTGTATTTGGAGGAGGAGGAGGAGCAACAAAGGCGATACCTTCATGTCCTTCAGTTTTGGGATAAAATCCATCCTTTATTATTGTGGGAGAAATGGCACTGAAGCAAGACCGTCTTTTTACAAGCAGTTGATACATGGTTTAGATTATTTTACATTTTGAACATTGAGTATCCCAAGCCTGTTTCAGCTGTAATTACACTGTCTGTACTAGCTTTGTTCTGTTTGTTTGTGAATTTATATTTATCTTGTAAACTGAAACAATTGCAAGTAACCTAATGTGATAAGAAAGTGATTAATAAGACTATTTCAACCAATTATTTAATTTAATAGAAGTTTTTGCAACTTTAAATGTAATAGAAATAAAGTGTTTTCAAAATATTTGTTTGCTGTATATTATTATTTACATAGCAATACTAATACTAATAATACTTCTACTACTACTACTACTAATAATAATAATAATACCAGGATGGTTAAAGCAACATTTTGGCCAAATAACCCAATAAATTAGTTATTTTATAACCCAGATTTCGCTTTCCTTGGACATGACGACCAAGATATTACTGTGCTTGATTGGCCAGCCAACATGCCTGACCTGAACCCCATATGGAATCTATGGGATATTTTCAAGAGAAAGATGAGAAACTGTTGATTCAACAATACAGACGAGCTGAAGGCCGCTATTAAAGAGACCGCAGCAGTTAAAGCAGTGCGAAAGGCTGATCGCTTCCATGCCACACCTCACTGATGCTGGAATTTGTGCTTAAGGAGCCCCGAACAAGTATTGAGTGCATAAATGAACATAATTTTAAGAATTTGAGCTTTTCTGTTTTGCAAATCCTTTTTTTTAAATTGATCTTAGGACATATTCTAATATTTTATATATACTGGATTTTTGACTTTCATGAGCTGTAAACTCTAATCATCAAAATTAAAACAAAAACAAACAAAAAAACATCTGAAATGGTTTACTTTACATGTAATGAATCTAGAATATATGAAAGTTTCACTTTTTGAAATAAGTTACAAAAAATTAACTTTTTCACGATATTCTAATTTTTTGAGATGCACCTGTATATGCATTTTATGTAAATAGTCTGATAGATACAGTGTTATAAAGATCTCATTGATATTACAAGCTACCAGAATTTCATCTTACTTTTTGGCCATAGAAATATCAGGATCTGCACCAAATTGCTTTTTTTTTTGGCCTCAGATTGGGCCTCCTAATAAAACTGAGCTCCATATTCTCCTATTTCATACTATATGAACCATACAAGCATGGTGTATCACATATGATACTCAAAACACAAACAACAGCAAAAAATTTTTTTTTCTGACATTATTTTATGTCAGGCTTCTCAGGGTTAAGTACACTGTAAAAAATAAGTGTATTTTTAACTATAACATTTTGTAAAAACTCTACGGAAAAAAACTGTCAATAGGTTAACAGTAAGTTCCCGTACTATATACAGAGAAAAACATCTGTCAAATATCTAACCAAACATTTCATGTAATTTTACAGTAAAATGCTGTTTACAGTTTTTAGAAGTTAAAGTAACAAATCAATGTATAATTTACAGTCAAAAACTGTAAACTGATATTCCCAGAATTCCCTGCATGACACTCCACATTTGAAAGTATTTTGTTTAAATAATCATGTTTTTTTGTTATTAGTTATGTATATTTGGGCTTTATGTTACATCTTCTGTTGTTTAATGAAAGTTGAATGCATTATTTAAGTATCATGTGTGTTACCATGATGGTGTTTTGTGTTTGCATGAATGACTCTGTGCACCTTCTATTTTTTAGTATATACTTCTGCTTGTGGCGAAGCTACTTGTGATGAGCTTTGATTCTTCATGTGGCTTTCTCTTTTACCACCTGCATTATTATGGTGGTTGTCAGTATGTTAAAGGTACAAAACAGATTTTAATAGCAGTGTGCATGGTTGAATTTACTGGTTTACATTCAAATTTTCTTGTTTGTAAATTACAGTTTTATACTGTAAAATTTACAGTTTTTGGCCGTAAATGTGTTTACAGTTTTTCTGTATTTCTTACAAAATTATTCTGGCAACCACAGCTGCCAAAATTATTTTGTAAAAACGACAGAATTTTTTTTCAGTGTATCCATTAACAATTACATTCTTGTTGTGTCGTGTTCTGATCATTCCCATATTTTGTTCAGACTGTCAGTCTAAATCCGATTGTTGTGGGTATCCGATTGTTATTGGAATCCGATCATATTTAGCAAGTCTGAACGGCAAAAAAATTAACACGAAATCCAATTTCAATGCAATGTTCAAATCGCATTTCTGGAAATCTGTTTCAGTCTGACAGCTCAGATTGGATTTTGCATAGATTTTTGTCTATGAACAAGGCACTTTATTTCTAATTTAGATTTTCAATGAATATAAGGAGGTCCAAGGTCATTTTATGAAACTGTTGCCCTAGAAGTATTCACTTTAGATATATGTTATGTATTATGTCAAGTTATGTTAAGCATTTTAAATATTCTTTTATTAGAAGTCAATTAACAATCAATCATCGCACACCTGATAGGTGCACAGGGAAAAAAAGACAAAAAGTAAAAAAAGAAACAAAAGAAAATCCCACACACTACCAATACTTGCAAAAGTATCAAATAATACAATTATAAAACAGTAATTTAAAAATTCGAATTTTCACCGAAACATTGTCAATAAATTATTGTTTTTGATACTTTTGCAAGTACTGGTAGTGTGCAGGATTTTTTTTTGTTTCTTAAACATTCTTTCAGAGGAAATTATTTTATGAGCTAATAAATCACACTGTATCCTTAAGGTTTGGAATATACCTTTAGAAAGGTTATGAGTTTACAAGGTTCTTTCAGGAAATGAATGTAATGCAGGTATTTCGATGCAGTGTCACCTTATCACCAGTAGAGGACGCCATGACATTTTTACTCTGACATTGTGAAGTCAAGCTACTTCTCTGAAAAGTACTGCCGTTTTTTCATAGGAGGAAATAGTTTAAACAAGACTTTGAGTATGTAAATGTGAAAAGAATGTCCAGTGCTGACAAAAAAAATGTTCAGAGTGTTCAGAGTCATTAGAGGACACACTTAAAATGTTGTTTTGACATTTGTAGGGACACCTACTGTACGACAGCCTACAACAAAACTGCTTATCTCATACTTCACACCTCAGGAATGTGTGCTGCTTTCTCTTCTATTTTTAGAGCTCAGTCGAGTTTGTGGTAATAAGGTGGTGGGACATCTGTTTTTTCAATGAACTTATACACACATGCAGGTGGCTCAACACAAGAGATCCCGGGGGACCCTATTGGATGCCAGGCAGCAGTTTGCTGACATCACCTGTCACCATCTTCCCTTCAGGCTCCGGCTGAGGATGGAGCAGTTTCCTTTGATCTGGAGCTGCTGTTATTGACATCATCTCTAGGATTTCCAGTATGATACACACACACACATCTCATATATGTTTCATTTACAGAAGCTTCGTTTATGAAATACTTTAGCTAATTTAACTACTGAATGTTTGCAAATACCAGTAAGAGTTTCTGTAGTTGTGGTACTCAAAGCTGCATTTAACACATCTTTTTTGACTTTAAAGAGAGCAGTTTCCTTATATATTATATTTCTTATAATATTCCTCCTTATATATATTGAAGATCTGAGTAAATATAGGCACAAGCCTCAGGTTATTGTCATTGTTGTTTATAGTTAAAAGAGTTTAAAGCAGCCTGCTGTATTAAACGGATAGTTCACCCAAAAATGAAAATTAGCCCATTATTTACTCACCCTCAAGCCATCCTAGGCATATATGACTTCCTTCTTTCAGATGAATCCAATCAGAGTTATATTAAAAATTGACTCTTATCTTCCAAGCTGTTTAATGGCAGTCAGCAGGTGTTGCAGTGCATCAGTCCAAAAGAAGTGAAATAAAGCGCATCCATCCATGATAAAAAAAAGTGCCTCACACGGCTCCGGGGGGGCGGGGTGAACAAAGGCCCCCTGTAGTGAATTGATGCATTTTTGTAAGAATAATATCCATATCCAAAATGTAATAATCACTTTAATCTAGCTTGCGCCAACAGTTGTACATGGAAGCAGCTCCGGGAGGATGACGTAAGACGTCGGTGTTGCGCATGCGTCGGTGAGTCTCGTGAAAACCAACGTTTGTTTACAGGAGCGAGCAAAGGAAGCAAAGTTTTCTTACTTTAGCAAAGGAAAACCAGTCTCCTCTTGGTTTATATCGAAATCCTCCGACATTCTTCTTTACAAATCCTCGTTTTGTACTTCTAATTTGTGACCGTTGTTTTGTTTTGATCTCTCCCCTGCACTTCCGCGTTCGTCACTTCTGAGCGGCGCATGTGCAAAGCTGACCTCATACGTCATCCGCCCGGAGCTGCTTCCGTGTACAACACATACCTGTCAACCCTCCTGCTTTTCTTGAGATTCTCTCGTATTTTACCATTCTATTCCTCTATCATCCCGTTTAAATCTTTTTATCTATCTTCTGACTTTTCAATTGTAAAAGTGGTGTGGAGCGTGGGTCCACAGCATTTTCAACAGTATAGACCTCATAATAATGAAGGAAAGTATATGTAAAGTAAAAATAGACTTTATGGTGATGTCAAAATTGGTCACATATGTAGTGACTTGCATTTCCTAGTCTAGTAAAGAGTTAAAACAGTGCTTAAAATCAGTCAGCTAAAACCTTTTCTGAATATGATTAAAGAACATAAATGTAATATTCTACATTGATAACCGGAATTAGTATTATTATATTAAGTTTTCATTTTAATTTTAGTAATTTTTGTGCTTTTGTCATGTTAATTGGGTTTTTAAAATTTATACATAGCTTTACTTTATTTTTAACTTTTAACTTAACTTAAACTTATTTTTAACTTAACTTTTTTCAGTTAACTTTTTATTTCCAGAACATGATGCATGATGGGATACACTTAGCCTTGAATAGCGCTCTGGAGCGGTATTTCGAGATAGTGTGGATTTAGTATCCATTAAGGGCACTGCACTTTGACATTTTGAAGACATGGGACAGACTTGCACACTTACTTCCTGTCGCGCGCACGCGCTCTCAAGTGGCCAAGACCACAAGTGTGGGTATTTGGACAAGGGGTCACTGCCCATTTACAACAAGTGCACTTGAATTGTGCACTTGAATTCTGCCTCAAGCAGAAAATATGCATGCACAAAAATGTGAAAAATTGATCATAGTAGCCACATATATTCCTCTGTCCAATCAACTTTACAAATGTTAACCCTAGTAAAAAGAAAAACATGTCAGGTTGACAGATGTCAACGTCAGTATGTTTGTCCATTACAAAACCATTAAAGATTTGCATGGACTACAAAATTATATTACATTTGAAGACAAATATTCCTCATATTCAGAAAATGTTCACCCCTGGTGGGCTAGTGGCTAGGGGTGTTTAATTATAATTAATAGTGCACAAAAAAGTGAAAAATTGCATATACTGTACAAAACCCATATGTATTTCTTTCTTTCTTCCGTAAAAACAAAAGGTGAATATATTTAGATTTACTCTCTCTCTTGTTATATACATATATATATATCCTCCTGAGACCCAGCTATGGAGTTTTTGCCTCTGTAGAGGACATTATATTTGAGTGAATTTCTCTGAGACCTCACACGTCACAGTTTTAAGTCTGGATGTCCTGTACAGAGCACATTCAGGGCTTTCCACAGATACCAAATGATTGGATGTTTCACCGTGACCACTCCCTCTCCTTGGTTTTTAAAAATGGCTGACATTAATTTAGTGATAAAATTGAACATCCTTATGGAATTATGATAATATTTTGTAATTATAATTTAAATCTGATAAATTTTCACATTGTTTGTCATAAATCAACATCTCAGGAAAATGTTATGGGGTTTCAAATCAAAATATGACTTCCTGTTATGAAACAGGACATAATTTCATACATGTCCACTGTTAAGTCTGGATGTCCTGTACAGAGCACATTCAGGGCTTTCCAGAGATACCAAATGATTGGATGTTTCACCGTGACCACTCCCTCTCCTTGGTTTTTAAAAATGGCTGACATTAATTTAGTGATAAAATTGAACATCCTTATGGAATTATGATAATATTTTGTAATTATAATTTAAATCTGATAAATTTTCACATTGTTTGTCATAAATCAACATCTCAGGAAAATGTTATGGAGTTTCAAATCAAAATATGACTTCCTGTTATGAAACAGGACATAATTTCATACATGTCCACTGTAGAGGACACCAGGACTAAAAGCATGTTTATTATACATTTTGGGAGACAAAAGAATTGAATAGGAAAACAAATTATATATCAATATTCTTATGAAATATTAGATATTATTATGAAAATCTGGCCAATTACTACTCCCATTATTACACTTCTTTTTTCAACATGCTGTCCCAAAAGCACTTTAATATGCAAATTAGACAGTGTATAGATAACATTGTGCTTAATGGGAAAACCAGTTTATGGAATTTTTACACACATATTTCATAAAGTAAAATGGTATATCAAATCATTTTGTTATATATATTTTATAACATAGTTGAGAACCATCCTTAAACAAAGTTAGGTATAAAAAAAATCCTGAAACCTAAAAATTGATTGAAATTCCCATTGTTTTTGCCTTTTCATGTCTACTCTTGTCATTTTATTTTCCTGGTGTCCTCTACAGAGGACATAGCATAACATATAAATAAAATATAATTTTTCAAAAATGTTATTTTACCATTTTTTTCTTATGCTCTAAACAATGTAATGACATGAAAAAAATACTAAATTCACAAAGTTTTTATTTCTGGTTCTCAGGAGGATATATATATATATATAGCCTATATACAGTAGTCAAAATTTGAAGTGGCTCAAAAAAGTTAATCAAAGTTGTCCTAAGCCATTTGGTTTTAGGACAACTTTGATGAAAGGTTCAAAGTGATGAAATCAAATATACATTTATCTATGTATATCTCTATATACATAGATAAATATTAGATGCAACTTTGAAATAGTTTAGAACGCTTCCAGAAGTACGCAAGCTCGAGGCTGCCATCTTGCATCCAAGCTCCAGGAATATCCATATCATGTAGTGACTTCATATAAATGGAAAGATCTAAAGTTACAAGTCTTTCGAAAATCTCAGTTGTAAAACATAGCCTAAAAACGAATAATGGCGCAAACGTGTTGGAAACCGTTCAGTCAGAAATACATACTTTAGCTAATCAAGGCTGTCAACGGAAGCGTGTTTTTCACTCATTTTAATAGTTTAAAGAACTTTTAAAAGTTTTTCAACAAATTCAAAGTCAAAGTGGCATTAAAACGGTTCTTTTAAATATCGTAGCCACTAACTAACAATCTGAACCTATTAAAACTGCTGAAATACACAGCTTGTATTCAGAAAGAAACTTACCGTTTCAACACATAAACCCTAAAGTAACTGACCTTTTCCCTCGAGCACCAACAACACGCAGATTCCCGCCTCCCGCTCGAGTACTTACCATATCACGTGCCGTCAGGGGGCGTGGCTTTCAGCGCGCTCGTGTCCAATACCAACATCTCGAGCGCAGGGCGCAGAATGAAAGCGGAGCGAGTTCGTGTTAGTAAATACAAGCAGACTGAAGCAGACTGAAGGCGGAATAAAAGCAGCACTGACACACATTCAAGCACTGGCGGTGAGTGTCTCTTGTTTCTGTGTTTTATTTGCTGCAGTTTCATTGTGTATTCTGTGATTCCTGTGGATTACTGTATAAAAATAAGAACCGAAATGACTGCTTTTGTCCTTGAAAAACAACGTTCCAGTGATTTGATCTGTGAAAGAAAGTGACAAAAATGTTAAATTACAGAGGAAACTTCATAACACACTGAAATATCCCCAACATCATATTCTGATTTGCCCATCTGAACTTTATAAACCTGAAATCTCTTCCTGATTTTTTATGCATTTGTTTTTACTATGGTCAATTTGACCTAGTGGTATATCCTTTGTTTTGGTTTGTTTCTGCTGAAAATAACAACTTAAACCGCCTAACATGGTTTGTTAAATAATAAGAGTGGTTTGTGATGGTCTACAATGGTCTTTCAGCCTGGACAAGCTGGTCTACTGTTTGCCCCTTGGAAGAAAACCCCCTAAAACCAGCCCACAGACCAGGGTAACCAAGCTGGGAGACCAGCTAAGACCAGCAAACCATCTTGGGCTGGTTTTTCAGCAGGGATTAAGAGTTTAATTCTTATTAATAATCATCTGTCCATATGATAATCCCTCTATTAATAGAATTACACCTTTTAAATGATTATTTGTCCTGATGACTACAGCATTCATGCACTGCAAAAAACGTCTCAAAACTCTTCTCGCAGTTTCTCAAATTGACTAATTTCACTGCAGCTGCCATGTACAATATGAAGCTATTCTCTTTGAAAGCATCTGTACTAATCTGCGCTGTGACTCTCAGTTGATCAGATTATTCATGAACACTTCATAAACGGATTTGTTTGTTATGATGGTGCAGATTCGAATCGTGTTGTTTTCTGGGAAACGGCGGCAGACAGAACATTTGAGCACAGGCCTGAAACTTCCTCTCATTTCCTCTCTCAGGAGTATGAGACTCCTTTGAAATGCTGCCTTTTGACGTTACGGTGGTTTTGTTTGTGACTAGCCTGTGACTATCTTAGTCATCTCACCGCTGCACTTTCATGCCAGAAGTTGCACTTTATGAGCTGATCTACTGTCAGATCTTAGTTATTCATTGTTAAACCAAACAAACCCCATCTAGTTCAGTCATGGTTGTTTGTTCATGTGACTGTGGGTGAGGTCTCTGTGAGATTCAGCACTTGCATCAGGTCAAGTGTTCCTAAACTACACTGATGTGAACTGGAGAGTGGTGGACTGGGGAACAATGATAAATCATGCTGAATGCCATGCCAATCATATAATTGTGCATAATTTGGGGTTGAAAAATAAATAAACTCATCAACTTTTCAAAAAACAAAACTTCATGTCCTGAAGCAAAACAACTCCATTAGAAAGAATCGTTTAAAATTTTTTTTTTGTCATGTAATACAGAACGATTGAACAGCATGTGAATTCTCATATAGTAGCGCAGAGTGACAGTCTGTGGTATATTTCAGGGCAGTTTTGCTGACTCCGCCGATGGATGATGAGGAAGACGAACAGCTTCCTCACTGCTGTGAAACACCGCTAAGAAACAAGAGCTCAGAGAACAGAGACGGCCCACGAGGAGAGGTGGGACAAACGGCTAACAGACACGGACGCTTTGAAGACAGATCGACGCAGACTGCCAGAACTGTGCTGAATTCAGCGAGAGACGGAGATATGGCACCATTCCAGGGTTTAGAGAGAGATGCATCATCTCCCTGCGGAGCTGTGGATCCCAGGACTGCATTTGGGGCTAACTGTGGAACTGGGGGCCTCGCGTCACTTACTATGGCCCCTGGGGCCCCAGAAGGGCCAAGAGCACTTTTTCATGGTAGGGAAACACAATATGCATCATATAGTCAAATGTGCATTATGAATCACAACATGCACACCTGGAATTTATTTTTTATTTCTGAATATGATATGTATTATATAAAATACATAAATATAAAATATGTAATGAATGTAAAAATACAAATTGTGATACATACACACACACACACACACACATATATATATATATATATATATATACACACATCGTGGTATTTTAATGAATTTTTTTTTAAAAATTTGTATTGAAACTACAGTTAAAAATGTAAACTATATTTAGTATTGTTAATTAATTGATAATAATTAATTAATTTTTATTTAATCATTAATAATATAATATATAATAAAATATATGAATAATAATAATTTTTATTATGCAATATAATATTATAAATATTGTTTTTATCCTAAAGGAAATGCTGGATTTCGTTCACACTTCCCCGCATTGTTCGAACCCGTCCCGGATGGCACACAAAACGCAGAAGAGGACGGAGGGACACCAGAAGAAAAGGAAGACGAACGTGACGTGGGAATTAGCGTGGAGATTCAGATTGGACGTAAGCTGCGTGAAATGGGGGATCAGTTTCAGCAGGAACATCTTCAGCTGGTAAGAGTGATTTCAGATGAGACTAGTTTCTTTTCCTCAAGGCCGATGTGAATCAAACGGGTTAAACAGCTTCACAGGTGTCTGTGCACAGAGTCTGTGGTTTTCACTGCGGTGGTTTCTGTCACGATGTGCAATGACATCATCGTCTGTTATTTCAATGCTGCATATGCAAATGCTCAGTGCGAGAGATGACATCATTTTTGGTTTACCCGTCCTGTTTACTCAACTTCCCTTAGATGTTATCAAATGTACACCAATAACTTTACAGTAACTGACAACTTTAGCAACCTCATATATTAAATCAAGTCATCTAACTTTTTTGAATTTATTTTTTTATACTTTTATAACTATTTACAAAACTAAAGTTTGCATAACTATTGAAAACATAATTATTTGGTTTTAATTAAGTTTAATTAAATTTGGTTTTAATTCTTTTTTGGGGGGTGGGGCTTACTAAAATAATGATATGGAAGATTAGAATAATTTTGAAAAGTGCCATTTTATCATGTAAATTTGGCCATTGAAGGAGTTATATTGTGTTTTTGTTGTAGTTAAAAACAAAAACAGCAGATGAAGACAAAATGGTCTTGTTAAATAAAATGATACTGTGGGTTTTGCTAGAGGTAAACATTTTCCATGTGCTTCCATTTGCATTTATTCATTCTTTTATTCAAAGCGACTTATAACATTTACTATGAGAGAAGAAAATGAACTCACACCCTCTGAATTACGGTTAACAGGGATAAATGTAGATTTATCAAGGTTTTCAATAAATGCCAGTTGAATTTAGTGTCTACCCTGGCTGGCTATAGCTTGTGTGTGATCTCAGAAAGAGGATGTGAAGTGAGTTTATACTGCAGGCTAAATTTAGACTCTGACTCAAGGTCCACGTCAGCAGACATGTGACCACAATCTCAAAAGTAGGCTAATGTAACACCTTTAGTTACACTCTGTATGTGTTATATGCTGAGCCGCTACAACTGAGATGTTTTAATGAACATGCAGATTGTAGATTTTATAGACTGTGGAATGTGGAAATCAGCCGTCATAAGATCAAAAACTGAAACTTCATCTTCTCACAGATCAAACTGGCTGAATAATTGAAAAAGTTGAAAGATGACAATCCACAATAATCAGAATGATTTGAATTAGTTAATCATAATTACAGTTTGATAACTCTTTTAAATCTAGCAAGCCTTCAGTAAGAGAGGCAGCTTATGCAATACACTGCAATAGTCAAGAACTACAACACAGCTGGCCTGACTGCTGATTGGCCGCTTTAACTGTCCATCAGGGAGATTTAAAGGGAAGGGGAGGAGTTTGAAGTGAAGCTTGAGGCCAGAGCGCCATCTAATGGCAGATATATGCCATTTTGACCCTATTTACTTTCTTAATAGATGCTCCTGGTCTTACTGTGCAAGTGCCTCTCTTGACTAATAAAATGCAATCTTTTTAACCTATGTCAAAAATGTTACCTGATGAACAAATATTTTTGATTTATTTTTGTGCAGTTCACTCAAAGGGGCCAGATGGGTTTGTTCCAGCTAGTGACGACACTCTATAACTTCCTTTTTCCTCAAGAAAGACCCCAAAATGCAAGAGCGCAGAGATGAGAGGCCACGGCGCACCAGTTCAGGACCCAAATGAGTTTTACACAGCACTGTAAGATGCGCAGATCTGGACTGACATGGCTCAAAAAGAAGGTTGCCGCTGGTCGGAGACTTCCCTCCTTTTTCTGAAGAAGCCATTTTAAAAATGGAGCGTTGGAGGAAATTTTCTGCAGGTTGCGTATCAATATGAAGATATTAATATTCTGCCTTATGTTTTCCCAACACGTTCACATATGAGCGGATCTCAGCGCCTTAATAAAACCCTTAGAAAATGAAAGAACTGCTTTAATAGGCGACAAGCTGTGAGAACACTCGAGGTCAACAGCATTTGAGTATTTGTGCTGACTTCAATACACCTACTGAACTCCTGACGCATCCCAGAACAGACTCTTCATCTTTCTCTGCTGGTGTATCACGGTTTATGCTTGATTCACTGCTGTTAACAGTGTTATTTGGACAGAGTTGAAAGACAGAACGGATGTGACATCATAGAGGACCGACACAGAACTGAAACAACTTTGTTCAAATGCAGAAAAACAACTTGAACATCAGGTTTTAATACCTGTATAACAATAATGAGCCATTTCTGAGAACACGGGAGACAAATATGAATTTTGTGATTTTAAAAGGGTCATCTTTTCTTATTAAGGGAGAATGAACCACAAAATACAACAATTTAACCCTTCTGAAATATTAGTTTGCCTTAATGAATTCTATTGTTCTGCTGTCATACATTTACATGACATGATTTCTCTCAGGCACTGAAGTATTACTTGAGATATCAGTGTTTAAAGCATCTCTTCAGTAATTGGTGACATTCAAAATGTGCTCAAAGAGCAATACACCAAATCATATTTTACAGTACAACTCAAGCGATAAATGCAATCAATAATATCTAATCAAATCTACAAGTTACCATATAAGAACCTATTAAAGTTCTAGTAAGAGTTGTGTTGGTATATATATGTCAATCAATAGTTATTATACAGAGGTTTTTATTACTGTAAATGTCTTAAGAGGGAAAGTGTCCTCTGCATAGCGTAAATATGCTTTAATTAAAGGGTCAGTTTGCACAGAAATTAATATTATGTAATCTGTTACTCACCCTCATGTCATTCCGAACATTCCTGTGTTATTTTCTTTCTTCCATGCAAAAAAAGTTGATGGTTTTCGTTAGGGTAGCGCCATGTTTAATTTTGGCGGGAATGAAAACGAAGCAGTGAGGGATATAAAAGTAGTAAAGAAACAAATACAAACATTGCAATTTGATTTAGGACATTTTATACAGTACATGCCATCTAAAAACTGTCCATCCCTCAGACTCGTTTTCAGCTGCATCAAATTATAAATGGCGTCTGTCCAGGTTTGTAAACGACGGCATTTTTAACGTGCACTGTCCCTTTAAGAATGAGGACGATAATTAACTCAGACGTAGATTTCTATTGGAGCGTCCAATGAGGCGGCCAGATCGCATCACGTGACTGGCTAATGATCTGGCGATTCTGATATGAATATTTAAGAGTTTGTATATGATATGCGATAAAGCGGGGTAATTTATTTTCCACATATATATTTGTAAACTCATATTGTATAAGTGAATTTAATATAAATATCAGATTAATAATTTAACTGATCGAAAATAGATATCGTTCCATGCTTTTTTTGTGGTACAATCTACTGAGGTGCCTGTACTTTTGCGGTTTACAATTTTACATGGTTTGCTTATGTATTATCGATAGTTTAATACACATAATGCCGTCAGCAGTGTTGGGGAAAGATACTTTTAAAAGTAATGCATTACAATATTGCATTACGCCATAAAAAAGTAACTAATTACGTTAGTTACTTTTTATGGAAAGTAATGCGTTACGTTACTTTTGCGTTACTTTTTAAATCTGGACAGGGCTCGCTTGTTTGTTTTTAAAATAAAAAAGTTATATTTTTGGCAAATATAAAAGCCTTTGCACACCAAAAGTGAAATGAATAAGCCTCAGGCTGAAGGGAAAGTACATTAGAATGCAGAAGACATTTCAACACTTTTTGCTTATTAGTACGGTTGAACTGAATCATCGAAGGTCAGAAGCAAAGACATTGGTTAATAGAATGCTTAAAATACATAATGGATATTTGTGTTGTTTAACATTTAATTATTGCAGGTTTG
>NW_015505347.1:379031-397944 GCF_001515645.1 Sinocyclocheilus grahami | reverse complement strand
TACTTTTTAAATCTGGACAGGGCTCGCTTGTTTGTTTTTAAAATAAAAAAGTTATATTTTTGGCAAATATAAAAGCCTTTGCACACCAAAAGTGAAATGAATAAGCCTCAGGCTGAAGGGAAAGTACATTAGAATGCAGAAGAAGACATTTCAACACTTTTTGCTTATTAGTACGGTTGAACTGGATCATCGAAGGTCAGAAGCAAAGACATTGCTTAATAGAATGCTTAAAATACATAATGGATATTTGTGTTGTTTAACATTTAATTATTGCAGGTTTGCGTCATATTCTGAGTTGCATTATTTGTATTCATCTTGAGCAATACTGAATCTGTGTTTTTTTGAGAGTGAGATGAATTAATGCATATTCATATTTATTTTATATCTACAGTAACATCTTCTGATTTCTCTCAACATGAGGACAGGAGAGCTGTCAATCAATAAATTGGAAAAAAAAAAAATAACTTGCATTACTTATTTGAAAAAGTAACTCGTTACTTTACTAGTTACTTGAAAAAAGTAATCTGATTACGTAACTCGTGTTACTTGTAATGCGTTACCCTCAACACTGGTCGTCAGTATAGTGTTAGAGACCATGAAGACGGTGTGAATATAATACAGACTGTCAAGAGTCCACATCTCATTCCTTTGCAATTATTACGATTTTAGACCATTTCCTCAAGACTTTCCAAGAAGGTGATGTTCCAGTGCTGTGATGTGTTCTTGTCCTGTTGTTCTTTTGACAGGTGTGCCTCAAATGCTTGTGTATTGGTAACAATGACACTTGAAGACAATCAAACAGCTGAAGGTGCCTTAGAACAGCAGGCCAACAATGAAGGTTTGGGCTTCAGTCACAGCACCCAAACATGTGGATTATAGATCATAAACGAACACGTATCGCAGCCGGGTGAATAAATCTGATTACGTAACTCGTGTTACTTGTAATGCGTTACCCCCAACACTGGTCGTCAGTATAGTGTTAGAGACCATGAAGACGGTGTGAATATAATACAGACTGTCAGAGTCCACATCTCATTCCTTTGCAATTATTACGATTTTAGACCATTTCCTCAAGACTTTCCACGAAGGTGATGTTCCAGTGCTGTGATGTGTTCTTGTCCTGTTGTTCTTTTGACAGGTGTGCCTCAAATGCTTGTGTATTGGTAACAATGACACTTGAAGACAATCAAACAGCTGAAGGTGCCTTAGAACAGCAGGCCAACAATGAAGGTTTGGGCTTCAGTCACAGCACCCAAACATGTGGATTATAGATCATAAACGAACACGTATCGCAGCCGGGTGAATAAATACCTCCAGCTAAACAACAGGGAGCTCAAACAGACTGTCAAAGAGAATCTGAAGTGATGATTTGCAGGAACAGGCTGCTGCTGCTGCTGCCTCATTCATCTGAAATGCCCTTTCAAATGCACTTGTCTCAGAAAGTCGTCAAAGAAGTAAAACTGTCGAGCTGTTTTTACTTTGTTTGGAATGTGCACGGGACGTTACTGCTGGTTGTTTTTTTAATTTTGCTACTTAAAATTATTATACAGTTTGATAAATATATTAAATGCTGTTATAAAATTGTGAAATAAGATGTCTTTTTTACGTATATCATAAATGCTGACACTTTTTCTGCAATGTTCACTGCATTAAAATATTTATGAATATTAATTTAAGCTCTATTTGTGATTATTTTTTAATCTGAGAGATTATATACATATATTATTAAAATATATCATTTTAAAATAATAAACTGTATGATTACTTTGAATGGGATTGCTCTTAATTATGATTACCATAAATAGTAATTATAGTTAATTATTATAAAATTATAGTTCATTGTAGTTACTTTAAAATTATACATGTAAAATATAATTAACTATAATATTTATGGTAGTAATAATTATTATATAATGATAATATATAATATTAATATTTGATCAAAAATTATTTAATATATAATTCTACAATAATGATATAAGTTATTATAATATTCAATTATATTTGCATTGTAATATATTTTATTACATTATACATTTTTAATTTCATTATATTCTATTATAATTCTATATATATTTTCATGAAAATATAGAACTATATAAATATAATTCATTTTAAAACAATTTATGATTACTATTAATTGTAATAATAATAATAATAATAAGAAAAATAAGGGTGTTACTGAAAACCATAGCACTGTATTATTCAGTGTCAGGTAAAATAGGTAGATATTAATGATAGTAAAAACATTTTACAAATTGTTTTTTTAATATTTAAAAAATAAAATAATAACAGTAATGTGCTTTAGATGTTAGATTTGTTTTATTTATTACAATTTATTCAGATGGTCTTTAGAGAGCTTTCAATTAGGGTAAAAAAAAAAAACGAAACAACTATATAAAAATAAAGAAACAGTTATTCAGTACTTATTGCACAGATTGAAACCAACGCAGTATATTTAACTGTGTTGAGCTTCGGTTTCAATTCTGAAGTTCAAACAATACTGAAATGCTCCACATTCTTATGGGTTTCATCGCAGAATTTTTTTTTCAAACTTACAATAAGACATTTTAAATGTTAACAATAATTTAAATCATCATTTGATAAACTAGTTAAAAAATTAGAATGTATCCTACTTGAGATGATTAGTGATCAAGTAAACAAATGATCACACAATACCAACAAAACAAACAAACACCTGATCAGTCCCTGGCTGATATAAACACTCAATACAGTTCAAATGAACACACACACACACACACACACACACACACACACACACACACACACACACACACACAATACAGTGTGATTCAAAAGTCCCAAAGGAAAAATAAATCAAAGTTCAAGGCAGGATAAAAAAACTATAAAAGATAACTGTACTACTTGATCAGTCTCGTGATCACATTAGAGTTTGGCTTCAAAAGCTTGTGCCGGTGACGCTTCCACAGGGCCCTGCAAACACAAAACACATCATCAGTAACAGATATCACAGTAAAACGGCGCCCCCTGTTGGCCACAAGCCAGTTTCATGCACACATCTCCAGTTAGTATGTTAGTGGATTAAATGAAGGTTAAATGTTAGTACACATGGAACATCAAACTACAATACACACACACACACACACACAAACACACACACACGTACAAAGCTCAAGGGTGAAGCGTTCAGACAGAGTAGACAAAAAATCATGAACATTGGACTCTGAGAGATAATCAAAAGCATATCTGAATCACTTTATAAGCGATAATTACAATGAGCCTCATCGATCGTGAATCAGAAGGGCTGATCGCGTGTGCCACCCATACCTGAACCACAGTGAGCAATAAAATCAGGCAGTGATTGATTGATCACATGTGTGTGGAGGGGAGGAGAGACGTCCCACTGTGATCCTGAACGTCTGACCTGCCCAATGCTGCCTGTAGACACACACACACACTGATCTGTAAACATGAATGGATTTGGACAGATAGGAAACTAGAAGAGAGAATGAGATGATCAGACTGGTGGAAAATAGAATATAATAAGTGGAAAAATGGACAGGAAGAACCGGATAAGTGGAAAAGGAATGAGGGTTTTTTTCAGTTTTTTGAAAGAAATTAGTATGTTTATTCACCAAGAACACTGAGAATTGATCAAAAGTGTAATTTACAATATTACAAAAGATTTCTATTTCAAATCAACACTGTTTTTTGACTTTCTATTAAAAAAAAAAAAGAATTATCATGGTTTCCATTAAAAATTTTAAGCAGCACAATTGTATTTAACACTGATGTGTACAATTATTGTCATTTTATTTGAATATATATGCACAGGACTAAGTCATTCTACAACATTTACGAATTTGTATCCTGTTTACGCATTACCTGACCAGTTAAGTTAGAATTTGTCTTTATATGCATTTGTCCCTCAATGTTGTTATTCTGTCATAGGTTATTAAATTTTAATTTATTTTATCATTGTAATTATCTTTTTTTTCTTTTCTTAATTGTCGTTGCTCTGTGTGTTCTGTGTAAAAGCAAAAACTCAAAAATAAATGTAAAAAAAACTAACTGTATTTAACATTGATAATAAGAAATGTTTCTTAAGCAGCAAATCAGCATATGAGAAGGATTTCTGAAGGATCATGTGACATTGAAAATTGGAGTAAATTTTAAACTGTAATAATATTTCACAATGTTACTGTTTTTATTGCATTTCAATCAAATAATCAAATGATCAAATAAATGCAGCCTTGGTGAGCAGGAGAGACTTCTTTCAAAACCATTTATAAAATCGTACCAACTCCGAGTCCAAATGTTTGAATGATAGTGTAGTGTATATGAGAGGAGAGAGACAATTAAATGGGAAAACAGAGCCGGATCATGGGAAATTGGAAGGAGAGAGTGAATGGAATGCTTGGATCAAGAAAACATGACATCGCATGTAAAGATGAGCAGGACTGATGGTGAAGAACAGGATGAAATGTGTTTATAGAGCTGGTATGATTCTCAGAGCATTTCCCGTGTGTCATCCAATCACAGTGCTGGAATGTTAACACAATAAAAATTTCAAAAGCGCCTCATCAGAAGACCCTCGAAAATCTGCAGGAACATGGTAACGCTCCTGCTGTGGACGTTTGAAACAACAGCTATCAAACCAAAAACACCTTTGAATGAACACTGAAGTTCAGGTTAAAACACAACAACACAGAAACATGAGATAGAAACATCAGGAGTGTCATTTTCTCTAGTATCTGCAGCACATGTTAGTGGACATGAAATTATTTCTGTTGTATCAATCTGACAAACAAGAGACACACACTAGCAGAAAATACAAAATATGAACTTATTGCTGGATGGAAGGTCATGTAAACCTTAATCTGATTTATATCACCAATATAACACATATAATGTATAAAGTGTAATTGTAAAGTGCAACCGTGTAAATGTTTTGCTGATACGTTTGGTTTGATACTTACGGCTGCCAGTGCTTGTTGGTTTGCCAGCTGTCTGCGCAGATCAGACTTAATACAGGCTGAGATAAAGAACAGAAATGCAATGAGACACACATAATTACATTTAACATGCACCAAACCATCTACTAAGATGACTGTTGCAACCTGTACGCTCTAGTCTATCTAATCAGTATCTAAATTGTGAATATAAAATCGATGAATCCCTCAAAGAACATGTCCAGGTCATATTTCACCTCAAAAATCAAAAGAAATACATTTTTATCTTATTTTATTTATTATATGGATCCCATTTTTATGCACTGTGAAATAATTGTTTTATTACAATAAAATATTACTCCCTTAAAAATTCTATAAATATTATAATATTTAAATAATGCAATAATTATTGACCCTAAAAAGGATATGATGTTCTTTGGGCAAAATAATAATAATAACAATAATAAATGCAGCATAAATGTTATATGAAGGACTGTATAATTACTCCTTTTATTGCCTGGAAAATTAGCTGAATATTAACCAGGAACAACCATTTAAATAACTGCAGCCAACATTATTATTGTAATTATACAAGTTTATAACCATGTGCCAACTAGCCCCGACCTGGCATTTATGAAAAACATGCTTGCCCTGACAACACAGCTAACCATTTGATTAAAATCGACCTTCCTTATAGGAGCTTTTGACATGTACAACTAACTAATCTGAAGAGACACAGAAATCCCATCTGGCTCCGTGTTTGGACCTAGAAGGATTCTGGCTGTAACCGTCCCAAAACAATGTTGCTTTTCCTATATTTACACAACCCAGTGTTTTTTTTCAGTGTTTAATAGCTCATACATTAACTGAAACATCAGCGGACACCGCAGCTTTCATAATGTCAAATGAATTTTAATATACAATGCTTTCCAAGAAGCATTATCATCACCAGGAAGCAAAACATTCAAAAGTAACTAGACCAAGAGTAGGGCCAGAGTAAAAAACAACAGTTTCACAATCCCTCAAATATAAGCTCAATACTCGATTAAAGAGGAACAAATGAGTATTGAACGATCTGCACCTGTAATGATGGTTCCTATCAGCAGGAAGGCACACAGGAAGAGATTTCCGGCCAGAGTATTAAAAGAGTCCATGATTTTCCCCTGACAGATCGTAAATATGATCCCGAATACCTGCAGTAAGAAATCACAATTATTAGGATTGCTGGTAACTCCATATACTCTCTAAAATAATATAAAACTCAATGCAAAATAAGACACAACTCTTAGAAATAACAATTATCATTCAATATCACACACAAACCTGTGCTGAGCAGTTCAGAAGTCCTGAAGACGTCCCCTCAGACTCTGGGTAAGTCAATTCAACAGCAAACTCAAAACCGAGGGGAAGGTAACCCGTCATGAAGAACCTGCATAAATAACACAACATCTAGGGCAAACTTATATATACATTTATTTATATCTATATACAGTATATATATAAAGAGAGAGAGAGAGAGAGAGAGAGAGAGAGAGAGAGGGGATTTTATTGTAACTCAGATATAACAAAACAAAACAGAAACAAACTGTAACAACAACAACAAAGAAAGAATAAAATATGTTTTTCATTTGAAATCTTGTAGTACCCGAGGGTTCCTGCTGTGATGAAGACCACCCACAGGTGACCCAGATCCAAGGTAAAAGCATAAAGCACCAAACCCACAAGCGACATCACATACACGGCTAGAGTTGTTTGTCTGTGGAGACATGACATAACAGAGACGTGGGACAGGCTAAATCTTTCATCAGGATCCAACATGTAAATCCTAGTACGATTGGGCAAAAGAGTTTTTCATGTCATTCACAGCAGCTGCAAACACATGCAGATCCAGAAAAAAACATTTCAGTTTATTTCATAAAACAGCATCTGCTAAGTCTGAATCTAACGTATATCTGGGTGTTTCATCAAAACAACCTTTTGGTTTTGGAGGAAATTATGGCACAACTGTTGGATAATCACAATTTGTGTAACAAAATATATCAATCATTTTCACATCATAAAAATTTAAATGATTTATGATTGCTTTATTTTTGAAAAATAAAATCTATTACAGTTTTTACAAAAATATGAAGCAACACAACTGTTTTCAACATTGATAAAAATGAGAAATGTTTCTTGAGCAGCAAATCAGCATATTAATATGATTTCTGAAGGATCATGTGACACTGAAGACTGGAGTGATGATGCTGAAAATTCAGCTTTACATCACAAGAATAAATTATATTTTAAAATATATTCATATATAAAACAGTTATTTTAATTTGCAATAATATTTCACGATATTACAGTTTTTTTTAAACTTTTTTTATCAAATAAATGCAGCTTTGGTGAGCATAAGAGACTCTTTTCAAAAACATTTAAAAAAATCTTACTGACCACAAACTTTTGAACAGTATAGTGTATACATAAAAACTAATATTTGAAAAGTAGCAAAAGTACATATCAATAAACTCCAGAGACAATATGTCTGAAGTTGAAGAAACACCCATTAACCATATTATTAATTTGTAATTTCTGCGAAATATTGTGTGTGGAATGTATAAATGTATGTTTTTATACTTAAAAACGTTTTGATCTTGAACGTCTTTGATCTGCTGAACAAAAGAAACATCACAATGCCCAGGAGGGGAAGGCGTGCTGCGAGGGGTCAAATACACTAAAACAAAAGGTCACACGGTCTCTAAAGTCTAGGTTCATGGGTCAGAGATTCAAACACCTGGACAAACACACTTTGGGGACTCAAAAACACACTTATCTTCAAGGAGGAATGAAGACAAATGTTAATCGAGCACTGTCGCTGTCTGAAGGATATTTCAAGATTAAAGTCCAGCCTCTTACTTGTATGTCTTAGATCGGTCTAACCAGATCCCACAGATGAGAGATCCCACCATGCCAGCGATCACGATGGTGAGGCCGATCCTGCCGGCGTTCACCTCCTCTCCCTGTTCAAAGCAGAGCAAATTTTCACATGCATTCTGTTTTACCAAAAATGCATTAAGATCAGTTTTCTGGATAAACAAATAATATAAGTAATGAAACCCACCAATAATGCTAATTAAAAAGTAACTGAAGTGATTTCAGTGATTTATGTAAGCTGCATCAGGGGCTTTCGTGATTGGCTGGATAGGAGGTGGGTGGGAGGGACTTACAGGATAGTGTTCAATGATCATTCGGTTGAGAAGCGTACTGACAGCGTAGAAACAGCCAACATTCAACCCTGAAGAAGAAAGACGGATGAAGTCAAAACCAGAAACAGGCTGAAAGCATAAACTTGAAATTTAAAAAAGTAGCCTGGCAGACAGCTGATATGGTGTTGTGTGCATCTAGTAAGCAGTAAATGTCTTCACATTTCTGAAGCAGCTGTAAAGATATAAAGAGCTCTGCATTCCTGCAGGATTATTTCTGTCAATGTTCAGCCAGGTTAAATGCAGCTACAGGCTTCTCATGCAAGTGTTGCACAGGTGTGTGTGTGTGTGTGTGTGGATAGATCATAAACTCTTACTGTTAATGTAGTTCATGCCAGTCAAGTTATGACTATTTCTGTTTAGTACTTGTTTTATATTTTTTCAGATGAAAAAGTAATTTTCCATTTACTTGCACAATCTTGCAAATGAAATTACATTAATCTTCATGCCATCACAAGCTAGTCATATCTAATACATAAATAAATATATATACTAACATTTAAATCTTAATGTTTTTGAAATAAGTCTCTTATGCTCTCATAGGCTGCATTTATTTGATCAAAAATACAGTAAAAACAGCAGTATTGTAAAATAATAAAATATCTGTTTTCTATTTAAATATATTTTAAAATGTAATTTATTCCTGTGATGCAAAGCTGACTTTTCAGCATCATTATTCCAGTATTCAGTGTCACACGATCCTTCAGAAATAATTCTAATATGCTGATTTGCTGCTCAAAAAAAAAGTCTTATTATTAATGTTGAAAACAGTTGTGCTGCTTTTTCAGGATTGTTTGATGAATAGAAAGTTCACAAGAACATAATTTATTTGAAATATAAATCTTTTGTAACATTAAATGTCTTTACTGTTGCTTTTGATCAATTTAATGCATCCTTGATGAATAAAAGTATTCATTTATTTAAAAAAAAATTTAATGACCCCTTACTGACCAACAGGCTTTTGAACGGTAGTGTATTTATAAATAACTAAAATATATATTTTAATTTAAATGTATAACATAAAATCCACAGCAATTTATTAAAATATAATATAAATAATATTTTATTTTAGAAAGAAAGGGAAAATAACGTGGCTGAAGCTGCTACACAGTTTGGCTTCCTGGTTTGAGACTAGCAGGTGTAAGATACTGGTGCGAATATTTTATTCTATAATATATGGATCAAGTCCCTTCATTGTGTTTTGTGTGTTTATATGCGCGTGTGTGAGCGTGACCGTTTTTATAGGCACAATGTGACTATGACTGTAACAGCACATGTGTGATCTGAGGAATCATTTATGTCTGTAGCAGGATAAGTTATGTTCTGAAGTTTAAAAAAAGACTATAGAACTATTCATGCTAATGTTTCAGTAACAAACTACCACTGTGTGTTTAAATGGCAAGCAAGCATAATGAACCCCAGTTTGAGGTCCTGAATGGATCTGTTGTGTGCGCAGGGTAAGACATTTACCGTAAGTGATGACGAGAAGGATGAAGGCTTTGTTGCGAAGCAGCCTGAGGATGGATGCTGTATATGAGTAGTTCTCTGGAGAGATCTGCCGAGCCGCGGCCTGAGCGTGGGTGGGAGGGATCTCGGGATGCTCCTGAAACACTGACGAGAACATAAAAACACAAACTCATCCGGTCACCAGTCACATACATCACAGAGAACTCTTCATTTACATATCGTCAACTGTCGGGCGGAAGCCTCATATATCCATATTTTCGCATTTTTATTACATTTTTTCATAAATCAATGCTATCATTCTTTAAGTCTGGATGTGGGTTTTCCAAATATTGAACTAATGAAAAGTATTAAAATGAGCATGTGACTGAACCTCAGAACACCACTGGATCCTCAAACTGTCATCAAAAACTCATAGAATGAATTACCGCACCCTGTTTTCAGTTCTCTGCTATTTTGCAATGCAAGGGTAAATAAAGAACTGGTTGTTTGAATTAGTAGAGCATCTTCTTTACACAAGTAACATGGTCTATAAAGTCTAATGCTTTGTGTATTTAGGGAGTAGAGAAGAGTGTCTTAGTCTTGTCATAGCCGGTGCTGTTTTAAATAGCCTTTGCTTAGCATTTTATCTTTTTTAATATTAGATTTGAACAAAATTTACTCAAAGACAAATAAAGCTGAGCACCCACATAGCTACAATATATTGGGAGACTGAAATAAGTTGAAGTTGAAGTACTAAAATGACTAAAAATTTTATAAAATTAAATTAAAGCTAAACAGAAATATATATATTAAAAACTAATAAAAAGATATGGATAAGAATATTACACAAAATGCAAATAAAATTATTAAATAAGCTAAAATTAAAATGAAACATCACATGTATATTTCATTAAGCCAGTCCTAGAATGCAGTGTGAAAAAAAATTATTAATCAAAGCATTTGAAATAATATAAAATAATAATAAAAAAAAAATATATATATAGTCATATTATAAAATAAAAAGTCAATTATGCCTGTGTGTTAAATACAAGAGGTACATTTGGGTGGAAATCTTCTTAAATCCAATGTTTTGACATCTGTGAATGTTTGTGTTTGAGTAAAAATTTAGCCTGCTGTCCCCAAAACAGCAGGTGACTGAACTCTATTATAATTGCTCTATCAAACATACACTAGATATTAAAAACTCTGCAGCAGAATTTCAATTGCAGAGCTATTAGACAGAAACACTAGAATCTTCTGTTCTTGTTCTTTACTAGACTTACATAAGAGAGCAGGTAAAAAAATAAATAAAAAAGCTGGTAAAAAAAAAAGAAAGTGCATACATTTTTGGGCAAACTGTCCCTTTAACTCTTTAAAACATCTTGTGATTTTCTTCTTTAATTGTCTAGACATCGTTTTTGCTTGTGAGAACAGAACTGAATTCACGTGAGTGCAGCTCAGAATGTGACAGGATTTTTTTGTGGCTTTGTCAAGATAAAAATGGGCGGCTCAGCATTTAAACAAAAAGCATATAGAGTAAAAAGAGAGAGCAAAATGGGTTGAAACTGAAAGAAATCTCATTTCCCCTTCTGTCATTTGGGCTAAAGGTCAGATAATCATCAGCACTGACATACTCCATTTGCACTCGTAAAAGCAGACTAACAAAATAACGGGCATTGTGTGCCAACAAACAATCATTTATATGCTATTATGTGTATAAAATATACGTACAAAATTTGTCTGTGTACATGCAGGAAGAAGAACAGGGTAAGACTCAACAAAAAGAAGAACAGACAGGCACTAGAAGATATTAACACACTAAAGTGAGTGATCTCACTTTATGCTGCCTACATGGATAGCTGTCTTCCAAGACAGCATCCTAATCTTCATTGAATCTCTTAAATGACAGAAACTCTCTACATAGGCAGCAACTCCTCATGCCACAAAAAAGACTCACAATCGATTTGGTTTAAGCATGCTGCCAAGATAGCAAGATAAACTGTTATCTCTGTGAAAGACGTGCAATAATTTGGATAAAGGAAGATATCACATATAAGGCATCTTAATTATGTTGCATCTTTTCATTTGAACTTTGGAATGACATAGTATAACTGACGTTTGCTCTTACCAATGACAACCAATACAAACAGGAAGGTGGCCACTCCCGCCGTGATGTAGAACATGACTCTGATGTGAGCCGCCAACTCGTCCAGATTGTCCACATTTGGAACCAGTATTGGTGGAACTAGGAAGCCTATGGCAATCCCCAACTGGAAAAAAAAAAATTCTGATGTTTTGAATCCACTGCCTAGTTTTCTATGAATCAGCACACCATGAATATAAATTTGGGAACAAGCAAGGGCCTGTTCCACTTAATACTGGGATTCTGAAGACACATAACTGTCATGCAATTATGTGGTTGCACATGGTATTTACTAACAACACTTTAATCCTGTGCTCGTCCTCCATTTGTCAATCTGGGTTCCAGGGACCAATTTAAAAGTTCAGAGAACAATAGAGTAATTATAAATAGTAGTAACAGTAATAATTAATAATAAAAATAGTAATTATATATATATCTATATCTATATCTATATATATATATCTATATATCTATATAGATATATCTATATATCTATATAGATATATACAAAAATGTGATGGGTGTACTCACTTCTGTGAGATACTGTATATCATGAAATAAAAAAATGAAAATAATATTTAGAGTAATAATAATAATAATAATAATAATAATAATAATAATAAGAGTAAACAGTGTAAAAAAATAAGGTTGAGGCAATTGTCAAATGTGATTTCTATGTTATAATTTAAAAAAATTATACATTTCAATACTTGTTGGTCAAAAAATGCAAAACATATGTCTATATAAATATATATAAGATATGCGTATCTTGTCAGTGTCTGCGCTTGCTTGGCCATTTGTTTGTGTGTTGAGTTGTTTTGAGGGTACAGCAAATTTACACTGTTATACAAGCTGTACACTCACTACTTTACATTGTAGCAAAGTGTAATTTCTTTAGTGTTGTCACATGAAAAGATATAAGAAAATATTTACAAAAATGTGATGGGTGTACTCACTTCTGTGAGATACTGTATATCATGAAATAAAAAAATGAAAATAATATTTAGAGTAATAATAATAATAATAATAATAATAATAATAATAATAAGAGTAAACAGTGTAAAAAAATAAGGTTGAGGCAATTGTCAAATGTGATTTCTATGTTATAATTTAAAAAAATTATACATTTCAATACTTGTTGGTCAAAAAATGCAAAACATATGTCTATATAAATATATATAAGATATGCGTATCTTGTCAGTGTCTGCGCTTGCTTGGCCATTTGTTGTGGAAAAAAATAAGGAAAGTGTGTCCAGCTGAATTAATTTAGTATTTTGTTAGACGGGTATAAAAAAAGCTTAGTTCACCACGGCAGCTGTCGTGTGAAGGCCTCCTCGTGTGAAGACCGAAGAGTGTAAAGACCATCGAATCTACCGTGCGACTTCACCGGGCAGGACACCGGCAAAGGATAAGTATCGCTTTTTATTTCTAATATTATTTTACTAAGATAAGTAGATAAGATATACTTTAGTAAGATCTGTGTTTTCATTTTGACATTTTTCATTATTTATTTATATTATGTGTTATCATGTTTAGGAACCGTTACATTTTAGTGAAGGGAGCAGATCATAGTTGATAGTGGCCCGTGACTAGCCCACGGTTCAGCACGCATGCGTTCAGAGGATTAATTGCTAAATTTAATAGAGTAAAAGTTTGATCATTTGTACACGTTTACAAACTCAAGCGATTGTAATGCCTGTCCGGGCAGGGACACCGGCAACGGATAAGTATCGCTTTTTATTTCTCCTCTTTCCTATTACTTGTTTCACTTCTCTTTCAGTTTTTATAACCATTTCTTACTGTGTGTAAGGAAGTTGTTGTTTTTTAGCATGTGTGTTTGGCGGTGTTATTTTTTAGGATTACTGATAAACTACTGCCGGTACTGGGGATGAGTCCTCTGCACAATGTGACTTTGCTGCAGCCTGAAATTGAACTGCTGGTTTTGTCTTGTGTTTGCTGCTGTCGCCTCTGGCTTGCTTAGTTGGGGACACTTAATTTCCAGTGATATCGTTGACTTGATTGCAAATGATTGCAAAGATATTATTTAAACTGAACTGAGCTGGATGATGACATCACTGAATTCAATGATGAACTGCCTTTAACTGAAAAATTAGTGTTTACTATTGTCATTTTGCATTATTGACACACTATTTTCCTAATTAATGCTGTTCAGTTGCTTTGACACAATCTGTATTGTTAAAAGCGCTATATAAATAAAGGTGACTTGACTACTGTAATTTGATTTGTATTATTTGTATTTGTTATTTATTGTAATTTTAATTACATTATGTCTGAATTTATTATGTCTGTATAGATCTTTTATTAAGTTTTTAGTTTTATTTAATTTGAGTTATTTTAATACTTCAAAAAACTAAATGGAAATTAAATAATATATATATTGAATTTATAAATGTGTATGTACATATACAGTATATATGTATATGTGTGTGGTTGTACATACACATATGTAGTTGTTTTTTTTGGTGTTTAGCTTAATGTTATGTTAGAATCATTATTATACTCATACCTTTTGTTCTTCAATATTTTGAATTGTTTTTAGCTTTATTTTTTGTTTTTCATTTAAATGTTAAGTTTTGAAATTTTGTTGTTTGCATTTGTCATTTTTATTTAATCTCTTTATTTTTTAAATGTGTATAGGTAGTATTTATAAAGTTTTAGCTTTTAGTTTTGGATCTGTTTTTTATGAGGCGCCACGTAGGATTTAAATCAAACGAAAATTAACTTAAATGATTTTAGCAAATGGCTGCAATATAACAAAGAGTGAAAAATTTAAGGGGGTCTGAATACTTTCCGTACCCACTGTATATAACTCGATCCGTGCATATACACCTACAACACCACACGTACATACATATAAACTCGCTGCATGCAGACTCACCTATACATTCTCGCATATACATATAAACTTGATCCATGCATTTACACCTATAAACACTGGCACATACATATAACCTCGATGCGCGCATACACATCCATAAAACACTCGCGCATACATACAGAATAAAATTCACTAACGTATAGAGTTCAGATAAGAAAGACGTATACTTTAGTTGTGTACATACATATATATGCAAGTGATTTCATATGTGGATGTGCATGATATATGTATGTACACAACTAAAGTATACGTCTTTCTTATCTGAACTCTATACGTTAGTGAATTTTATTTTGTATGTATGCGCGAGTGATTTATGGATGTGTATGCGCGCATCGGGTTTATATGTATGTGCCAGTGTATATAGGTGTATATGCATGGATCAAATTTATATGTATATGCGAGAATGTATAGGTGAGTCTTGGTAGGTTTAGGGATCAGGGGGTGGAGACAGGTAGGTTTAGGTATATGTAAAGTGGGAGGAGTTGGATCTGGATCCAACCACGCCCCCTGGATCTTGTGTTCTGCAGTGAGGACCAACTCTAACATTGGCTCAAAGAATGACGAGCGATTGTGGGCAGGACTATCTGTTTGCTGACCATTAGCAAATGGGGCATGTGCAAGATACCTGTGTGGAAACGGTAATTGTTTTGTTTAAAGGGGTCCTATTATGCTCTTTTACAATGTCTTGAATTTGTTTTGGGGGTGTACTAGAACATGCTCTCATGCTTGGTGGTTCGAAAAACGCATTATTTTTTACCTAATTTACATTATTACAATACCTTTCTCCCCAACCTAGCACAAACAGCTCGATTAGCTCCGGGTTTGATGAAGGCCCGCCTTCCAAAAACTAAATGTGATGTGATTGGTTAGCTGTCCCAGTGCGTTGTGATTGGCGAACAGCTTAGACGGTGTTTCAGTACTGCCCCGCCCCTTGCCAAAGCAGCAATTTCCGTCTGTTCCGGTTTAGTTAAGGATGGCGTCAATATTGCATATCAATTTGAGCCGGATTTAGACCCAGAGAATATTGAACAAGAGGATCGTGCAGAACCTTTGCACACACGGATATTGCAAGACATTAAGAGTGGTAAGGTTATTGTTGTAATTTTTGGCTAAATCACGATTTAGATAGGACGTCAACAACCGCTTAAAATTAACTGCATTTACTATGTACAGATAAGTGCATACGTATTAGTTTTATTGTTATTTAATTCTAACATTATAACATGAATTGCAGTGAAACTGTTATATAGTTGAATTTATTTATACCATAGTCCAGTCAGTGTTTCCCAGGTGGCATATATATGCAAACTGCAGCAGGAGGCGCTGTTGGAGTGGTAGAGATCAAGGTTTACCCAGTAACGGCTGTACACAAAGCAGCGCTTCGCTCAAAAAAAAAAACCCACTGCTTTATCAGACATTACACGCAAGATTAAATGAAAATGACATCCAATTTTCTGAAGACAGTCGGTTTCCTTCAGAAATACAGTGATATAAAAACACCCGCACTCAATGTATGGGAAACACTGTAGTCTCAATAATTGAAGTGTAAATTCTGCAGATTACATCATTGTCCAGTATTGTACTGTCAGCAATTTATTATAAAAACGTTTTCATAATTGTAACAAACATATTTACATACATAATTATTCAGGTGCACGTCTAATGGGCCGCTTTGTGACATCACAAAACCCGGAAAACAAACGCTGTAGTCCAAACGAGCCGTTCGTTGTAGTTCATGAAAAGTGATTTTTTTTAAACGAAATATCTCCCTTTGGGGTGGACTTTTGAGATTTGTACCTTTCTAGACCTTTTTTTATGCCCAAACATACACACTGACTAAAATTCAAAAGGTGAAAAAGCATAATAGGACCCCTTTAATGTACACAAGGCTACACACTTCAGCTTTAACTTTCACAGTACAGTACAGTAAAATGAGCAAAGCTATTATTATTATTTTTTACTGAAACCCACCTGATTTCCGAAGACCCCGATGGAGCATGCAGTGGACACTTCTTCCGAGCCGAACCACACCGACGCGATGCGCGAGGGCATCCCGAGGATAAACACCTGAGCCACTGAGCACGTGAACTGACCCAAGAATGTGACCGGAAAAAGGTCCGGTCTCGCGCTGGCCACCTTGATCCACGTGCCAAGACCAAAGAGAAAAGAACAAGGATATTATTTATAAATGTCATATGTGTTTCATATGTTATAATTTTAAACAATTGATCCATTTCTGTACTTGTAGGTCAAAACAATGCCTAATTTATTTATTTATTTCTTAATAAATTTTCTTTCTATTTTATTTGTTTCTTTTTACAATTTTGCCTTTTCGTTAATAGTTTTCTTTCATAATTGTTTTGCTCTTCAACAGTTCTGTTTATAACAAGCAAAACATGAAATATGGCATACAGGAAAAGAAAAGTCCCCCCACTATCATTGTTGTACAGTATACGGGCATGATTGAAAACAATATCCATGTCTTCACAGCCAAGTTTTATATATGACATAATAAAATAATGAAGAAAAAGCATCGGCCTATAGGCAAATCAGGAAAAAATTAAGAAACATTCTGTCTCATATTTAGTGACTTACAGCACATTCATCCGGGATGAGTCTTTATTAAACACTTGAAATGTGAAAATTAATTTTAAGCTTTTCTGAAACCATGGATAGAATAAAGCATAAATGATAGGATTAATGGTGGAGTTCAGGAAGAAAAATATCACAGCAACATCTCTGACATAAAACAAGTCAGCATTACTGTACGGAATCACTAAAGAACAAATATAATACGGCAGTAAACACAGAAGAAACACAAAGACCAGAATCCCCAGCAGGATCGCAGCCTTTCGCTCTGATTTGTCACTGACTCTGTTTTTGGAGGATTCTGTTCTGTTGTGAACCTGAAGGGCTCTTATAGCAGTCGCATGTCTCTTAGCGATGACAAAAACATGAGTGTATAATATTATAATAAGTGTACATGGCATAAGAAACACAATCAGAAGATCAATGAGAGATGAAACTCCATCTATAATATAAACACATTTTCCTGGACACATGACATTCCTATTTTTAGTTCAAAAGAAGTATACTAATAGCACACTTGAATAAACTTATTTTTCGTAAGGGATACCCTGCAAACATGTCCTTGCGGGGCCCATGCTGGCTTTTAGCGGGCTCAGTGGGCTAGGGCCAGCCCACACCAAACCTAAACAGGCCCAGTGCGGGCTTGCCCAGGTGAGGCCCACAGCTTTGGGGTCACCGCAGCCTCTCTGGGAGCAGCCCACACTATGGGACTGCCCACATTAATCCACTGATGGCACGGTATGGGCCAGACATGAGCCTGTTAATAAGAATTTTGTGGACAGTTTTCTTCCTTACCACTAGGGATGCTAGGGTGTTTTAGGGTTCCTTAAGTAAAGCCATGTGGTAGAGAGAGTTAACAATAGCAAGCAGCAGTAGCCAGCATGGCTCACCTGCTGAACACATTGTGCTGTTTCCTGGTTGGGAAATGTGTCGTTTTAAGCCCAGTCTAAAGGAGTTGTTTTTTTTTCTATTTAAAAGTGTACATTGCTGATGTTTTTGCAGAGATGTTACTTGTATGTATGGCCTATGTTTGGATTGATGCTAAGAGTTTAAAGGGGTCATATGATGTTGCTAAAAAGAACATTATTTTGTGTATTTGGTGTAATGAAATGTGTTTGTGGTTTAAGGTTAAAAAACACATTATTTTCCACATACTGTACATTATTGTTTCTTCTCTATGCCCCGCCTTTCTGAAACGCGTTGATTTTTACAAAGCTCATCGGTCTGAAAAGCGAGGTGTGCTGTGATTGGCCAGCTATCCAGTGCGTTGTGATTGGCCGCATTCCTCAAGTGTGTGACGGAAATGTTACGCCCCTACCATACTGTGATGATGCCCTGTCAGGCAGGAGCGAAGCATCAAAAACATGAAAACCCATTATAAACGAGGCATTTGTTGCATCCAGTGGGGACATAATTACGGATTATAATGGCTTATACTGTCTTTTTATGTGTTGCGTTGCATCGCATCGCACCGCACCGCGCAAACATAAAACCATGTCTGCATTTGTGATCGGAGAAATGACAAACAACAAGTGCTACTCTACACTGCTCAAAACTCGCATTTGAACCATCAGTGGCAAGTCCTTTAAATGTGAAAATGTACTTACAGTATGTGAGTCAGAACAGCCGGCATTGTAGTCTACTCTCCCAGGATCAG
>NW_015505347.1:296536-378762 GCF_001515645.1 Sinocyclocheilus grahami | reverse complement strand
TACATGTATGTATGGCCTATGTTTGGATTAATGCTAAGAGTTTAAGATAGTGTATTTGTATGCATTTTAGGAGGACTCTTTGTTGGTGAGGCTACCACATCATGGTCCATACAGATACAGTTATTTTTTTATTTTCCTGGTTAGGAAGAGTCTGGTGTTTGAGAGCTGTGGCGTGTTTTCATTACAAGAGGTTGGATTATTAATTTGCTATCAGCCAACTTCAGCTATGGACAGTGTTTGGACATTGATGTACTACAGATAAGACTTTTGCACACATCAACTTTCACATGACGAAATCCTACAATCTTACTTTGTTTGCTTTCTTTCGTTTTTTTGTACTTTTGTGTATTTACATTTTTGGCTATAGCTGTATTAACCTGAATTGAATGTTTTCTCTTTTGTATTTAATAAATCCATTGATTTTGAAATCCCTTTGAATACTGTACATTTTTGACAATATAGACATTAGTTATGTGGTGACTGCATCCATTTCAGATGTATAATAACTGTTTTCCCCAAAGACTTAAGTTAGTAATAGTAGCTGAAAAGTATTTAATGTAAAACAGATGTATTGTTATAGATCAGGGGTGCATCCTGTTCCTGGAGATCTACCTTCCTACAGAGTTCAGTTCCAACCCTGATTAAACAAACCTGTCTGTAATTATCAAGTGCTCCTTCAGATCCTAATTAGTTGGTTCAGGTGTGTTTGATCAGGACCAGAGTTGGGCACCCCTGTTGTAGATTAATAGTGTGGGCTGCCCGTGCAGGGCCAGCACTAAGGGGCCAACGTTTTGCCAATGAGCAAATTATCAGGGGCCCTGCGCTGGCAGCCTGCTGGGGGCCCTTAGGCTAGCCCTAAGTGGGCCCATAAAGGGCCACCGCAGGCTTGTTTGCAGGGTACAATATATGCAAAACACATTTTTACTATACACTTTGCTATCACATGAGGCACAAGAAAGGGTTCATATATGGCAGGGAAGGGGCGGTGGCTTTAGTTTCAGCCTGCATTAGCAGTATAAAAGTATTCATCCATTAAGGTTTTCCATTTTATCATAGTTTTAAAATATTTAATTATGTGGAAACTAGCTGTCCCACAAGGGCTCTATATCAATCTCAGTATATGAACTGCATCTGGACAGTAATGGTGAAAATATTCAATAGCTATTTTGTAGTCAAGGCTTTAAAGGTTGTGTAAATTGTACTTGATATGAGAAAAGAAAAAACCCCCCACAATATTCTGGCACTATCCCTTTTTTACAGCCATGTTTAATATGACAAAATGATGCAAAATGCTATGTACATCTGAAAAATAAACAACACAAAAAAGAGGGGAAACATTCTGTATTACATTCAATGACTTAGAGCACATTCGTCAGGGATGAGTCTTTATTAAACACTTTAAATGTGAAAATTAATTTTAAGCTTTTCTGAAACCATGGATAGAATAAAGCATAAATGATAGGATTAATGGTGGAGTTCAGGAAGAAAAATATCACAGCAACATCTCTGACATAAAACAAGTCAGCATTACTGTACGGAATCACTAAAGAACAAATATAATACGGCAGTAAACACAGAAGAAACACAAAGACCAGAATCCCCAGCAGGATCGCAGCCTTTCGCTCTGATTTGTCACTGACTCTGTTTTTGGAGGATTCTGTTCTGTTGTGAACCTGAAGGGCTCTTATAGCAGTCGCATGTCTCTTAGCGATGACAAAAACATGAGTGTATAATATTATAATAAGTGTACATGGCATAAGAAACACAATCAGAAGATCAATGAGAGATGAAACTCCATCTATAATATAAACACATTTTCCTGGACACATGACATCAGTGAAGTTTCCATTAACAAAGAGAAGAATGAAGTTATAAATGAGTGAAAACAACCAGTTAAATAAAGTCGCTATGCAGATCACAGTGGGTGAGATTTTCTCTGAGTAAAAAAAAGGAGAGTGTAAAGCCAAAAACCGATCAACTGCTATCAGAGCCACAGTGTGAACAGACACACTTGTTGCCTGAAAAGTCACAAAATTGAAAACCGAACACATCACTGGTCCAAAAATCCAACATGACTCAATCAACAAAGTCAAATGAAATGGCATCACAGCAACTCCAGTAAGGAGATCGGACACAGCCAAAGAGAGGATGAGGATGTTAGCAGGTGTGTGGAGCTGCTTGAAGTGACTAACAGAGAAGATGACCAGCAGGTTTCCACACACGGTCAGCAGAGACACAGCTGCTGCGGCCACATACAGAATCACATAGACAGATAAAGAAACAGATCTCCCTGGACACCAATATTCCTGACAGACATCACTTTGGTTCACTGCTGTTAGATTCATTCTTCAGTATTTGGATGAAACATCCAAACAGAGTATTGTTCCTTGTGAGTATAAGGACTCATGAATTCAAATGTGCAATTCAACAGCTCTGAATTGCTCATCATCTAGTCTGCATTCACTCCTGGAGGTTCCACAATAAAGACGTGCTACTACAACCCATGCTACCTTTTATACACTTGACATGTTGACTTTTTCCAAGACCGGCAGCATCAAGGGGGAAGAACATACAGCTGGGAGATCAACTGATTTGTTTCATCCAGAGAAAAAAAAACAGATGAAGAGTGACATGTAGAAAGTTGGCTTATATAAAACATATAGGTATAAACAAAAATCTATATAATACAATAATATATTTGCAATTTATGTTGCGATTCTACAAAAGAAAATGATTTCTAAATAAAAAAAAACATGCAAAATGCAGCCTGTGGTCTAAATGGACAACCAACAAATGACAGTTTATTGTGTTTCGAAAATGACCTTTCTTTTCTTCACTTAAAGATCTTACTGAGAGAAACGTGAGGTTGTACGAAAAACCCTAATATGGAGATAGTTTTGGCATATTTTATTATTTTTTATTTATTTTATTATTATTTTATAAGTCCTTTCAAGGCAAGTTATTTCATTCAGCGACCATCTTTGAAACGCCATTCGGGTAGCTATTTCAGTCATTGAAGTACAACTCTATTTGAAGGGGGAAACATCAAATTCACCAAAGCTTTTCACCATGCTTACAATTAAATTTCATATTTGAAATCACCAATGAAATCCGACAATAACATTCTCACAAATGGTTTTGCTTATGCTCAAATAGGCAATGCGCATGTGCAGTTCTAAGCGCCCCCAGAACACTGACTGTTTCTATAGCAACCGGAATTTCTAACGGCAACTGCAGTGACGCGATGACTTTACCAATCAGCTATTGGCTCTTTTATGTAGAAGGCGGGCATTGCACTTTCTCCAATTCATAAGTGATATATCTAAAGTCTTTGTTTTAATGCAAAATAACGTCTTAGGCCAGCAGTCTCACATTTAGAACAAACATTTAACATTATAGCGAACAATTTCACGAGTGTACGTATCTGAAAATGACTGAAATTTCCGTGAAAAGTGTTTCTGCTTATAAGTACGAACAGTCCACGCAATTATTTGATAAAACCCACTCTTGGCATCTGGATGGTGTAGTTGCTAGTTCTACCATGGGCAACCCAGCTGAGCCTTGATCTTGAGGTAAACTATTCATTTTTCACTTGGTAGTGGTCATATGCAGGACAGCAACACGTGGCAGCAAGCAGGTTCACAGTCTCTGGCTTTAAGCTGAATTTAACACATTATTTTAAAGCAACTGTATGAGTTTAAAATTGAAAATGACTGAAATTTCCGTGAAAAGTGTTTCTGCTTATAAGTACGAACAGTCCACGCAATTATTTGATAAAACCCACTCTTCGCATCTGGATGGTGTAGTTGCTAGTTCTACCATGGGCAACCCAGCTGAGCCTTGATCTTGAGGTAAACTATTAATTTTTCACTTGGTAGTGGTCATATGCAGGACAGCAACACGTGGCAGCAAGCAGGTTCACAGTCTCTGGCTTTAAGCTGAATTTAACACATTATTTTAAAGCAACTTTTTTTTTATTTTAAATCAGTTTCAAAATCATTCTGATGGCACACTGACTTCTAATGAGGCGAATGGCTTTCCAACAACAGTTATAATTATGACAGTGAATTCCACTCACTTAACTGTAGGGGGCTCATACCGTTGCTTTAAGTGTCAAGATGTTGATTTTTCCTTTTAAATGATTTTATGAAATGAAGTGCCATTTAAATGCACATTAAACTACATATTTTTTCCTTATACTGTATGAAAAAAAAACAATCCATAGAAGAGCCTGGAATTTAGATTTTGTTAACTCAAATGTGGAAGCTTTTATTCATTTGAATCTGAACTTTTCAATACTCTTTGCAAGTAAGAAAAACTGATCATCAGTGGAGGTGTTTGCCTACTTCTGGTTTTAGCTGAGAGACATAACGATTACAGAATTATATGTGTCTCATATGTGCATGTAAATATACATATTGTTTGACTGCTTTTTGTAAGAAGCCAAATCCAGTGGCCTAGATGTCTCATCATCTAAATTGTTCTACCATGAGGATGATGACCTAAAACACTCATCCATCCACACAATAAATAGACATTTATTAGATATTCCGAACCATAACAAAATTGCTCTTATAAACAAGTTAAATGATAAAAGTTATACTGCATGTTTTTACCAATGATTTTACCAAAGAAACATATGAAGCTTACCTTTTATTATGATTCATTTATATTTAATTGAATTTATAATTTTGTAATATTCTTTAAAAAAAGAAAAGAAAAAAAGTGTAGTATATAGATGTGTAGAGTGAACATTTCTTGTCACATTTATAGAAATAATGATCTGTTGAAAATTTATTTTTCCATGTCATCCAACAAAGATTTCACTTTTGATAATCAATGCTGTTTTTGCATATAATGAGGCAGCGCTTCTTGAATAACATGCCTGGTTTTATTCATCAAAATATATGAATAATCATATTTTTACTGCACAATAATGATGAAAAAGGAAATACTAAAACATATAAACAATGGAAATTGAGGACAGACGTTTGATGACAAACTGTAAAAAATAACCGTGAATTTAACGGTAAAAGACTGTAAAAATGCTACAGTAAAAACCTGTTAAATGGTTAACGGTTAATTCCCCTACTATATACGGTGAAAAACTGTATTGGACATTACATGTATTGGACATTAATTTTATGGTAGTATACTGTTTTTGGAAGTGAAAAAGACTATATATTTTACAGTGAATAACCGTAAATTGACATTTCCAGAATTCCCTGCGTTACATTTCAAATTTAATGTTTTTTTGTTGTTGAAATAACTATGTTTTTTCTTATCAGTTTTGTATATTAGGGTTGTGTGTTACACCTAATGTTAAATGAATGTTTATTGCATTATTTCAGTTTCATGTGTGTTACCATGATGGTGTTTGTGTGAATGACACTGTGCACCTTATATATGTTATTATTTAAAAGCTGCTTGTTGTCAGGGTTATGGACCTGTCTTTGTGTGTTTTTGCTCCCTGTGACCCAGTTTCTGTCTCCCGTTGATTGTGTTAATTTAATTCCAGGTGTGTATAGTTCTTTCCCCAATTATCCTATGTTTAAAAGCCCTAGTCCTTTCAGTCAGTGTTTGTCGGTTCCGAATTCCTCCTCCTCCTGCTGGAGCAGGGAGACAAAGCTCTCGAGGACCATACCAAACGGTTCCTGTTGGTCGCTAACATCACCAGCTACCCGGACGACATGCTCTGCTCTTTCTATGACGCAAGCCTGAACGCAGAGTGCAGAGCGCTGTCGTCCGAAGATGGTCCTCGGGAGGAATTCGCCACCTTCGTGGAGTGGGCTCTGGCGAGAAACGGGTCGCCACTCACCACCTGCCCTGTGGAGGATCTCGCCGGATCCACTCTGGACCCAGAGCCCAGCCCACCATCCAGTGCCCGCTCCTCGAAAATGCCCGCCCTCCCACCCGCTCCAGCCTCCTCCACCGCTGTCAGCTGGCAGCCCCTCTGCTTGCCTGCAGCCCACCATCATTGCGGTGCGAGCCCCGCAGGACTACCATCCTCCAGCGTTACCGGGGTTGGAGTATTCCTCATCTCTGCCTCCAGCCTCCGAGGCCCGGACTCCGCCTCGGCCCGTAGACCGAGCGGCTCCACCTTGGCTCCTAGCTCCCTCACCTTCACCGTCAACCGTCGTTCCATCAGCTCCACCAGGCTCCCTCGTCCCTCCGGCTCCACCATGGTGTTTTAGGTTTTAAAACCTAAAATGTTGCTACCGTATTTTTACAGTAAAATTCCAGCAACCACAGCTGCCGTTTTTTTTACCGTAAATTATGGAATTATTTTTTACAGTGTACCTTATCAAGAGCTTTCTCTCCATTAATAAAGAGAAGAATGAAGTTATAAATGAGTGAAAACAACCAGTTAAATAAAGTCGCTATGCAGATCACAGTGGGTGAGCTTTTTCTCTGAGTAAAGAAAAGGAGAGTGTAAAGCCAAAAAATCGATCAACTGCTATCAGAGCCACAGTGTGAACAGACACGATTGTCGCCTGAAAAGTCACAAAATTGAAAACCGAACACATCACTGGTCCAGAAGTCCAACATGATTCAATGAGCCAAGACAAATAAAGAGGCATCACAAAAACTCCAACCAGGAGATCGGACACAGCCAAAGAGAGGATGAGGATGTTAGCAGGTGTGTGGAGCTGCTTGAAGTGACTAACAGAGAAGATGACCAGCAGGTTTCCACACACGGTCAGCAGAGACACAGCTGCTGCGGCCACATACAGAATCACAGACAGATAAAGAAACCGATCTACCTGGACACCAATATTCCTGACAGACATCAGTTTGGTTCACTGCTGTTGGATTCATAATGTGTGAAGTACTCTGGAGAGACATCAAGTCTTCCTTCTAGTATTGTATAGAACAAAGCAACGACCAATTTGAATCTAATATTTGTATTTCCAGCAGAGTGAGTCCAGTCTCATTCGGTCCTCAGTGTAAAGTGTTTGCATTGTTCCCAGTGAGCAGAATGACACCAACTTTGCCAAAAAATATTGCTGTTTTTTTTTATATGTAAATGTCTCCTCCCCATCGACAATAAATGTTTAATTATGAGCTTCTGCTGGGAGTTCTTGTTAATTACATCTTCACATAATCACAATAAATTTTTTTATTATTTCATCATAATATACTAAATTTCAAACTCAATGCACAATTGTCATTGGATATTTGTCAAATTTGGGTTACTAAATCTGGCACTTTTATCTAAAGCAGTTTGAGAAGAAGAGTGATATAAAAGACATTAAAATGGCACAGCTATATAGCAAATTAAACAGTCACTGAGTCTGACTGACCAGAATCAATTATTGCAAACAAGTTGGTGTTAATTTTAAAGACAACATATATTGCCTCTTTTTGAACATTAATCTTTACTCAGATTGGACACCAAATTAAGTTTCTGTCACTCTAAATTCAAAATAACAAACAAACACCTCTGGATTAACCACACATACAACTGTATTTGTGTTCATTTATCTCCACAGCAGCATTTCAGTTTTTGGGAAAATGGTGATTCAACATTATTTACAAAATTTCAATTTAAAACGGCACTAAATCATGGGGGGGGGGAAAAAAAAAATGACAAAAAGAAGAAATTATTGCCTACACAATAAATTAATTAGGCAGCCCTTTAGCAAGCATTTTGCATGTGTTACCAGTAGCCCCTCACTGTGCAGAACACAAGATCCAGGGGGCGTGGTTGGATCCACATTTAGGGGGTGGAGATTGGTAGGTTTAGGGGTGGAGATGGGTGGGTTTAGGGATCGGGGGTGGAGATTGGTAGGTTTAGGGGTGGAGATGGGTGGGTTTAGGGATCAGGGGGTGGAGATCCGGGGGGGAGATGGGGGGGTTAAGGGATGAGGGGGTGGAGATGGGTGGGTTCAGGGATCGGGGGTGGAGATTGGTAGGTTTAGGGGTGGAGATGGGTGGGTTTAGAGATCAGGGGGTGGAGATGGGTAGGCTTAGGCATATGTAGGTGGGAGGAGTGGGATCTGGATCCAACCAAGCCTCTTGGATCTTGTGTTCTGTAGTGAGGACCATCTCTGTGTTACTCATTTTCAGCCCTGTGTGTGAGCAGGTCAAAGGTAAACTGACTGCCATTTGAACTGATCTTAAAATGCAGCTCCACATTTGACATTGTCTCCATCTAGTGGTTATTTTCTGTCAACTGGGTAAACCTGATTTAGTTCCCTTTAATGATTAACCGTACTCATTTCAGGTCATATAACATTTATATACAGCAATATCATTCACATAGACAAACATTTAGTGACATTGCTTGTTTGTTGAAACTGTAGCATCTATTTCAGGATAATTTTACAAAGATGATTTTGGCACAATGAGACTGGATACATGGCTAATAATAACTAACAAGATTAAAAGGAATCGGGGAACACAAAGTGCATCAATCAGCAGTAGCTTTACATTTTCCTGTAGGGTCATATAATAAAATGCACAAACATTTTTATAGTCCATGAAATTTGCGCTTGAGATTCACACATTGTCCCACTTATTTAAAAAATGAATGAACCTGAAAATACACTACCAGTCAAATTTTTTGTCACACTTACTCATTATTTATTTGGACTATATTAGATTTATTATGACTGGACTAATGTTTTGACTGGTAGTGTGTTCTCATTTATTTATTTGTTCAAATACAGTGCTTGAGAGCAGTTTAAAAGTGAAGTGGACTTATCCACCTTTATAGCAGCAGCTTCATACTAACTGTCAAAGATAAACACATTCATCTGTGCCATTTTCAACAACTGAAATCTCATATTTAGCATCTTTTGCTATCAGGAATGGCAGCTTCTATAACAAACCAGATGGGTGAAAGATACATGAAGCTGGAATGATTATCTATTAACAGTAACAATGTTAAAACAATTTTAAACACAAGTTAAGCTCTATGTACAGTCTCTGTGGAATGTTTAACCCAATGCATTTTTAACAAATGTAGTTAAAATAAGTTTCTATGGTAATGAACCACACACCAAACATGCCGTCCATAGAGCTTAACTTATGTTATATATTCTGTTAGTGGCAATATCTTAACAGTATTTAGAAAGCAACTCAAGACAGATTCACTTAGTGACAAACCTCCATAACTCATTATAAACATGCCAGTGCAAATGCTGTGGGACATCAGATGGTCAGCTTATTTTTTGACAGAAGCCCAGATAATCAAACCAATAATGACAGCCAGCACAATCAGAACAGCGATCAGGATGAAAATCTTCTTGCGGAATGACGTCTACAGTGAAAAGAAGAAATTAGTCACTAGTATAATAATAATAATAAGGGTTGTCAATTTAGCATGTTAATAAATAGTATATTTAATTAATTATTATATATTTAATTTAAAAATATTGAATTTAATAGCAATATAATGTTAAAAAATAATGTGATTAAAAATGAATGCAAATTTACTTGAGCTGTAATATAATATAATAAACCATCATAAAAGTAGGCCATACACCAACTCAAACATGCCAGTGCAAGGGAAGCTTACAGGCAAATTACAACTTAAATTTGCATCTATTTCTCATACAAAGCTAGCATATGACTTAAAAGGACTTGGAATATAGTGCACAAGTCATATGGGCTACGTTTACAGTGCTTTTTCATTCTTTTGGAGCTTTACACTGTCCGTCTCCATCTACTTTCCTTAGGCTAAATTTCTTGTTTTGTGTTCGATAGAAGGAATAAGATAACATGGGTTTGAAATGATGTAAAGCTGAGTGAATGATGGGTCATTAGTAAAAAATAAGCTGTACCTGGTGACTTGCTGCTCTGCCCAGCTGTTGTGTGGCCGACTGCACATTGATATCTGCGTTTGATACATTAGCCTCTATACTGTCTGCAAAATGGGATGGAGATAAACAGGAAAAACTTTCACAATTAAACACTGAATTAATTTCTTTTCTACAGTTTTGCACTGACAACTAACCAAATATTCTGACTCGATCATTAAGAGTTATTATTCATTGTTTAAAACATGGATAATGCATTGTCCCCTTGGATAGTAATTAATTTCCTCAGAAGTTCATTTAAAATCACTATTGAGCACTATTTCATCATTCATTCAGGTATGCATGCCAAAGATTTGGTGGACAGCACAAGCAATGATGCAAACTCTTGTAATTTTGATGAAATATCACATATGTAAACAACACAAGTGTAATAGCTCACATCTTATCATTAAAAGTTTAGTGCTTGAACAAACAGTCCCACTGAGCTGGTTTGTGTGAAGCCTCGTAGGTCTTCGTTATCTGCATCTGCTTCTCCATTTTAACACCTTTAATTGCACTTTCCTGTCTGAGAGTTTCATCACTATACAGACACTCCCTCAGAACCAAGTCTAAACAAAACCACACAGATGGATTTATTTATTTATTTTATATAACTTTATTTAAAAAAATTTTTAGAGGAAAAAAGTACAATAAAGAAAAATATTGTTGCTAAATGACAATTTCCTAAAATTCTAGGCAGCAACCGGTTCATATAGAGACAGGCAAATAGCACTAACCCTGACAGAAGCAGAGATTTGTTTTCTGTTCACAAGATTTTGGCTCATTACACTCTTAAAAATAAAGGTGCTTCAAAAGGTTCTTCAAGCGATGCCATAGAAGAACCATTTCTGTCAGGACCACTATCGTCAAAATGATAGATACTTAGCATAAAGTTTGGTTTGGCGGTATGGTTCTGTTCTGGGCAAAAACCTCCCTGCCCATCCATGCAGCCTGTCATGAATGAGCAGGGAGAGCAGCAATAATAACCCCCCCAGGGTTAACAGAACAGAACAAGGCAGATATCATTAATGTACTTAATGATATTTAAGTGTAACACTTTATTCAAGATAAAGGAGTCTGATTAGCAAGGAATATCAGAAAGCCAAGTCCTGACCGTGGTGAAAGGAGGAGCTGGGTATGGAGGAGGGTAATTTGCTCTGGAGCAAGCTGAAAAGCTACTGAATAGAGCTTATATAGGAATGCCGCGATATGTGTCATATTCCTATAGGTAGATGTGACCAGCTGAGAATCAGCTGATGCAAGCTTGACTCACGTGACCTGCCAGAACTAATGTTAGCGCTTAATTTTTGGTTCCACAAAGAACCATACAGTCAAAGGTTCTTTAAAGAACCAACTCTTTCTCACCTTTCTTTTGTAATCTGAAGAACCTTCTTTCGCCACAAAGAACCTTTTGTAAAACAGAAAGGTTCTTCAGATGTTAAAGGTTCTTTATGGAACCATTTAGACAAAAAGGTTCTTCTATGGCATCGTGAAGCACCTTTATTTTTAAGAGTGGAGTCACAGTACAGCCTCCATGTGTTTACTTTTCAACAATGAAGTGACACATGAGCACATTCTGGCCCTCATATTAAGAAAGTGTAAAAACCTAGTTATATCTTTCTGATCTTACCAATCATGTCTCCCTGTTCATGCACCATCATGCCCAGATCTCTGAAGATTTCATTAATGTCTGTGATGTCCGACTGAAAAACAAGAGAATATGTTTTACACATCCCTAAATGTTTTTGCACAGCAAAAACAACCATTCAAAAAGCATTACACTAGCACAATTCTTGTCACTTGTAAATTAGTTTTTGTTGTCTCTGTGCTTAAATGCGTCTCACCTCCAGCTGTCTGATTGCTGATTCTCTCTCCTGAATGAGCTGCAGATCTTCCTCTGCGATGGCTTCATCATAGCTCTGAGTTTGAGTATGAACCTCACTGAAAACATGTATTCATTTTAATTTATTTTTATTTTTTAATGTATAAATGTGACCAGCGGAGGTGGTGGAAAAACACTTTTGAAACCTTTGAAAGGGTGATGAAAATCCTCCAAACCCATCATCTGTATCACCAACCTATGAACAGATAGAAGATTGTGAGGAAAACATATAGAAAACCATAATAAAGTGCCAATATGCCACTACTCTCTTTTATTACTCACAAAAAACACCATTATACTTTAAGCATAATATAATCTGCAGTATAAAATGGTACTGCAATAAAACAGTGATTCTCAATCATGCTTTTTAAACAAACATTCAATGCATCCTATCTGGAGTCATATGTGGCTTTTAAGTAGTGTGTATAACCAGGGATATTACGGCTAACTAAAACTAAAACCATACAAATAAACTGAAATCGAGTACTAAAAATACTAAAAAGTAATGAAAAAATCCTTACACTTATTTTATTTCAGCTAGTTGCCATGACAACATTTCTCCTTTCATGTAGTTTAACTTGAAGTACTAAACTAACTCAACCTAAATAAACGAAAACTAATACTAATAAATAAAAATGAATAATATCTACATAGATATATTTAAAAAAACGAATAAAAATGGCAAGCACAACAGAATTAAAAACTTTAACTAAAATTAAATTAAAAACTATAAAATGTAGAAAATATAAAAATAAAATTGAATTCAAAATAATGCTGTATAACTAACAAAAAAATGGACTACTGTATAGAAACTGGCACTTTAACATTTGATATTAGTGTCTCTATAAATGATAGGATTCAGCCTTCAGTTGGGTGAATAATATCAATTCATTTATGTAATTCTTTCAGCACAAGTGTAACAGATGAAACTTACTGAAACTCTCGAGCTCGCTCGGACACGCGCCACAAACTCCTTCTCCTTTTTTGCTGCCTCTCTCTGAGCTTTCTGGAAAACAGCTAGTGCGTTGGAGAATTCAGTGATGAGACGTTCTCGCTGGATTTTTCTTTGCCGCTGTGTGAGAAAAGGGGAACGGCATATCTGAGCAGGACTGTTAAAAGGATAGTAGATAATCCAAATATTCTTCAAAATATCTTCACTGTGGGACAGCGAGGAAGCTGTACCTGTTCTGTGGTCACAGGTAAAGCACTGAAATCTTTCATGCATTTGTCTGTCACTTTAGCAAGCTGATTGACCTTCTGCTGTTTCTCTTGTCTGTATGTTTTAACGAATACAAACAAATATAATTGGATTGACATATATAACTGTTCACTTATTTTTATGTGTGGTCAATTAAAGGGAACAGAACTAGCTGCTTGTATTCGACTCACAATGTCTGTCGCAGGTCAGTTGTGTCTTGTGCTGTTCCAAAATGTCTCATCATCTGCTGGATTTCATTATCTGGTAAAAACAAAGACAATATATAGACAATCACACACATCCTGTGCTACTGGTTTATGTAAAAGTGCGTATTATGGTTTCCATTCATTTCCATAATAAATTCTATAATAAATTCACCTTCACACTTTTGCATGTTGTGGTTTGTAGATGTGTTTTTTTCTCATAAAACAATGAGTAACAGAAATATAGACAACATTTGGTCCAAGGACTGAGCGACCTTCCAGTTAGTTTTAGGCCAAAATGGATGGTTTTATAATATATTATAGACAGTGTTGGGGGTAACCCATTACAAGTAATGCGAGTTATGTAATCAGATTACTTTTTTCAAGTAACTAGTAAAGTAACGCATCACTTTTTAATTTACAAGAGAATATCTGAGTTACTTTTTCAAATAAGTAACGCAAGTTACTTTTTTTCCCAATTTATTGACTGACAGCTCTCCTGTCCCCATGTTGAGAGAAATCAGAAGATGTTACTGTAGTTCTAAAATAAATATGAATATGCATTAATTCATCTCACTCACACACACACAAAAAAAACACATATTCAGTATTGGTAATGCATTACTTTTAAAAGTAACTTTCCCCAACACTGATTATAGATATATAAAACATATGCCTGTTCAATATTTATGGTCAACAGTCTTCACATCCCGTTAATAAAGATGGATGTAGTAAAACTACTCACTTAGCAATGTTATTCTCTGGATATTTGAACTTATAGTCTGTGCCAGCATATTTGGGTCAACTCCGCCTGATCCAGACATGATGGACATATTCACAGAATGAGTCACCAAACCTAGAAAGATTACATGTTAAATCAAATTTACTGTCAGAATTATAGGGTAAACATGTATATGAATATACACGGAGCTCTTTTATATATGATACAAAGCATTCATATATCCTTTTAAAAATAAATACTTAATATTCAAATACTGTAACACTTAAAATATGTTTGTGCATTAGCTTTCACATATCATTTTAAGGTGCTATATCCCATACATTCAGACAAGAGTTAACTATATAATAAAGGTAGATTAAAACAGATTTTTTTTATTATTTATTGTGTTGTATACTATTTACAGTCCAGAACAGCATAATGGTAAATGCTATACATCTATACCGTGCCGTTCCCATTGTGACAACTTTCCCCATAGAGTGTGACTACGTGCCTCGCTTTAAACATCTCTTAATAGCTCAGTAATGATACGAAAACAGTTAACTTAGTGTTGCTCATATGTTAGCAGGCTAACTAGTAGACCTTGTTCATCTGACTACTGGTTTACCGACCTTTACTGCACCTGCAAAACGAAAAAATGCGGAAACCACAGCGCCCGAACTCACAAACACATTCATTTATGAAATCAGACAGTTTTTATTTTTACTTCACTGACACACACCAAACATTCACCAAGAATGGTCAGGAATATGAAAGTGTGGGAGTGTTTCAAATAAATGTTTAGATCACGCGCTGTCAAAGACAAGCTCAGAATCAGCGACGCTTCTGGTTCACTTTATCACTGACTTTTCCTCTAAAGTCCTTCTTAATTAAGTCAGTGTACGTACAATGACACGTCTTTTACTTCGATATGTATAGTTTACCTGGATTTCCTGAGTGAATCTCCGAGTCCCCAGCTGATTTCTAGACGCCTGGGTCACGTGATTTCGCTTCAATCTTCCGCGTTAGTTCAGAAACAAGAGCATTTGTATACTAGGTGTATTCATTCACAAATATCTGATGGCTGTCTCAAAATATAAGACTTACCTCAGCTAAAAAAGAAACCATAACTTGTTCTTGAGTTCATTTCACTGCAAACTAGTTAGAAATAAAGTAGATATCAAGTAGCCTGTGATTCACACATGGGTTAATTATTCAGCATTATGCTAAAGTTCACAAAAACATTTACAGTTCTCTTCACGTTTTAATAATAACGTTTCAATCTCCTAATTTTAATGTCTTTATTGTGTATTGTCATACTAATTGAAGAGACTCAAGGATAGGGTGACCATACGCGCCATTTTCCCAGGACGCGTCCTGGCCAGGATTTCTATATTGCCTAAAATATCTAGGTTTTGGCTTTGTTTGCGTGTGCAGACTGATCGGTGTATGACATCAAAATACCATACAGACGGTTCCTTATGCTTTCAAAATGCTCTCGAGGTATTTCGATGTCATACACCGATCGGTCTGCACACGCAAACAAAGCCAAAACCTAGATATTTTAGGCAATATAGAAATCCTGGCCAGGATCCGTCCTGGGAAAATGGCACGTATGGTCACCCTACTCAAGGATGTAAAGATCAAAAGGCCACCAAAGATCACCAATGCAAATATAATGTTTGCAACAAATACAGGCATTTTCATATTAACAGTCTTCAGGAAATAAGTTCATCTGGTTAGTGGCTGTCTGCAGTATTTTTAGGCTAACCACAAGTTTCACTGACCTTTTGAACCAGGGGTAAGATATTGCATAAATAAAGGGTTTGATGCATGCATTCGTGTAAAACAAACAGAGTAAAGCAGAGAGGATCACAGATGACTTCTGAAATTGTTTCATATTAAGCATACTCATATACCAGGGAACCCAGCAAATGAAATACACAAAGACGATTATGCTCAAAGTTTTTGTTGCTTTCACCACCGGAATGATTTGGGATTTTTCTGAGATGCCTTTTTCTTTGAAGTGTTGGAAATGGCTTTAGCTTTAGAAGTGAGAATTCTACAAAATTAACATTATTATACATAGAGGAATGAAGCTAACTATCAAGTCGGCTGGACCCCAGCCAGACATTGCTGACAGCCACTGCACATTCCCTTAGAAAGATCCCAATAGTTCCTGTCAGGTTTGAATTTCCCATCTGTACTAGATTATGGACACAGACCATCCTAAACTTATGCACATCAGTGTTTTTCTAATTGTCATTTTTGTCATATACATGAGTGGCTCACAAACAGCAAAATAACGATCAATAGCTACAAGCATTAATGAGTGACACAGACCCAAGAACAGACAATCTCATGAAAGATACGACAGTGCAACTTTCCCATATAAAAACAGGAGTTAATGCTTCTAATGGTTTCAACCGGCATCACACAGATTCCCACCAAGGAGTCAGAAAGGGCCAGTGAAAGGATGAGGAAGTTGGTCGGTGTGTGAAGCTGCTTGAAAATCATTATAGAGATGATGACAGTATAGATTTCCACAGATTTTTGGGGAATGTCGTGGCCTAATGGTTAGAGAGTGGGACTCATAACCCAAAGGTTGCGGGTTCGAGTCTCGTACCGGGTTCTTCCACCTTCAATACCATGACTGAGGTGCCCTTGAGCAAGGCACTGAACCCCCAACTGCTCCCCGGGCGCCGCAGCAAAAATGGCTGCCCACTGCTATGGGTGTGTGTTCACTGCTGTGTGTGTGCACTTTGGATGGGATAAATGCAGAGCACTAATCCCGAGTATGGGTCACCATACTTGGCCACATGTCACGTCACACCATCAGCACAGAGATTGCAGATATGTCCAAGAACAAGAATACATTGACATAATTCCAGTGGGGAAGGCAGTGATATTCAAGAAATTCCATAGAGAAAGTCTTCACTGCTTTAAAGCTCAAGGCCCATGTTTATAAGCTACAGTCATAAACAATATTTACGGATGTTTACAAGAATTACATTTTGTTAATGAGCATGTTATCCCCCATCCTACTTTACTCAAGTATACAATCAGTAATAAAATAAAGAAATTATGAGCAATAGGACAAATAAACACAATACAACAGAGACAAGTTAAATAGTGATGTAAGTTTTTTCAGGTAGGTCTAGTATTCAAGAAATGCTACAGAAGTCAAATCAAGACATCAAATATTAAAATAAAAAAATTAGGCAACACTGATTGCATTGAATAGGCTACAAATGTTAATCTGTAAAGAGGAGTGAGTGATTTTCTCTTTTCTTTTGTTTGATATACTTTAAATGACACAGAGAGCAGCAGGTATATAGGCTGCTGTCACTTTAAGACCTAACTCAGCAGGCACAGTTCCAATATATTTATACACATTCGATCTTCTCCTAACTTTTTACTGATTGTGTTTGTACAAATACATAAACACAGAGTAGTTTCTAATTTCCTCATATTTCATCCTCTCTCTAACGCATTGATAAGCAGGCATATGCTGTTACATTTACATACAAAAATCTTTAAATTGAAACTTCATCATCATATCGACAAATCCTACTGTGCGCCTCCCAGAAGTGCTCTCATGCCCAACACTTTGAATTTGAAAACCCCTGATCTAAACAGGTTTCTCAAATGCTCTGCCTGCAATTTGTCGGCTGAACAGGGAATCTTGGGCTAGTTTGGACTGTGAAGGATCCATCTGTTATATACTTTGTGTTCCGAGAAACGAAGGATGCATTTCAAGGCTGCATTTGAAGGAGCCTTTCAAATTGCCCTTAGTTATGCCACTGTGGCACATTCAGTCTATGAATGCAACCTTTGAAGGAGGGAGCCTCTGAATTGGGAAACAGCTTTTAAGTTGTGATGAAATTTTATCCAACTTTCGTTATTGCCAATGCCATGTCACAATAACGTACACTCTCAGAAATAAAGGTTTTTCAAAAGGTACACTTTTGTACCTTTTAGGTACTAATATGTACACTTTCAGTACTAATATGTACCTTTAAGGTACCAATATGGACCCTTTAGGTATACCTTTTGAAAAGGTACCACCCCAGTGGGAGCTTTTTTCTGAGAGTGTATGCTATTAAAATAGGAGATCAAGGAGAGACCACCAGCAAGCTGCTGCATTGCCTAAAAGCACCTGAACAAGCCCTTACAACAACAACATGCACTTTATTTTTATATAATTATTTAATTCCCTTCATACATCTGTGTTGTTCATGAAGTGTAACGTCTATTTTCATGTAATCCTAACCTTATATTGTGTCATGTTTATCAAAAAAGTGATATTGTTATATAGGAATTAAAATAATGTAAGATTCATTTTGGATTTTCCTATCATGCAATATGGTTACATAACTGCAATTTTGAAAATGATTTCCTAAATGCACAAAAGGAACTCAGGGAAAACATTTTGTTGACTTTTTCCCCATTTTAATCACAGAATACAATGATTTAAATTCAATTATGTTCGCTGAGGGAAAAAAACAAAGAACATAATCACAACAGAATTTTTGCAATGGTTTGATTTCATTCTCAAAAAAAAAAGTATTTCTAAATTTGCTTCTGTAAATATGTATTCTGTTCCATTTCCTTTAGCAAACACTAGACCTGTTTAATTCCCTTGTGCATAATACATAGATCTAACCCACTAAGATTAACTGCTTTTGTGTGGTGTTGTCAAAAACTTGATTTGTAACCCTGAGTTGTGATATAGGCCACTAGTTGGACTGACTGACACATCTTTGCCAGTTTATAGATTTATGGGAAGTTAATATATAGGAAAAAACTAATATATGAAACAAAAATACATGAAAAATACATGGTTCATCATTTGTGTTCAGCTTTTCAATGAACTGTGGTCAGAGCATCATTTCAGTAAGAAAGCATGTGCTAAGTGGAAAATGATGAAGTGAAGTGGTTGCATCAGATCAAAATCACATGAAAAAGAACTAAATTCAAACAGTGAACACACTGATGTCAGAAGAGTTCGGTTCAAATATTTTCATTGTTATAATGACAGAAAGGTTTTTCCTAAACCATGGGTAGAAAAGGCCATATATGATGGGGTTTATGGTTGAGTTAATGTAGCCTAACCAGACAAATGCTTCAAAGAGAACAAAAGGAGTGGAAAGGTTGATGTAGGGATCCATAGAGTTAATAAAAAATGGCAGCCAGCAAATAATAAAAGCACCCACGACCACACCGAGAGTTTTTGCTGCTTTGCATTCAGACCATCGAGAGCTTTTAAATGTGCTCACATTTTCATTCTGGTTTGCCTCACCGATTGTTCTAATGTGTTTTTTGCAACTACAAATATTCTTGCATACAGTCCAATCATGACAGAACAAGGCAAGAAAAAGGTTAAGTAATGTGTCTAAAACTGACCACAATGCATTGAAAAGCAAAGTACAACTTCCCATACAGTATATTGAATCACTGTATTCTTCCAGTCCTTCTAGATTAGCTTTTGAATACACTAAACCATAAGAATACAATGCAGCCATGCTCCAACTTATCATCACCATGACCCATGCGACAGGTATGGTTATTCTTGTAGGATAAAGAAGTGAACAGAACTTTAAAATACCTTTTAAATGGAACTAATGGTACATTTTTGTATGTATTAGTATGTACCTTTAAGACGAGGGTGTCAAATTCAGTTCCTGGAGGGCCACTGTCCAGCAGAGTTTTGCCAACCCTAATCAAACACACCTGAACCAGCTAATCAAGGGCTGTATCCAAAACCGCATACTTCCCAACTATATAAGTGAAAAACAGTATGTGACAAAAGAAGTGTCACATTCATACTACACACATTCATACTATATAGAATGTATTCTTTTTTGCAGTTGTGAAGTATTTACATATTCAAAAAAGTACCTACTCAAGAGATTATGTGATTTTGTATACAGCCAAGGTTCTCGCGATTACTAGAAACTTCCAGGTGTTTTGGAGCTGGTTAGAGCTATACTCTGTAGGACAATGGCCTCCAGGCAGGGGCGGAGCCAGGGGGTGGCCATCCTGACCTAAGCTTGGCCACCCCACTCAAAGCAGTTTTTGTCCCTTTTTTTCTTGACAAGAAATGCATTTATTAAAGGCACAAAATGTAAGAAAACATGGAAACAACGAAGACGCTTTAATATGTTGTGCGTTTTTATAGACCGGTGACGACCGCGCAGAGTAGCATAATAACAGAACTTTCAAATGTATCTAGTATGATAAAACAGCGCTGCCCCCCCCCCCCCGCACATACACACGTCCGGACGGAGCGGAAGCAGTTGACTGTGGCATAATAAAAGCTCCGCTGCTTTCGAGTCGTGTGTCACGCTCGTTCAGCGGCCGCGTTTCGCTTCGACGGCTTTCAGCCTCACCCTGCTTCATTCTACTAAGTTAATAAATCATTAGCTCATCCATGAACATGATTTCTGCCCGAGTCCCGTCGGATTGCATCGGCTGTGGGGATGAAGACGACAACTCCCATGATTCCACACTCAGTCATGGCGTCATCAAATTTCGCCTTTGTCTATTTGTTTATTTTGAATACGCGCCCTCTAGCGGCAAAAATTATATATTGTGCCTTTAAGGCGCGGAACCACTGTATCTCTTTCTGACCACATCAAACGGGAGACTTTTCAAACGCGTACTTCAACTTCGCCTCGGCACCAGGCGCAAGTCAAACGAGCGCAGAAATTAAAGGGTTCAAATGATGCGATTTCAATTTTTCCTTTCTCTTTGGAGTGTTACAAGCTCTTGGTGCATAAAGAAAATCTGTAAAGTTGCAAAGACTAAAGTCTCAAATCCAAAGAGATATTCTTTATAAAAGTTAAGGGTCACATGGTTTTATGTTTACGCGGCGCGATGCAACGCAATGCGTAAAAAGACAGTATAAGTCATTATAACCCATAATTATGTCCCCACTGGATGCAATGAATGCCTCGTTTATAATGGGTTTTCATGTTTTTGTCTCGTCGCTGCGGCCGGACAGGGCATCAACAGTATGTGAGGGGCATAACATTTCCGTCACACGCTTGAGGTATTCGGCCAATCACAACGCACTGGATAGCTGGCCAATCAGAGCACACATCGCTTTTCAGACAGATGAGCTTTGTAAAAATCGACACGTTTCAGAAAGGCGGGGCATAGAGGAGAAACAATAATGTACAGTATGTGGAAAATAATGTGTTTTTTGAACCTTAAACCACATAAACACATTTCATTACACCAAATACATCAAATAATGTTCTTTTTAGCAGCATCATATGACACCTTTAAGGAACATGTGCCAAATGAGCTTCAGTAGAACAACAGTGAACTGCGTTCTGGTAAGATGTTGTTAAGCTATATGTCAGTAAAACAAACTTTCCTGTCCTGACAGCTGTTTTACCGTGCTCACGGCGCACACTCTTCAACTGTACGCGAATATAAGGCGCACGCTCTATATTGGTTCATCATAAATAAAGCTAACAAGAAACTATGAACATACAATGTAGTTCTGTTGTCAGTTAAGCCATGAAATTACCAAAAAGGCGATTAGTGGATTAATGTATGTATAGCATCACATAAAGAACGTCTCTCATATTGTGCAATTCGAGATCACAATTATAAGGCGCAAGCTGATGGTTTTTTGTTTTTTTGTAATTTAATGCACAAGTTAATATGAACACAGTGCTCTAAATAGAATTTTTTTTTTTTTTTTACAAATGAAAATGAAACCATTTAAATGCATAAAATAACTAATTTTACATTCTGGCATTTATGTGCTGTTGACTTCCGGCCTTTTTTTCTTTTTCTTTTACTTTTTTTTATTAACCAATTCTTATCACTATCTGCATGTCTCATCAGTGAGTATGCAATGATGGAGAACAAGCTTTTGAGGGTTTTGAGAACCAGAACCAAGCTGACTGAGCAATAAAGCTATAGTGAGCCCCTTTATTAAAATACCTGGAGGAGGGGAGTAATACACACATTGTTATATTCATTCAGCATTACTTGATCAAATTCACAAATATCTCAATTACAATTTAGTAGAAATTAATTGTATTCAGTTGTGTCTTAGGCACTAAAACAGTCCAATACTTTATAGTCACATTTTTATATTGAAATAATTAAGATTTCTGTGCCACCCCAGACTGGTTGCTGGCCCCTCCCTGGCCACTGACTCCGCCATTGCCTCCAGGACTGGAGTTTGACACATGTGCTTTAAAGACACTAATGTACCATTTACGGGTAAATCAGATATAAATATGTACCTTTGGGCTTTTGTAGTTTAGGGTACTGCCCAGTGACAGCTTGTACGTTTTTCTGAGAGTGTACTGGTTTGTCCAAAAAAAATTGGTTGAAAAATTAACCTTCAGTCTTATTTTTGCCCTGAACATTAAAGATGTATTGGGCCCAATTCATAAACCTCCCCTTTAAAACAACAACAACAAAAAACAATATACACATTTCATTTTTTCCACTTTATCAAGGTAACCGTGTATGTGTAAACTACAATTTACATCTTCAGCCTTATAATCTAATAAAAAAAATCTGGAACTGAACACATGAGCAAAGATGGCAGCAAGAAGATCATGTATTTCAAAGCAAATACCACTGAGAGGAACAAAAACACAAAGGGATGACTTTCTCCTGGATGGCTTTTAAAGATCTTCTTTGGCTGGAAAGAAATAATGTATAAAAACCTATATGAAAGCTTCAGCATACCGCTTTTGTACACTAAAAACTGAATAAAATATACATTTGAAAAATGTTTGAATCATCAAATCAGATTTTAAGTTTTTCCATCATTTGCATGCAATGTGTATTTAACATCAGAAGTGTGCCAGAGATCTGATTTTAGATCACCATTTAATTTTGCACAGATTAAGCATCTGATTTTACACTTTTTTTAATTTATGTGATTTACAAAGGTTACAAACTATCAGTGTGCTGCACATATGAAAATGGAATCAAACAGTGAATACACTTATATCAGATGAGTTTGGTTCAAATATTCTCATTGTTATAATGAGAGAAAGAGATTTTCTAAACCATGGGTAGAAAAGGCCATATATTATGGGGTTTATGGTTGAGTTAATGTAGCCTAACCAGCCGAATGTGTCAAAGAGAACAAAAGGAGTGGAAAAGTTGATATAAGGATCCATCAAAGAGTTAATAAAAAATGGCAACCAGCAAATAATAAAAGCACCCACTACCACACCGAGAGTTTTTGCTGCTTTGCGTTCAGACCGTCGAGAGGTTTTAAACATATTCTCATTTTCATGCTGGTTTGCCTCACCAATTGTTCTAATGTGCTTTTTTGCAACTACAAATATTCTTGCATACAGTCCAATCATGACAGAACAAGGCAAGAAAAAAGTTAGTAATGTGTCTAAAACTGACCACAATGCATTGAAAAGCAAAGTACAACTTCCCATACAGTATATTGAATCACTGTATTCTTCCAGTCCTTCTACATTAGCTTTTGAATACACTAAGCCATAAGAATATAATGCAGCTATGCTCCAACTTATCATCACCATGACCCATGCGACAGGTATGGTTATTCTTGTAGGATACTGAAGCGGATAACAAACAGCCTGATGTCGATCAATAGCAATAAAAATGAGATGAAAAATAGACACTGATGTGAGAAACAGGTCAAAACTTGAGTGCAGCAAACAGAAGGCATCTCCATAGTACCAGCAGCCATCCACAGAACGGATCATACTGAAAGGCATGACCACCAGTCCAAGCAGCAGGTCCGCTAGAGCCAGAGACATCACCAGGATGTTAGTGGGAGTCTGGAGCTGTTTGAAGTGTGCAATGGAGATGATGACCACCGAATTTCCTAGAATGGTCACAGTCATCGCAGACACCAATAGGAGATACACCACAGTCTGAGTGGAAACATGATGTGTCCCTCTAAGACAAGAGTTGTTCACTGCAGGAAAACAAAACTGAGTGAGATCGTATTCTTGTGATAAATCCATCCTCTCAGTTTCAGAAAACTAGAACCTATAAAATGCGGTTTTATTTAGTCTAGACAGGCCTTTAAAAATTCTCCATCCTCTTTTCTGACCCTCCCACATCATCAAAGGGCAGCAAATGACAATCAAGCGCTCATTCAAAATTAAGAAAATATGCAGTCATAAGTTACATGGTTTGTCCATTACTCATTAATTATTTAGCTTATAAAAGTACGGTTTAAATAAAATTGTGTAAAAGACCATATAAATGAAAGCAATGCCATTTATCTAATGACAAAGATGAAAAATTAATAATTTAATAAAAAAAATCCCTGGAAGTGAACACCCATGATCTGAATTGCTGTCATTGATATAAATAAGAATTAGTCCTATAGGGCTGACTACTGACACAAAGTGACAATTTGATTACAAGGTTGTGATGTGATTCAATTCTGATCTCGATTCGATTCAATTTTGATCCACTTGGATATACATCAGGTACAGCACAGTGTTTCTCAAAATCTCTAACTAATAATCTATACAGTAAACGTGTTAATATAATATAACTGATTTGTTTAGAAACACTTGAAGAGTTAGGGTCCAAAATGCTATAAATCCATTTTGATTAATTTGAGTAAAAATGTGTTTTCTTTACCAAGAAAGTGGCAAGATGAAAAGCACTATTTTCTGTTTCAAATTTTCACAAAGCATCTTTATGTCACGCGGTCATGGTTGTAGAAAAGGTGCACGAAGAAGGAGTCTTTAATAAACATCAACACACTTGGACCGTTGAAAATAACATTAATCCAGCACAAAGAATAGACAGAAACTGAGGGCTTATAAGGACAGGCAAACTAAGGAGCAAACGAGATGAATGCAACAGGTGATCTGAATAAACGATGATTAACTAAATGAGAACAGGAGCTGAACCAAATAAGGGCAGACAGGAACTAAACAGAAACAAACACGTGACACTACTTTAGGTTATAATAACATTAAAAATTCAAATCCAGATTTTGATTTTCAAAGATTTATAAAAACTGATAATTTTTTCCCCAAAATGCAATAAATCCATTGAATCAATATAAAAGTTATTTTTCATATTGAAACTGTTGAAAATACACAACAAAGTAAGTTGATCCAACTGAAAAGCAGACTGCAATGTCCTATACAGTATATTGATTCAATATATTCCTCCAGTCCTTCCACATTAGCCTCTGAGTACAGCAGACTATATGAATAGATGGCAATCAGAGCCCAACTTATCATCACCATGACCCATGCAACAGGTATGGTTATTCTTGCAGGATACTGAAGTGGATAACAAACTGCCTGATGTCGATCAATAGCAATAAAAATGAGATGAAAAATAGACACTGATGTGAGAAACAGGTCAAAACTTGAGTGCAGCAAACAGAAGGCATCTCCATAGTACCAGCAGCCATCCACAGAACGGATCATACTGAAAGGCATGACCACCAGTCCAAGCAGCAGATCTGCTAGAGCCAGAGACATCACCAGGATGTTAGTGGGAGTCTGGAGCTGTTTGAAGTGTGCAATGGAGATGATGACCACCGAATTTCCTAGAATGGTCACAGTCATCGCAGACACCAATAGGAGATACACCACAGTCTGAGTGGAAACATGATGTGTCCCTCTAAGACAAGAGTTGTTCACTGCAGGAAAACAAAACTGAGTGAGATCGTATTCTTGTGATAAATCCATCCTCTCAGTTTCAGAAAACTAGAACCTATAAAATGCGGTTTTATTTAGTCTAGACAGGCCTTTAAAAATTCTCCATCCTCTTTTCTGACCCTCCCACATCATCAAAGGGCAGCAAATGACAATCAAGCGCTCATTCAAAATTATGCAGTCATGCAGTCATAAGTTACATGGTTTGTCCATTACTCATTAATTATTTAGCTTATAAAAGTACGGTTTAAATAAAAAAGACCATAAGACCATATAAATGAAAGCAATGCCATTTATCTAATGACAAAGATGAAAAATTAATAATTTAATAAAAAAAATCCCTGGAAGTGAACACCCATGATCTGAATTGCTGTCATTGATATAAATAAGAATTAGTCCTATAGGGCTGACTACTGACACAAAGTGACAATTTGATTACAAGGTTGTGATGTGATTCAATTCTGATCTCGATTCGATTCAATTTTGATCCACTTGGATATACATCAGGTACAGCACAGTGTTTCTCAAAATCTCTAACTAATAATCTATACAGTAAACGTGTTAATATAATATAACTGATTTGTTTAGAAACACTTGAAGAGTTAGGGTCCAAAATGCTATAAATCCATTTTGATTAATTTGAGTAAAAATGTGTTTTCTTTACCAAGAAAGTGGCAAGATGAAAAGCACTATTTTCTGTTTCAAATTTTCACAAAGCATCTTTATGTCACGCGGTCATGGTTGTAGAAAAGGTGCACGAAGAAGGAGTCTTTAATAAACATCAACACACTTGGACCGTTGAAAATAACATTAATCCAGCACAAAGAATAGACAGAAACTGAGGGCTTATAAGGACAGGCAAACTAAGGAGCAAACGAGATGAATGCAACAGGTGATATGAATAAACGATGATTAACTAAATGAGAACAGGAGCTGAACCAAATAAGGGCAGACAGGAACTAAACAGAAACAAACACGTGACACTACTTTAGGTTATAATAACATTAAAAATTCAAATCCAGATTTTGATTTTCAAAGATTTATAAAAACTGATAATTTTTTCCCCAAAATGCAATAAATCCATTGAATCAATATAAAAGTTATTTTTCATATTGAAACTGTTGAAAATACACAACAAAGTAAGTTGATCCATATATGACAGCCTCTGAACTTGGTCAATGCTAATCTTATTAATAGCTTACGTTTCTTCCCCACCGCAGAAACCATCACAGGTTCATCAATGCCGTCAAAATTATTCATTTTTTAGGGCTGCACGATAAAACAAATGCGATTGTCATGCGATTGTCATGCGCATCTCGTAAGTAATGAACCAAGATGGTGGCGCTTGAACAGCGCGAGTTTCAGCGTCTCTCCAGTTTTTGCAAATTACTTCTTATTTTACTAGTTATTTTCAGCGCAGTTGTTCAACATAGCTACGCATTAACCTCTTACAACCGTCACACACTATTGGATATCAAACTGTGCTTCACAAACACAGATGTGGATACAACACTAGATCTTCATCTACTACCTCCCGAATTACTCCGGTCTCCGGGCTCGAGTGAATCAGCCAATCCGACAGGAAGTGCCCGTCGTCGGCGCTGCGAACGTAAACAAATACGGGGTAAGCAGAGCGGCCTGCGGGCTAAGCTAAAGCTCAACCCGCGTCGTCCAGCGATACCAAGCATCTTCCTCGCTAACGTACGATCTCTGGCAAGCAAGATTGATGAGCTACGACTTCGGATCACTCAGCGAATGTTTATAGACTGCAACGTTATGGTTTTCACAGAAACTTGGCTCAGTAGCACCATTCCAAATAGCGTGATTGAGCTAGAGGGGTGGGCTGTTAAAGTTTGGCTGGAAGAAGCAGACTCTTCACTACAGCAAGAGTTCCAGAACACAGACTGGAATTTATTTGCTTCTCTGGCCACACTGGACTTCCACACAGATGTTAATACCTACACCAGCTCTGTTCTGCATCATATCAACGAATGTGTTGGCAAGGTAACACCCATAAAGTAATTAAAATGTACCCCAATCAGAAACCCTGGATGAACAAGGAAATCCGGCTCCTACTGAAGGCACGTGACGCTGCTTTCAAATCTGGTGACTGTGAAGCCTACAGCTTATCCAGGTCCAATCTGAAGAGAGGAATTCAATCTGCTAAATACAACTACAAACTGCGCATTGAGGACAGATTTAAAAACAACGACCCTCTGCGCATGTGGACAGAGGTCTTCACCAACATTTTCAACCTCTCTTTGGCCCAAGCCATTGTTCCCAACTGCTTTAAAACAACTACCATTGTACCCGTACCAAAACATGCTGGTGCAGTGGCCCTCAATGACTTCCGCCCAGTTGCTCTTACTCCCATTATTGCAAAGTGTTTTGAGAGACTGTTCCTCTCCCACCTGAAAAAATGCTTGCCCCCAACACTGGACCCATACCAGTTCACCTACAAATCCAACAGGTCAACGGATGACGCCATCGCCTCAGCTCTCCACTTTGCCTTGACGCACCTGGACAGAACCAACACATATGTCAGGATGCTATTAATTGATTTCAGTTCCGCCTTCAATACTGTGATCCCATCCAAGCTGATCTCCAAGCTCTGTGATCTTGGCATCAGCCCCTCCCTCTGTAACTGGACCCTGGACTTTCTCACCAACAGACCACAGTCTGTTAGGATCAGTAACCACACCACCTCCATCCTCACTTTAAACACTGGGGTACCACAGGGCTGTGTGCTGAGCCCAATCCTCTACTCCCTTTTCACCCACGACTGCATACCTGTGCATGGCTCTAACTCCATAATCAAGTTGGCAGATGACACCACGGTGGTAGGCCTGATCAGCGGCAATGATGAGACGGCCTATAGGGACGAGGTTTAGCATCTAGCAACATGGTGTGCCAACAATAACCTTGCACTCAACACCCAGAAGACCAAAGAGCTGATTGTTGACCACCGGCGAACTAAGAAGGACCACGAGCTTCAAGTGGCGAGCTTCAAGTTCCTTGGTGTCCATCTCTCTGAGGATCTTTCCTGGACCCTCAATACCTCCACACTGATCAAAAAGGTACATCAGCGCCTTTACTTCCTTAGGAAACTAAGGGAAGCTCACCTGTCCCCCAACATCCTGCTGAACTTTTACCGTTGCACTATTGAAAGCATTCTTACAAACTGCATCACAGTGTGGTATGGCAACTGCACTGTTTCGGACCAGAAAGCCCTCCAGTGGGTGGTGAAAACTGCCCAATACACCACTGGTGTTGGGCTACCATCCATCAAAGACGTTTACCACAAACGCTGTCTAAGGAGAGTGAGAAGCATCATCAAAGACTCCTCTCACCCCAATCACAGACTGTTCATTCCTCTCCCATCGGGGAGACGTTATAGGAGTCTTCACTCGCTATTTATGTACCTCACTGTATAATGCACCTTCTGTTTATACTCACTGTATAATACACCTTCTGTTTATACTTTCCTTGCACCCTATGTTGTATGGACTGTCATTTGCATTGAGCTGGTCTCTGCCCTCCTACCTCATAACTTGCACTATATGTCATAAAGCTTAATGTATATACACAATCTATATTTATTTATATACTCTGTTATTTGCACTTCTGGTTAGATGCTAACTGCATTTCATTGGCTCTGTACTTGTACTCTGCACAGTGACAATAAAGTTGAATCTAATCTAATCTAATCTAATCTAAAGCCGGTTCTGTAATTAGTAGTAAATCTCCATCACATGCCTTCAGATGGAGTGGCATTTAATACACAGAGCCTTAGATCACATTTATGGACTTTGTTGTTGTGTTTTCTCTCCTCGTGTTCCTTGACCTAGTTTCTGTTTCCCCTTGATTATGTTAGTCAGTTCACCTGTGTGTAGTTAATTTACTCATTAATCCCTCATTGGTCTATCTACTTATAATCTGTTCAGTTTGTTTTTGTCCAGTCTTGTCAACGTCTACATGTGTTTCAAGCCTTCCTTTTGTGTGTAGATATACTACCTGTGGATTTTTTAAAGATTGTTAACCTTCTTCTTTGTGTTCATCAACACAGTACCGTGACAGGGGTATCGCTCTCTCAAGGACCACATGAGAGACTTTGTGAACCTTGCCAACTTAACACACTACCCAGACAGCTGCCTCACCATGTTCTACCGTGTTGGCTTAAACACTGCCACATGAGCGCAGTTGTCCAGGGATGGTCCTTGAGAGAGCCTTGCCACCTTTGTAGAGTGGTTGCTGATGAGTAACAATTCTCCGCTGACTGCATTCTATGCTGATGAGGAACTCGCCAGCCCAACTCCTGACCCAGAGCCCAGCCTACCATCATCCCGCTGTGCGGAGCATCAGCCAGAGCCCACCGCAGACGGAGAGCCAAAGCCCGCCGTGACCGACGAGCCATTGCCAGAAAGAGAAACAGTGCTGTGGATTGCTCCGGAGCCGGAGCCTAACTGACCGTCTGACCAGGTGCGAGAGCCGGCAATGGCGCACACAACGATGGATGAAACTGTGGAGAATGGGGGTGCGGAGGAAAGCCCCGCCAACTGCAACACCACTGAGGGTGAGTTGAGCCAGGACTCTGAGGACTTAATTGACTTTGATATTGAGATACCCTGTCTTCCTTCATAAACAGGACTCTCTTCCTGTCCTGATATCCATATATTATATAGATTCATTACACATAGAGTGAAATATTTCAAGCCTTTATTTCTTGAAATTGATGATTATGGCTTACAGATAATGAAAACCCAAAATTCAGTGTCTCAGAAAATTTGAATATTGTGAAAAAGTTCAATATTGACTAAAAAGTCATGGTGTCACACCCTAATCAGCTAATTACCTCAAAACACCTGCAAAACACCTGCTCAGGACCTTTAAATGGTCTCTCAGTCTGGGTCAGTAGGCTACACTACCTGAGCAGTACCACAGGCTGATTGCCTCCATGCCACGCCGCATTGATGCAGTAATTCATGCAAAAGGAGGCCCAACCCAAGTATTGAGTGCACAGAAATGAACATACTTTTCAGAAGCCTGACATTTCTGTTTAAAATATCCTTTTTTATTAATCTTATGTAATATTCTAATTTTCTGAGAATTTAGCTGATTAGGGTGTGACTTTCCAATATTGAACTTTTTCACAATATTCTAATTTTCTGAGACACTGAATTTTGGGTTTTCATTATCTGTAAGCCATAATCATCAAAATTTCAAGAAATAAAGGCTTGAAATATCTCACTCTATGTGTAATGAATCTATATAATATATGGGTTTCACTTTCTGAAATGAGTGACAAAAAATATTGACCTTTTTCATGATATTCAAATTTTTTGAGATGTGCCCATCCAGCCACCCTTTTCCCCCTTATCATCACGTCATCCCTCAGATCTTTGAAATTTCTCAGAATTTGAAATCTGAGACTGTTTCATATCAAAAGTATCAACGCACAAAGCTTAGCCTATTGCGATTTAGTGGATGGGAGGAGCAACATACAGGTATGTATGGTTCATTCATCAACTGAAAACAGAATCGATTGGGATTTAAGTTTCGATATTGGTTCATAAAAATGAGAATCGATAAAAATCGAGAAATCAATTTTGTTTTACCCAGCCCTAGCATATTTTGTTGTTTTTAGTGGTCTCCGCTGTCAGTGCGGATTGTGGTGTTAAACATGAAAAGTGATGCAGTCTCTGCTCATCTGTTCTCTTCATAAATAAATAAATGCATAAGCCTATATGCTTGTCCTGTAGGTTCATTATTAAGAATGACAATGTGAACAAAAATACAAGCAATTAAATGTGTTATAATTAAAATATAAAAATTAAAATGACGGGTTATAATAGATTATGATGGAATTTATATGACCCTGTCCATCAAAATGACGGACAATGTTAAAGTCTAACGCAACCTCTGGTGTGGATATACTACCTGTGGATTTATTAAAGATTGTTAACCTCCTTCTTTGTTCATCAACACAGTACTGTGACAGATTAGTTTTTTAAACAAAATTTAAATGGTGGCTTTCTTAAGAGCTTGTTTTCATGACACATTTATTTAAAGAATTAGATATATTAAATATTTAAGAACAGTTTAAATAGTAATGAATATGTAATATAGAGCATATTATTATCAAAACACTCTCTAGAGTTAATTTTTCTAGCAAACTATCAAGTTGAGGGACATTGAATGACTTTCTTGAGGTAATGTTACATGACGTTGTTTACAAACTTTACTGATGTCATTCCGCAGATAAAATACTGATTGTGCATGAGACACGGTACATTTCGGTAAGTTATTGTCACGTTTATGTTCTGTGTTTCTGTTCTCCCTGCCTTGACCTAGTTTTCCTGTGTTGCTTGATTAGTTCATTAGTTTCCACCTGTGTTCGTTAATCATCTTATTAGTACATCATTTGGTTTAGTATTTATAGCCCTGCCTTTCCTCAGTCTCCATTGTGTAAAGAGATTGTTTTCTTCTACGTTCCCATGAAGATTAATTAAAGACCCTGTTCGTTTGTCTATCTGCCACCTTTGTACTCCTTCGAGAAGACAGGACCAATGAAAAGGATGAGGTTCTTCTAAACATCCAGCAGGATGGAAGACCTTTGGAGCGATATGTGGAGGAATTCCTGAATGTCTTCCATCTGGTGAGCTGGAGTGATCATATGCTTAATGTGTGCTTCCGGATGGGACTGGACGATGATAATTTATTCTGATTCTTGTCTCCAGACGATTGTTATAGACCCGTAGCAGACTCTATTAATTTTGTTCTCGATTTAAATTGCTCTAATTTCTTTGTTGAAGTAAATAATGATAACTGTTAAGTCCCTATCTGGAGGGATGTTGGCACTCCAGTTCACCATAAACCAGCACCCTCCACATACCGCTCCAATGAGCCCGCTCCCTCCGTTTCACCCTTGCTTTCCCGAGCCCGTCCAAGATCCATTCCAGTCCTCAACTCAGAAAAAGAGGCATCAGCACTCCCTCTAGAGTCCACTCCAGCGTGCCTCTCAGCGCTCCTGGATATGGCGCTACCCCCAGAGTTCTTGGCTCCTATCCTCTCGCCTGAGTCTGCTCCAGAAAACTCTCCTTCATCTCCTGAGTCTCCTTCGCCTCCGCTGGTCTGTCCAGCCCTCCTTTGTCTCCTTCGCCTCCGCTGGTCCCATCCAGCCCTCCTTCGTCTCCTGAGCCCCCTGTGCTAGCCGCACCCGCTCCTCCAGAGCGCCCTCCAGCGCCCGACCCTCTGGAGTGCCCTCAAGTGCCCGCTCCTCCACCTCCCGAGTCCCCTGATCCGCCATGGCCTCCCGAGTCCCCTGCTCCGCCATGGCCTCTTAGTCTGCCTGCTCCGCCATGGCTCCTTAGTCAGCCTGCTCCGCCATGGCCTCCAAGTCTGCCTGCTCCGCCATGGCTTCCTAGTCTGCCTGCTCCGCCATGACGCCCTGAACTCCCTAATCCACCCTGGAGGCCTTCCTTGTCTCCGCCCTTTTCCTGCCCTGCACCAGCCTCCAGGCGCCCGCCCCTCCAGCCCATTGGAACTGTTATGGCACGGGACCCGCCTTCTGGCGGGGGGGGGGGCAATATGTCACGTTTATGTTCTGTGTTTCTGTTCTCCCTGCCTTGACCTAGTTTTCCTGTGTTGCTTGATTAGTTCATTAGTTTCCACCTGTGTTCGTTAATCATCTTATTAGTCCATCGTTTGGTTTAATATTTATAGCCCTGCCTTTAGTCATTTTCTTTGTCCTGTCCCCGTCGTGTAAAGAGGTTGTTTTCTCCTATGTTCCCATGAAGATGAATTAAAGACTCTGTTCGTTTGACTATCTGCGTCCTTTGTACTCCTTCGAGCTCCTTTCCCCTGGCAACCCGTGACAGTTATACTCCATCTTTCAACATACCTTCTGATGTTCATTTATGTTTATTTTCGTGCTATTACTAGTCGCAAAGAGGAAGGGATGATCGGTTCACGTGAGCCCCACACTAGCACTTGCTTGATTTGAGGTGGATACTGCTTTGTTACACCACATTAAAGAACACCAAAATAGTATTTATTTACATTTCATAATAAAATAGAATCTGAAAGCTAAGACTTTAGGTGCATCCCAAATTGCGTACTTATGCACTATTCTATGACGTTTTGTAGTATAAATAGTGTGTGTAGTGTGTTCACACTGAAAATTCCAAAAAGAAATAGTGCATTTTAAATACCTGGATTATGCACTTACGGGGGGTGGGGGTCTAATGCTGTTTCTTACGTTCCAAGTTATTTACACTGTTAACGAGTTGGATTCTCATGCTAAACATGGCCAAAGTAAAAAAATAAATACATTTTGACATGTGACGGAGTATTTCTGTGCCAAATACACTCCTTCCAGGTTCTTACAAGTTTTGGAAAGATTTTTTCAATCATGTCTCTTCATGACGTCATGAAGGGCGGAATTCCCTGTATGGGCACTTCCCCCGGAAGAGCGCGCCCGCACACACATTGACCAGAGCGAGAGTGCAAACATTCCCGTCATCTTGCTTCATTCGGCAGCACTGCACAGGACTTTCTCAGTGTGCTTTTGGATGTGAGGGAAAGATAACCTTGTTCAGCTTCCCACAGAACCCAGTGTTACGTGAACAGTGGATGCAGTTTGTTTTTCTGGGGAAGCAACAGAGTTTCGCAAGTGTTTGTTAGTTCCCGTCATTTCGGTGACTAGTGTTTTATAAACAAGGCCCAGTTCAATGCTGGATTTGCACACAGTGAAACAAAATCAAATTTCTGATTTGTTGGGAATCGGCGCTCAAGGGCTTGTGACTTTAGCTCCGCACACGGCTTGCTTCCAGGAGCTCAGCTGTTTTTGCAGAGAATCGTAAAGCTGTATATTTCTTTTATGAATGATCAAACTAAAGACTTTTTGGAGATATTAAGGATGCAATACTACTCTATAGGTACTCGAGATTAGTATGAGATTGGGTGAAACTGTGTGTGTTATGTCCCCTTTAAATAACAAAAAAACAAAACAAAGTGTGTAACATTTGAAGTGTGGAATGTTATATCGTAAAGGGGGAGGGGCTACCAGACTCTAATTATTTATGACAAAATAACCTTATAAAATTCATACACTTCATGGTTGAGTAGAGTGCATAAGTACCTAGTGTATAAGTGCACAGTGTATAGTGCGTCTTTTGGGATGCAGTTGTTGATTCATATCAGAAGTTACTGTGATTTATTGGATGGGCTGCACGCTACAATTAGCTAATGTTTAATACAGCTTTGTTCATGCATCAACTGAAAACAGCAAACTAAGACCGATTCTCAGGATTTAAAAATCATTATCGTTCATAAAAATTTTCTGGCGGGGGGGGGGGCAATATGTCACGTTTATGTTCTGTGTTTCTGTTCTCCCTGCCTTGACCTAGTTTTCCTGTGTTGCTTGATTAGTTCATTAGTTTCCACCTGTGTTCGTTAATCATCTTATTAGTCCATCGTTTGGTTTAATATTTATAGCCCTGCCTTTAGTCATTTTCTTTGTCCTGTCCCCGTCGTGTAAAGAGGTTGTTTTCTCCTATGTTCCCATGAAGATGAATTAAAGACTCTGTTCGTTTGACTATCTGCGTCCTTTGTACTCCTTCGAGCTCCTTTCCCCTGGCAACCCGTGACAGTTATACTCCATCTTTCAACATACCTTCTGATGTTCATTTATGTTTATTTTCGTGCTATTACTAGTCGCAAAGAGGAAGGGATGATCGGTTCACGTGAGCCCCACACTAGCACTTGCTTGATTTGAGGTGGATACTGCTTTGTTACACCACATTAAAGAACACCAAAATAGTATTTATTTACATTTCATAATAAAATAGAATCTGAAAGCTAAGACTTTAGGTGCATCCCAAATTGCGTACTTATGCACTATTCTATGACGTTTTGTAGTATAAATAGTGCGTGCAGTGTGTTCACACTGAAAATTCCAAAAAGAAATAGTGCATTTTAAATACCTGGATTATGCACTTACGGGGGGTGGGGGTCTAATGCTGTTTCTTACGTTCCAAGTTATTTACACTGTTAACGAGTTGGATTCTCATGCTAAACATGGCCAAAGTAAAAAAATAAATACATTTTGACATGTGACGGAGTATTTCTGTGCCAAATACACTCCTTCCAGGTTCTTACAAGTTTTGGAAAGATTTTTTCAATCATGTCTCTTCATGACGTCATGAAGGGCGGAATTCCCTGTATGGGCACTTCCCCCGGAAGAGCGCGCCCGCACACACATTGGCCAGAGCGAGAGTGCAAACATTCCCGTCATCTTGCTTCATTCGGCAGCACTGCACAGGACTTTCTCAGTGTGCTTTTGGATGTGAGGGAAAGATAACCTTGTTCAGCTTCCCACAGAACCCAGTGTTACGTGAACAGTGGATGCAGTTTGTTTTTCTGGGGAAGCAACAGAGTTTCGCAAGTGTTTGTTAGTTCCCGTCATTTCGGTGACTAGTGTTTTATAAACAAGGCCCAGTTCAATGCTGGATTTGCACACAGTGAAACAAAATCAAATTTCTGATTTGTTGGGAATCGGCGCTCAAGGGCTTGTGACTTTAGCTCCGCACACGGCTTGCTTCCAGGAGCTCAGCTGTTTTTGCAGAGAATCGTAAAGCTGTATATTTCTTTTATGAATGATCAAACTAAAGACTTTTTGGAGATATTAAGGATGCAATACTACTCTATAGGTACTCGAGATTAGTATGAGATTGGGTGAAACTGTGTGTGTTATGTCCCCTTTAAATAACAAAAAAACAAAACAAAGTGTGTAACATTTGAAGTGTGGAATGTTATATCGTAAAGGGGGAGGGGCTACCAGACTCTAATTATTTATGACAAAATAACCTTATAAAATTCATACACTTCATGGTTGAGTAGAGTGCATAAGTACCTAGTGTATAAGTGCACAGTGTATAGTGCGTCTTTTGGGATGCAGTTGTTGATTCATATCAGAAGTTACTGTGATTTATTGGATGGGCTGCACGCTACAATTAGCTAATGTTTAATACAGCTTTGTTCATGCATCAACTGAAAACAGCAAACTAAGACCGATTCTCAGGATTTAAAAATCATTATCGTTCATAAAAATTTATTAAAATGGAGAAATCTAGTTCAACCCAGCCCTATTAAGAATGCTAAGGGATTCCTTGCTCATAAAGGCTTTTATAAAAATTAGGTTAAATCATACTGAATCTATAAACTACTGAATAAGTGTGCCTTAAGCTTCACACAAGCATTCCACTTTTATATGTGACTTAAAATCTGCATTTTTGAAACGTTTGGACCATCAAATCATAATTCAACCCATTTTTTCATAATTGGGGAGGCAATATGTGTTAAATGTTATGCATAAGGTATAGTGTCCCAGAATTCCTTTATTTTTGCCCAGATAAAACAAATGCAATTTACACTATTCCTTGTTTATGCGATTTGCGAATTTTGTTGTAAATGATTTCAGTAAGTATAAAAATATAAACTGTGGTCCAATATGATGCACAGAGACTGAAATTAAATCAAACAGTGAAAACATTGATATCAGATGAGCTTGTTATGAATTTGTTACTTGTTATAATAAGAAAAATGATATATACCAGAAAAAGCCATATATGATGGGGTTTATGGTTGAGTTAATATAGTGTCACGGCCAGCTTGTTCCCGACCGTCACATAAAGAGGTCCACACAAACGACACGAGTTGTTTGACTTGCAAGATTATTTATTCGGTAGAAAATTATCTATTACAAACACAGTGTCTAGGGATTTAAATAAAAGAGAATATCAGTCCAATGGGCAAGAAATGTTGATAAATAGTAACCAACAAGTTGTTTTCAAAGCAAGTGACTCCTCGGAAGAACTGGGTTCTCCCAGAGGAAGATATACCTCAAAATGTTGTATTGCTAGTACAAGGGCTTCCTTTTCAATAGTGGAGTAAACCTGTTGATGATGGTTGAGCTTCTTTGAAAAATAACTAACAGGATGTTCAACTCCGTTTGAATCTTCTTGCACGAGAACAGCGCCTGCTCTGCAAGCGCTAGCATCAATTTCAAGATTAAAAGACTTCTCGAAATTTGGAGCGTTCAAAATGGGGGCATTTGCCAATAAAGCTTTACAATTTTCGGAAGCTTGCGGACATGTCTCAGACCACTGAAAAACAACCTTCGGGTTTAATAAATCAGTCAAAGGAGAAACCACGCTGGCAAAATTCTGGCAAAAACTCAGATAATAACCTACCATTCCGTGAAATCTACGTAACTCACGTCGGTTGGTAGGAATAGGAAAACTACATATGGCTTCTACTTTAGCACCAATACATGACCGTTTCCAATGATTTTACCCAAGTATGTAACAGTCGCTTTTCCAAACTCAGACTTAGCCAGGTTGATGGTAAAATTAGCCTCCGCTAGACATAAAAATAAGTATTTTATTTGGTTAAGATGTTCAGACCAGGAGGAACTGTACAAGACGACATCATCAAGATATGCCTTACATCCAGACATTCCATACAATATACGATTCACCAAACGTTGGAAAGTAGCAGGGGAATTTCGGACCCCAAAAGGCATTACCGTATACTGCAGGAAGGCATCAGGGGTAACGAATGCAGATAACTCCTTTGCTCAAGCAGTTAAAGGCACCTGCCAATACTCCTTCAGAAGGTCAAACTTACTCACATATTGGGCAAAGCCAACATGATCGACACAGTCATCAATACGAGGTAAAGGGAAACAGTCTGGTTTGGTTAAAGAATTAAGTTTTTGATAATCGGTGCAAAATCGATATGATCCATCTGGTTTGTTCACCAAAACACAGGGGGAGCTCCATGAACTAAAACTAGATTCAGCCAATTTGTGACTAAGTAAATAGTTCACCTCTCGCTGTAATAATTCTTGTTTTACTGGATTGACCCTATAAGCGCTTTGCTTAATGGGAGAGGAAGTTCCTACATCAATGTCATGTTCAATGACAGAGGTACGACCAGGAACATCAAGAAAGAGTGAAGGAAAGGACATTACCAACTCAATAATGTCATTTCTTTCTTTCTCTTCCAAATAAGACAAACGACAGGGCAAATCAGCAAGAATTTTAGAGTTGTTAAGTCGTCCATCTACTTTTTCCTGAGAAAGAAGATTCCCATCCTCGTCAAAATTCCTGGAAGCATCACCACTTATACTGCAAAAAAGGAGGAAAAGGAACCACTGACTGTTGTTCTAGATTACAAGGATCACATGGTGTCACGATACCAACAGAAGCAGAACTTCCCGGAGCAACATAGAATTTTAACAAGTTAATGTGACAAACCTGAACTTTCCTCTGACGATCAGGAGTATTCAACAGATAATTATTATCTGAAAGATGCTTAGCTATACTATAAGGTCCAGTAAATTTGGCTTGAAACAGGTTAGTAGGAAGAGGAAAACTCCTAAACTTAGCCTTCCTGTCAAAAAGTCGTTGCATTTTTGTTTGCGACTTACCCAACTTCTTTTTAGCTATAGCCCGTGCCTCATAAAGCCTGCGGCGAAACCCACCAACATAGTCCGCAATACTTTTTGGAGGCTTAGTAGTACACCATTCACCAGCTAAAACAGCAGTAGGTCCTCGTACTGAATGACCAAACACTAAGTCATTTGGACTAAAGCCCATACTTTCTTAGCTTACTTCACGTATAGCTAGTAACATCCATGGCAGACCCTCTTCCCAATCCGCATCAAGTTCCACACAGTATGACCTTAAGATAGACTTCAAGGTTTGATGAAACCTTTCAAGAGCCCCCTGACTCTGTGGATGGTAAGCACTAGAAACATTGTGGGTGACTCCAAGTTGACGCAAGGCTTTTGAAAACTGTGTTGACATAAAATTTGAACCCTGATCTGATTGAATAATCTTGGGGATACCAAAGACAGACATGAAATTAGTGAGGGCTTTCAAAATAGACTTAGTGGTGATAGACCTCAATGAGTAAGCTGCAGGATAACGGGTAGTCTGGCACATAATGATAAAAAGATACTGGTGACCAGCCCTAGACCGTGGCAGAGGACCAACACAGTCAATAATCAAATGTTCAAAAGGGCCGGAAACCACAGGAATAGGCTGTAATGGAGCAGCTGGTATTTTCTGATTGGGTTTACCGGTAATCTGACACGTATGACAGGATCGTATGTATTTGGCCACATCTCTTTTTACTCTAGGCCAATAAAACTGTCGCATAATACAATCATATGTTTTGCGGACTCCGGTATGACCAGCAAGTCCTTGGTGAACCAATTTCAGCACAGGAACTCTAAACGGCAGAGGAACTACAATCTGAGTTTTTGGTTCCACATTATCCTTATACATAATCCCCTTCCTACAAAGAAGACCATCTTCAAGAAAATACAAAGGAAGAAAGATCATCAGAACCCCTGTTAGACCCTGCTGCAAAAAATAAGGACTTAAATGTGTCGTTGGTCTGTTGTGCTCAAATTAGCTCCTCTCTCGAGATCTGTAAAAGATTAGAAATATCAGTACTAATGTTCTCAGGAGTGGACATAACCTCAGATGTATCAACAGATTAATTTTTCAGTTTGGTAAATTCTTCCTGATCAAAAGTTGGCAAAGAGTAGACCTTTAAGTCCTTCTGTTCTGGACTTTTAGAGACTTCAGATTTTAATTCATGGGCATCAACAGCAGGAAAGAAAGTGTAATTGAGGGAAACCTCGTCATCCTGATTTTTAGCCATCGATCGAGACTGCACAAGCTGGGAACAAATCAGAGAATTCTTTATGGTCTTCAGCATCAGATTTTCTGGGTACAGATACTACTATGGGTGGAGCTGCCACATTACTCTCTCCCCAAACATTTCCCCCTGCTAAATCATTTCCCAGAATAAACATAATCCCAGGAACTGGAAGTGCAGAACGGACACCAACTACAACGTCGCCAGATACTATGGCAGAGGAAAGATGGATTTGATGTAAGGGCACTTCAACAAACCCCATCTCAAAACCCTGCACCAATACATGGGTTCCAGTAGCCGTTTCAGAAGTTAAAGGCAAAATTCCTTCCATAAGAAACGACTGCACAGCTCCCGTATCTCTGAGAATACGCACTGACACAATTTCCTTCGCGCCAGATAAAGACACAGTTCCTTCAGTGATAAAAGGTGCATAATCAACAGAGCGAGTAACACTCTGCATCACAGGTTAACCACAGGAATGAGACAAAGGGTTATCGCTTTCATCGAGAGGGTTATTTGTGAGTGGGGATATAGCAACTAAAGCAACAGGTTTTGTAAGTCTTTCTTTCCTCTTAAGAGCAAGGCAATCAGAGATCTTATGGCCAGTTTTTTTACAATAAAAGCATACCATATCTTTTGCAAATGCAGCCTTAGACTTCTCAACTCCTGCCACTTTAATATTTTGCCCCATCAGAACAGGCTTTGTCTTGACTGGAGAGCAAAACTTGGACTTACTCATGTCATTTCTTAAGGCTGACTGAACTGAATGATCCACGATGGGTTAACACAAATTCATCAGCCATAACAGCAGCTTCCGAGAGTTTACTCACCTTGTGTTCCGTGAGATATGTAGTCACAGCATGAGGAACACAGTGCTTAAACTCCTCCAAAAGCACCAATTCTCTTAGCTGCTCTTTAGTGGTGATTTTCATTGAAGTACACCATCGATCAAATAGATTCTCCTTTTCCCTTGCAAATTCAACATAAGTGCATTCATTATTTTTATTAAAACTCCTAAATTTTTGGCGATACGCTTCAGACATGAGTTCATATGCATGTAACACAGCAGATTTCACAATATCATACTCGCCACTCTGTTCCAGGGTGAGAGCAGAATAAACTTCCTGGGCTTTACCTGTGAAAACGCATTGTAACAATAAAGTCCAAAACCTTTTCGGCCATTTCAAAGATAAAGCAACACGTTCAAAGTGATAGAAATATTTCTCTATTTCCTTTTCAGAAAATGGTGGAACTAATCTCACATTCTTGTGAACATCAAACACAGGTTCATAACCTGCCAACTGATGCGATTCAACAAAAGGCATATCAACTCGTGGAGTTTCCGCTTTTTTTGCTTCCAACTCCAACTTCTTTAACTGAAACGCTCTATCTTCCCGTTCTCTCTCCAACTCAAGTTCAAATTTTCGTACAGATAATTGTTGCTCTAATTTCCTTGCTGCAAATTCTCTTTCTACCTCTCTTTCTCTCATAGCGCGATCCTCACGCTCAGCACGGATTTTCGCCGCATCTAAATACAGCTGTTTCTCTTGCAGTGACATATTTTGAAATTTCAGTTCACTTTCAACATCAACATCACAAGGAGAAAACATTGAAGATTCACTTGGAGCAATAGACTCAGTTCTTACCTCTAAAACTCTATCTACGAGTGATCCTTTCAGAGTTGTCACGAGCGTTTCCTTCAGTTTCTTATCTTGAGTAGTAAGATCGATACTAAAGCATTCAGCAATTTGTAATAATTGCTCCTTTGAACACCTCTCAAGTAAATGTTCAGAGGGACAAGCGAAGAAATCGTATCTATTCACACATTTTGCTGAATAGGTTCACCTCCGTGAACTGAGACACTCCAGCTCCTATCTGAAAGAAAACACTAACTAATTCCTATCTAGTCTTCGAGGATGTACCGGGCTCGGGGCGACATTAAACGCTAAACTCAGTGACGATCAGTCAAACTGAAAGTCCGAAAGCGTACCCCCGACAGAGATTTAAATCTCCACCCAAAATAACCCTCAAAAATAAAAAAAGACAAAATAATAAACAAAACAACAACCAGTGTTCCGTCGGAAGGATTGTATACACAACCCAGCTGGACACACTCTTCCTAGCCGGAGTTCTCATTCAAAAAGGTGACCATTCACAAAAATAATCACATAGCTACTCACCAACATTTCCTACTCGAAAGGATCGCGGACGAGCCACCCAATGTATGTCACAGCCAGCTCGTTCCCAACCGTCACATAAAGAGTTCCACACATACGAAACGAGTTGTTTGACTTGCAAGATTATTTATTCGGTAGAAAATTATCTATTACAAACACAGTGTCTAGGGATTTAAATAAAAGAGAATATCAGTCCAATGGGCAAGAAATGTTGATAAATAGTAACCAACAAGAAAACAAGTTGGGAGCAAGTGATTCCTCAGAAGAACTGGGTTCTCCCAGAGGAAGTACTGTTGGACAGTTCAGCCAAACATTTATACTCTCCACCCATGAGTTATCCAATTAACAGTGACATCACATTCTGATGTTATCCTGCCACCATCAGGTAAAGAAGGAAAAGACGGGGTCATAACAATAGCCTAACCAGACAAACACTTCAAAGAGAACAAGTGGGGTGGAAAAGTTGATGTAAGGGTCGATCAAAGAGTTAATAAAAAATGGCAACCAGCAAATAATAAAAGCACCCACGACCACACTGAGAGTTTTTGCTGCTTTGCACTCCGATCATCGAGAGCTTTTAAACATATTCTAATTTTCATGCTGGTTTGCCTTGCAGAGTTTTCTAGCGTGCTGTTTTACAGTCACAAAAATTCTTGCATACAGTCCAATCATGACAGAACAAGGCAGAAGAAAAGCTATTCATGTGTCTATTGCTCCCCACACTGCATTGAAAAGCAAAGTGCAGTTTCCCTTACAGCAGGGGTCTCAAACTCAAATTGGCTGGGGGCCATTGCTGTGATTGACACCTCATAGGAGGGCCATTTTAACATTCAAGCACAACAATAAAGCGGAACATTTCTGAAAATTTACTTAACATTATTTCTAATTTACTTCAAATTCCATTGCTAAAATATTTTTGTCAAACTTAACAAAAAATGTAAACAGCAGTGTCTCTATCATTGTTATAACAGTATATATTAGTTTTTAACAGGTAGTGCAAATATTTTCCCCTTACTTTATTTTAACTTAAATAACTTAAAACCTTGCACTCAACTAACAACATTGCACTGAACAAATGCAAACCCTGAATACATTTGTACACTATTCTATTTCTTGCCAGACACCTGGCAGCACTTCTGCTCACACAACTAAGCCACGTTTGCCCTGATGGAGGTCACAGTTGAAACTCTGAGTACTGCTTCAAGATGGGCATCACTAAGCCTGGACCTGTACTTGCATTTATTGAAGTTCATAGTTGAGAAAAGTTTCTCACACAGATATGTGCTTCCAAAAAGGCACATTACTCGAGTGAACACTTTGGACAGCTCTGGGAAGCATGGATGTAATTATCTCAAAAACTGTCCAGTCTTGTCTGCTTGTCCCTGAGCCTCTCTGAATTTAGTTTTTAGCTCACTGTTGCACTGCAAGTCAATAAGTTCCATTTGCAACAAACTTGGGACACTCTCCACATCAGCCAAGAAGGGGTCTGCAAACAGCTGGAAAGTGTCACAATGTGCCTTGAAGTCAGCAAAACGCTGATCACAGATATGTGCTTCCAAAAAGGCACATTACTCGAGTGAACACTTTGGACAGCTCTGGGAAGCATGGATGTAATTATCTCAAAAACTGTCCAGTCTTGTCTGCTTGTCCCTGAGCCTCTCTGAATTTAGTTTTTAGCTCACTGTTGCACTGCAAGTCAATAAGTTCCATTTGTAACAAACTTGGGACACTCTCCACATCAGCCGAGAAGGGGTCTGCAAACAGCTGGAAAGTGTCACGATGTGCCTTGAAGTCAGCAAAACGCTGATCAAATTCCTGCAGTAGGTTTTCAATAGCAGAGGCATATTCATCACCATTGAATGCTGTGCCCTCCTCCACAAAAGATCTGCATGTTGGGAAATGACTGATGTTTTTTTGCAGAAAGCTGAGTTTTCCACAATCTTAGTTTTGTGGAGAAGGCTTTCATACTTTCATAGGCTGCTGTGATGAGCTGACCTGGGCCCTGGAGCTTCAGGTTAAGAACATTCAGCTCCTGTGTTAAGTCAACTAAGAGTGCAAGATCCATGACCCATTTAGGATCATCAAATTCAGGAACATCCATTCTGCCATCTTCCATGAATCTCTTCACCTCTGCTCTTAACTCAAAGAATCTCTTCAGGACATTCCCCCTGCTGAGCCAGCGCACCTCAGTAAAATAAAGTACATCACCATATGTTGACTCAATTTCTTCTAAAAAGGCCCGAAACTGGCGGTGCTGTAAACTCCTCGACCTGATGTAATTGATACATTTCAGGACAACAGACATGACATGTTCATATTTCAAGTATTTGCTGCACAGTGCCTGTTGGTGAATAATGCAGTGCAGAACAACTGCTGGATCTGCATTTTAGTCTTCTAACTTTCTTTGTACTAGTGCTACCAGTCCATTTTTTTCCCCAGTCATAGACGGGGCGCCATCAGTGGTAAGGCCGACCAGCCTGTTCCACGGCAAACCAGCGCGCTCAATTGCGTCACACAGCTCCTGAAATATATCTTTGGCTGTGGTACGGCCGTGCATTGGACACAAACTCACCAACTCTTCCGTCACTTCAAACTGGTCGTTAATACCCCTGATGGAAATTGCTAGCTGAGCACTGTCGGTTCTGTCTGTGCCGTAAATGGCCCATGGGCCGGCAGTTTGAGACCCCTGCCTTACAGTATATTGATTCAATATATTCCTCCAATCCTTCCACATTAGCTTCTTGTAGCGTCTGGACCAATCAAACACACAATATATATTTTGTTTTTATATTTAACAAATACTCTGTAACCCCCCTCAGTTAAAAAGCCATATGAGGACCCATGAACCCTTCCCCCCCGGAATGCGTAACACCCCAGGAAGCTGAACCGGCCCCTTTGTTGCATGGCAACCAACGCTGATATCACTGGGTTTATTGGCCAAAAGAATGTAAAGCAGGGAAAATCCCTGCATGTCCCAGGACAAAGGCAGAATAGAAATGGACTGTGCTCTAATTAATTCATAGGAAAACCTTTCTTTGAATGAACACACAGATTCTTCAGGCCATTGTGTATATTATTGCTGTTTTGTATTGTGTGTGTGTGTGTGTGTGTGTGTATGTGTATGTTAGACCAGTTTATGTGTTTATGTAGTATGTTAGACTAGTTTAAGTGTTTATGTAGTTAATAAAATCTTACTTGTATCACACTTGACGTGTTCATTGTTTGCTCATAACCGGAGTCACTAATCATGCAGATTTACGCTACAAGCTTTTGTAGAATTGTACAGTAAGAAAGTTATTTCCCTTAACCAGGAAATTAACGTTCTTAGAATTGACAAGACAGTTGACCCTGAGAGGTCAGCTAAATATCTACAGCGGATCTAAAATATGAATAGTTAATTATAACTAGTTATGGTTAATTATTCATATTTCCTTTCATGAGCTGATTCGTTACATTCTGAAGAAGTATCTTATGCTCACCAAGGCTGCATTTATTTGATGAAAAATACAGTAAAAAGAGTAAAACTGTTAAATATTATTACAATTTAAAATCTGTTTTCTACTTGAATATATTGTAATGTATGTATAGATGTAATTTATTCCTGTAATGGAAAACTGAATTTCTAGTATCAGTGTCACATGATCCTTCAGAAATCATTCTAATATGCTGATTTGGTGCTCAAGAAACATTTATTATTATTATTAATGTTGAAAACACTTGTGCTGCCTAATATTTTTGAGGAAACAGTAATACATTTTTACATAGTTTTTTTTGTAACATTAGAAATGTCTTTTCTGACACTGCTGAATAAAAATATTTGTTATTAAAATCTTACTGATTTGAATTGTATAGTGTATTTTTATCTTACAGCAAAGCTATTCACCAAAGCATTTGTGACTAGTGTATTTTAGGCTTTTGTTTTATATTTGATATGATATTTTATTTGCTTGATTAATAAATAAACAGTTTGCAGTTGCTGAAGCACTTAATGAAGACCTTAAAAATACAAATGCAAGATTTATTAAGATGATTTACAGTCCCATAACGCATTGCGATAATCTCTGTAAAATTTTAAATCCATCCAAGATAGTGGATGAAGTGAGAGCAATGTCCATTACAGTTCATTCAAAACTGAAAAGTATCAATAAACATAAATGCTTTAGAATATATGCTAGGCCTAAATAAATATTGCCCTGAACAGTATGTCCAATTCAACCCACAGATCTCAAATTCAACCCAAAAATCTTCAACCCACATTTTTAATACAAAAACACAACATTTACACCATATAAACATTTTAAAGGCTTATATTTTTAGTTTGTATTTAGTTTTTTTCATATTTTAATTTATTTTGTCTTTAATGTTTTTTTTAAACTTCACTTAACTCAAACTTATTATTCCGTATTATCTAATTAGCACAATCAGAATGAGGCAACTCAGACGCTCTGAGGTGAATGTTTTCACTCCTGTAGGGACCAATCAGAGTGAAGTGTGATTCTTTTGGAGTTTAATGAGGACAGGTGTGAATGTGCCGATAAACAGCAGGACATTTTGCAAACATGTTTATCAGATTTAATAAGTCCCTCAGCTCGCAAATGTATTTAGATGAAGGAGACATAAATCTAAGAACCAGTTATTTCCACAACAGGATTTCTCTAGAGTCAGAAATTACACAGGTATGATGTTTGTCTGGAGGAATCAAAAAGTCATTTGATTAGGATTTTAAGCATATTCTAATGAAATATTTATATTCATAAATATTTTTATATTATTTTATCTCTGCTAATTTTAATAACTATCAAATATCAAGGAACATAAAAGCACAAGATAAAGAAAAATTGTATAACTGACTGCATTCATTGATTTATGTAACTCAGGATCAAAATAGAGGGAAATTTCATAGGAAAAGATTGCTGTTGTTGATAGATGATGGGTGTAGTGACAGTAGTGATGCAATGCAGGAGGGGTGAGGACATAAGTGCTTTCTGCACGTTTGCTCTTTTGTAGACAGGTAAGGTCTTTCATGAATGTTTAATGGTATGATTTATGTTCAAGCTACAGGGCTGATAATGTTTCTGTGTAGTTATGGCTATGAAATCTAACTATTAGATTGCTGTTAAGATAATAAGAAAAGCAGTGAATTATTTGCTTATAAATAAATGTGTGTTTGTTCGTTTTGAACAGACCATGTCCAGCTGGTCATGGACCTAAACAATTCAACTCAGACTAGGATTGACCGTGGGCCTGTTCTCTGTTTTGAGTCGTCCAACAACTCGTGTGAGAGATTTGTCTACCCGTCAGAGATTCAGATTTTGCTATATTTGATCTTCAGTGCCATTGCGCTTATCACAGTATGTGGAAACCTGCTGGTCATCGTCGCCATCATTCATTTCAAGCAGCCACACACGCCAACAAACTACCTCATCCTGTCTCTGGTCCTGGCCGATCTGCTCATCTGAGGTTTTGTGATGCCTCCCAGCATGCTGACTGATTGAGACTTGCTGGTACTTGGGAGATGTGTTCTGTAAAATACACAGCAGTGTTGATATTATGTTATGCATCACATCCCTTTTGCACATATCTTTCATCTCAATCGATCGCTATTATGCCGTATGTCATCCGCACCTCCCATTTTCCTCATTATGATTTCCCTAAGCTGGGATCTGGCTGCCTTTGTTGGATTTTCTATGGTGTTTCTACAACTCAACATTTTGGGTGATGAGGAGTTTTATTTCGATAAGGTAAACTGTAAAGGAGCCTGTATCATCTTTCAAACCGCAGCAGCCAGCACCATTTCCTCATTTCTTGCTTTTGGCCTTCCCGCAATAATTGCTGTCAGCATTTATCAAAAAATTCTCCTTGTTGCACGAAAACAATCAAAATCGATACAGCATTCAGCATTTCTCAGCAGACTTCCTGCATCTGAGCCCTCAGTTTTCACAGGGGACCCACTTAAGTTCTTAGAGTGGAGAACAAGTTTCAAGGCATTAATAGAGCGGCGACGCACAAATCCAACTGATAAGTTGTTCTACCTACAAAAATATGTCAGCGGTGAGGCACAGTCTGTATTGGAAGGAAGCTTCTACAGAAAGGAAGATGAAGCCTATGATCAAGCATGGGAAGCACTGAATACTCGGTATGGCCATCCATTTGTAATCCAGAGTGCGTTCAGAGAAAAACTGAATAACTGGCCAAACATAGGCTCGAGAGAGTCAGTTAAACTGAGTCAATTCAGTGATTTTCTGACAGCCTGCAGCAATGCTATGCCACACATCAAAGGGCTTCAGGTGTTAAACGACTGTGAGGAGAATCAGAAAATGCTACAAAAACTCCCTGATTGGCTGACATCTCGTTGGAATCGGCGTGTAACAATGCAGCTGAGACAATTAGAGGAATACCCTACTTTCAAGGAGTTTGCTGATTTCGTGGCACAAGAAGCAGAAATAACATGCAACCCTGTAACGTTTTAGTATATTCAAGAAACATCATCCAACGCCACTTCATGAAGGCCGCCCTTCTTCTGCAGCAGTCACGTTTTCTCATGCTATGCAAGCAGAACAAAACACATCTTCACATTCCTGTTGCGTAGACAGTGGCGATGGTCGGATAGTGCCTATATGGATTTCTTCAACTTCCACCCCTGAAAGAGAGACCTTAGTTTATGCCCTTCTGGATACACAGAGCAGCAACACCTTCGTGGATCAAGAAGTATGTGAGAGGATGGGGGCAATTTCAGACCAAGTCAAGTTAAAGCTTACCACAATGATGGGAAAGGATTCAGTTGTTCAAAGTGAAAGAGTTAGTGGGCTCAGAGTTAGGGGGTTTACCTCTCATGGCTTAATCAGCTTGCCACATGCCTATACCAGAGGCTTCATTCCACTTGAACGTTCCCACATTCCTACTCCTGAAACCACTAGAAGGTGGAATCATCTGAATTAAATTGTTCAGGAAATTCCAATGCTGCTGGATTGTAAAGTCGGACTCCTGATAGGTTACGATTGCTCAAGAACTTTAGCACCATGCCAAGTCATCACAGGAGGTGATGACGAACCGTATGCCGTCAGGACAGACTTGGGTTGGAGCATAGTTGGCTGTTCACCTCGGATTGCAAAGTCAACTGAAGTTACAGGCCTGTGCCATCGTGTATCTGTTAAGGAAATCCCAATACTGACACCTACCTCTGTCATCAGAGCCCTTGAATCAGACTTTAGAGATACAAGTCCAAGGGAAAGGAGCATATCACAAGATGATATACAGTTCACGCAACTTCTGAATGAGAAAATTCACCAGATCTCAGAGGGACACCTCGAGATGCCCCTCCCCTTTAAGACACGCCCACAGTTACCTGAAAATAAGCAGCTGGCTCTGGTGCGGTTGAAATTTGAGAAATACCCAAAATTCAAAGATGATTATGTTAAATGTATGGAAGGCGTCTTCAAGGATGGTGATGCGGAGAGAGCTGAACACCAACCCAAAGCAGGAAATGTCTGGTATATTCCTCACCAGGGGGTGTATCACCCTAGAAAGCCAGAGAAGATTAGAGTTGTATTTGATTGCTCTGCCAAATATGATGGCACCGCATTAAATGATCACTTGTTAACTGGACCCGATCTCACTAACGGGCTAACAGGGGTACTCTGCAGGTTTCGAAAATATCCAATCACAGTTATCTGTGATGTAGAAAGGATGTTCCACAGGTTCCATGTAAGCCAGGAAGACAGAGATTACTTACGGTTCCTGTAGTGGGAAAATGGAGATACAAACTCAGAGCCAAAGGAGTATTGCATGAAAGTTCATCTTTTCAGAGCAGCATCCTCTCCTGGCTGTGCAAATTATGGAATGACGTATCTTGCATGTCAAAACGAAAGAGAGTATCCTGCAGCAGCCAGTTTAATCAAAAGTAATTTCTACGTTGATGATGGGCTCATTAGTATGGAAAATGTGGACGCAGCTATCAAACTAGTACAAGAAGCCCGAAATGTGTGTACAAAAGGGAAATTGCATCTACACAAGTTCATCTCAAATGACAGAAAGGTCATGGAGTCTATCCCTGTCAGTGAGCGAGCCAGTGGTGTTCAGGATGTGGAGCTTGGTTCTGATGAACTCCCAGTCCAGACGGTGTTGGGAGTTAAATGGAGTGTAAATAGTGACACCTTTTTCTTTAAAGTAGCCCTGGATGAGAAACCAGCAACGTGGCAAGGAATCCCCATAGGAACAATTTTTGCTCAGTGGTTGCTTTTCCTAAGCTCAGGAGACTTAGATGTCCAGCAGAAATAAAAATAGGCACAACTGAGACATGAGAAAGTTCAGAAAAAAAGGAATCCAAAATGACAATGGGAGAGAAACGTGTGAGAAACATGGGAGATCTCTTTATTGTCTTGCTGTAATCTATTGCAAGACTCCATTACAAACATGTTTGAGACATGATAAATATTTGAGAAAAAATAGAGTCAAAATTGAGAATGTGGTGGAAGAAACATAGAATCTTTATTGTCTCGCTGCAATCTCTATCAAGACTCCATCATAGGAATATTTTATTGCTCAGTGGTGCTCATTCTAACCTCGGGAGACGTAGTGGTGATTCTCATGTATTTCTCATTTTAGTCTCAACAGTGTCTCAGATGTCTCTTCTAAAAATCCTTAGGAGAAATAAAAGTAGACACAACTGAGAAATGAGAACGTTCTGAAAGAAAGGAATCCAAAATGACAACGGGAGAGAAACATGGGAGATCTCTTTATTGTCTTGCTGTAATCTATTGCAAGACTCCATTACATACTCCATTACTGCTCAGAGGTTGCTATTGCAATGGGGTTTTTCAGCTTTAATGGTCAGGACAGTAGGAGTAGAAACTGGAAACAATTAGACATGTGAGAATTGAACAGGAGCAGGAAAGTACCTTTAGCTGGGATTTGAACCCATATTGTCTGAAGTGCAATTGTGCTTTCACGCTGATGTGCTGCCCACAAGGCTATGGCTCTGACAGAGGTTACTCTATGCTCAGGAGTGATTCTCTTATATGTCTCATTGCGATATCAGCTTTGTCTTAAGATGTCTTCAGTTTTATTTTAGGAAAAACGTTACATTTTTACTAATATTGTAAATACTAAAACTATCATTTAAATAGCATTAAACATTTCAGAATATCAAGGGTTACTAGTTTAAATGTTTACATTTATCTTCAATGTCCAGCATTGTATAAACACCACATCTTCCAAACACACTAGAAAGGACTTTCAAGTGCAAGATGTTTAGAATATGAGCAATACCTTTTTTAAACAAATGTAAAACTATACCAGTGTACCAGTGTTTTTTTTGAATATCAAGGGTTAACAATTTTGTCTTGTACAGCCCATTTTTGCATGTATGTAAATATAGGTTTTGGTTTCCTCTGTTAAATCATTGTGCAATAAAACACTGTCTACATAAAACAACTTCAAATATGACAATGCATGTATTGTCTTTGATTGAAATGGTGTGGATAAATGACATTGAAGTTAACCAGAATGAAGAAAAATAAAATAAAAAAGAGATCTCTTTAACATTTCAAATATTTCTCCTAGACAGAAATTAGGTTACTTTAAGATTGAATGGAAACTTTTGCTTGAATTTCCTGCTTCTCAAACTTGTCTCCTGCGACAAAAACTCTAACACTGTCACAATGGTCTCCTTTAAAGCTTTAGAAGGGATCTCAACAACATCACACAATGTGCTCAGATATTTCTTCTAGTCTAAAGACTCTGGTGGTCTCATATTTGTCTCCTCCAATGTTTCAAACAAAATCTCAACAACATCACACACAGTGCTCAGATATTTCTCCTTTGCTAGAGGCTCTGGAACTCTCACATGTGTCTTCTCAAAAGTTTAGAAGAGATCTTTACAACATCACACATTGTGCTCAGATTTTTTTCCTACACTAAAGACTCGGGAGCTCTCACATTTGTCTCCTCTAAATTTCAGAAGTGATCTCAATAACTTTACAAAGTGTGCACCAAAGTCAAATGCCTCAATATGAGCTCAAACATGTCTACCATATAATATGTATTAATAATCAAATTAGTCAATTAATAATCAAGACTGAGGCATAAACCATTTATGTGCCTTTCAGCAAAGAAAGCTCCAGGGTTACATTTTCTGTTGATCAGTTTTGATTAAGGCATCCGGTACATTACTATTTCCAACAACAAATTATGTGCCTAAGTACATAAACATTGTCTTGTAAAAAGTGACATTATCCTTATTTCTGCATAATTTCTCTCTCAATATAGCCTTTAACTCTGAATTTATGATTTCCCCCCCTTTATTTGGTGCCTTTCAATTATTTCACTTGATGCACACTTTGTAAAGTTGTTGAGATCTCTTCTAAAGCATTACAGGAGACAAATATGAGACCCTCAGATTATTTAGCTAAAGAGAAAAACCTAAGCACAGTTGTTGAGATCTCTAATATAAACATTTTAGGAGACAAATGTGAGAGATCCAGAGTCTCTAGCTAATGATACAAATCTGAGCACAGTGTTTTATGTTGTTGAGATATCTTCTAAAGCTTTAAAGGAGACAAATGTGAGACCACCAGAGTCTTTACCTAAGGAGAAATATCTGAGCACACTGTGTGATGTTGTTGAGATCTCTTCTAAAGCTTTAAAAGAGACAAATGTGAGATATCCAGTGTCTTTAGACAAGGAGAAATATTTGAGCAGTGTGTGATGTTGTTGAGATCTCTTTTAAAGCTTTAAAGGAGACCATTGTGAGAGTGTTAAGAGTTTTTGTCTCAGGAGACAAGTTTGAGAAGCAGGAGACTCAAGCAAAAATCAAAATTCGATCTTAAATTAACCTCATTTCTGTCTAGGAGAAATATTTGAGATGTTAAAGCGATCTCACTTTTGATTGTTCTTTCCTACGGGTCCTCTCAACCGTAGCATCTGTGTTCGATCCATTAGGCTTCATGGCTCCCTTCCTCCTAGTAGGAAAGAAAGTACTACTGGAGATGTGCCAAAGGGGCATTGAATGGGATGACCCACTCCCCAAAGAGTTAATGCCACAATGGACTAGCTGGCTAAATGAATCGAAGAATCTGCACATCTCCAGATTGCAAGATGTTTTGCTCCTGACTATCTAGGGACTGTTCAGAGAATCGAACTCCATTACTTTTCAGATGCGAGTAGCCATGGCTATGGTCAGTGCTCATATATTCAAGTGTTGAGTGAAGACAAAGTGCACTGCTCCTTTGTCATTGGCAAGGCAAGGGTTGCACCCACCAAAATTGTAACTATACCTAGGCTTGAGTTAACAGCTGCGGTGATCTCTTCAGTGGTCAGTAGCATGTTAAAGGAGGAGCCGGAGCTCAAAATTGACCAAGAATATTTTTGGACCGATTCAAAGGTAGTCTTAGGCTACATTAACAATGAAGCCCGTAGGTTTCACGTTTTCGTAGCGAATCGAGTTCAAAGAATCAGAGAAACGACTGACCCTGCACAGTGGCATTATATAGACACTGAACAAAATCCTGTAGATCACGCTTCCAGGGGCCTCAAGGTGTCAGAGTTGATCAGTTCGAATTGACTCACTGGACCCAAGTTTCTCTGGGAAAGAAAAATTGTCACATCAAAGACAACCCCAGAGCTTCTGGTTGGCGATCCTGAAATCAGGGCAACGCACGTGCTACAAACAAAGGTAGCACATGATGACAATTTTTTGGAGAGATTTAATCGGTTTTCGAAATGGCACACTGCATTGAAAGTTGTCGCTCGAATCCAGCAATTAGTGAGAGACAAGGCAGTTAAACCCATAAATGTCGAAGACATGAGAAATGCCAGCATCAGGCTTGTAAAATTGGCACAAAGGGATGCCTTCAAAGATGAGATACAAATACTGAGACATGGCAAATTGCCACATAGTCATCCGTTGTTCCAACTTGACCCAGTAATGCAAGATGGTACTGTTCTCAGGGTGGGAGGGCGATTGAAGAAAGCTTCCTTACCTCTTGACTCGAGGGACCCAGCTGTCCTTCCAAGAGATGGTGTGGTCACCTGTCTCATCGTGGATTACTGCCATGAAAAGACTCTGCACCAAGGCAGAGGACAGACTCTTAATGAATTGAGAGCAAATGGTTACTGGGTAGTCGGTGGCAGCAAAGTTGTGGCAAACGACATTAAGCAGTGTGTTACATGCAGGAGAGCTCGCAGGCCAACAGAGACACCTGTGAGTGTTGACCCCTCTCCATCATTCTAATACTGTGGGATGATTTGCTTTGGGACATTTCTCTGTAAGCAAGGACGGCAAGAGCATAAGAGATATGGTCTTATATTCACCTGCTTCTCCTCAAGAGCAATCCACATAGAGATGCTAGAAGATCTCACTACTGATGCCTTCATAAATGCCTTGCAATGTTTTATAGCAATTCGGGGAGCTGTAAGATAAATCAGATCTGATCAAGGGACAAATTTTGTTGGGGAGAAAAACGAGCTGATAAAGGCTTTGGAAGAATTGGACAAGGAGAGAATAACTGCTTACCTATCCCAGAAGAAATGTGACTTCATTTTGAACGTACCTGATGCCAGTCACATGGGAGGGGTTTGGGAAAGGCAGATCAGAACAATTAGAAGTGTTCTAAGTTGGGTCCTTTCTCAGAGTGCAGGAAGATTGGATGATGCCTCCTTGAGAATTTTCTTCTATGAAGCCATGTCAATCATAAATAGTCGCCCACTCACCACAGATAACATCAATGATAGGGGCTAGAGCCACTTACTCCAAACCATTTACTCACCATGAAATCCTCTGTCCCTCTGCCTCCACCTGGAAAATTTGCACCAGAGGACCTGTATGCGAGGAAAAGGTGGCGCAGAGTACATTATCTGACACAGCAATTTTGGAGTAGATGGAGGAAGGAATATCTGGCAAACATCACCCTTAGACAACGGTGGCACTCTCCAAGACGAAATGTAAAGATTGGAGATATTGTCATTGTCAAGGAGGAAGAGTTTCCCCACAATGAATCAATTTGTGCAGATGAAGACGGACTGGTGCGAAAGGCCAAAATTCAAATAGGAAATAGGAAGTTAGGGAAAAAGGGTCAACAACTGACTAATCCATCAATTCTTGAATGTCCTATTCATAAATTAGTGGTATTTGTAGAGAACAATTAAATCTGATGTATTGTCTAATCTTGAGACTTGAAGTGTCACAAGTTCATCTGGTAGTCTTGAACCAAGAGTCAGATATATACAGTATGATTCTAATATTTGGTTTGTGAAATTACTAAATTAATTCAAACATTTACATAAAGTTCATCATAAATTATAGTAATTTGGTGGGTGTGTAACTGTCAAAGACATGTTTTCAAAGAGATGTGCATATTTATGTTTCTGATCAAAATTAATATAAATTTAAGTTAATTTATTGTTAAAAAATGTATGAATGTGATATTCAAGGTAATAAGTAGAGAATGTGCTCCCTTAAAATGTTTAAAGTTAGGGGTTCTTTAAGAAAGAGTTACTATTGAAGCTAGGGTTGGGTACCGAACTCTGTACTTTTAAGGGTACCGACTGAATTGTGTCGGTACTACCGAGTACCGATTCACGTTAAATCAATCGGTGCCAAATTTTGGTACCTGAGAATGCATCTGGGCACATACGCTACAGAGAGAGAAAGAGAAACCCTGTGACGTGAGGTCACCCCTGCAACTCATTCAAACAACACACAGGGCAAGCCGAAATGTCCTGAAGTGTGGTTACATTTCTAGGGCCATATGGTTTCTGCGAAAACACGGACGGGATCGTGGAGTCCATTCATAAAAATGTAATTTACTCTATAGCGTGGAATGCCACGGAATTTGTCAATTTTGGACGAATAAATCAAAAGTAGCCACTGCCACTTAATTCGAATCGCGATATGAACTAGTGTCTGTGAATATTAAAATGCAAAAAAAAAGACGATTTAAATATGAATCCTGCATGTTCCGCTTTTCTTTCAACTTTGCGCTGTGGATCGCCGGATCGGCTTTCACCGTGAACGAAGCGGAGTCCAGCCCATGTGGTTGCGCAAGCCTCCTTCGTTGAATACCCCAGGCGCCGCTCACTCAAGCCACTGTGTGTTTCGTTGTGAAAGCGAAACTACTTTGTTTGGCCTTCCAAAAGAGGACATAATGTTTCTATAAAGTGGGGCAGTTCCAACTTTGCAAGGACAGTCTGGCGCTTCTGGCTCACAGCCTGTAAATACGTTTTTTATATTTAAAGAATTTGCCACTGATGATTCAAACGCGAGTTTGAGCAATATAGAGTAGCGCTTATTGTTTGTCATTTCTCTGATCACAACTGCAGACATGGTTTTATGTTTACGCAGCACAATACGCAACGCAAAGCGTAAAAACACAGTATAAGTCATTATAATCAGTAATTAAGTGCCCACTGGATGCAACAAATGCCTCGTTTGTAATGGGTTTTATTGGTTTTGTCTCATCGCGCCAGGACACGGTAAGGGGTGTAACATTTCTGTCACACGCTTGAGATATTCAGCCAATCACAACACACTGGATAGCTGGCCAATCAGAGCACACCTCGCTTTTCAGAACGATGAGCTTTGTAAAAACGACGCTTTTCAGAAAGGCGGGGCATAGAGGAGAAACAATAATGTACATTATATGGAAAATAATGTATTTTTTTAACCTTAAACCACATAAACACATTGCATTACACCAAATAATGTTATTTTTAGCAACATCATATGACCCCTTTAATCTCCAGAGCTGCTGTGAGAGTCACTTCAGGAGAATTTAACCGTTTCATTTGAGAAAACTAGCATCATCATACTGTATATACACAGAAACATCATGGCAACCTGTCAAAATAAAAGTACGGTTTAACATGTAACAGAAATATATTACTCTTGTATTACTTTTGTAAAGTATAATGTACATTTTTAAATATTACATTTTCTATCAAATGTAAATAAAACAATTAAATGATAAAAATAAATATTACAACCAGATTAATCACTTAATTGTAGAAAAAATAATAATACAATTATTAGCCTATTAAAAAATGTTTTAAAGGAATATTCACACAATTTTTCTTCCATGTATTAATTTCAACAGTAAACCTCAGTTTGTTTGCCAAAAAATAAAAGGGTTTAATTTTCATTTGATTTAAAATAAATGTTTAATGCCTTCATTTGATTTTCAGAAAAAATAACACAAGAATTTCTGGCAGAAAAAAAAGCAAAAGGGCCCTATTGTTCAAAATGTTGAAATTGAGACTTTTGGACTTATTTTTTCACTGAAATGTTTTTGTAATTACACAGAGAGTAAAGTACCCAAAAAGGTACCGTTGGGTACCGGTACCGTACCGGTTCAAATGTGAACGGTATCCAACCCTAATTGACGTGTAACAGGTCATATGACCAGGTTGAGTTGAATGCCGGGACCATTGCATTATGGGTTGAACTAACATGGATGCAGAGAAACATTAATGGTATGCAGAGCCTGAAAAAGAGTACCTTTATCTGCATGGTCTAAGAGGGCCCACACGAGAATTTTGACGATAAATCTGTTGCATTTTGTGTATAATGTTGTTTTATATCAGTTTACTTAAACGATGTTATGTGTAAATAATAATGTCATTGGATTCGGATTTGTCGCATGTGTTCACTGCATATCAGCGGACATTTACATGAGACTTGAAAAGGACTCGGCTAAATGCATATTTTGAACATTATATGCTTTATTTCTTGTAGTTTCCATGGTGTCTGCTGACAAGAGAGAGAGACAGAGAGACAAATAAACAGCAAAAAGACATCTGTATGAAACGTGGCTATCATTTCATTAGACCAGTGCAGCTACACCGGAAGTATTGCCAGGTACGACTGTGTGTGTGTGTGTGTGTGTGTGTGTGTGTTGGGTGACCAGATTTCTTATGGTTCAAAGCGTGAAATATTACCACGATATGAGAAATTTTATTTCATGATATCTAAATTTGAAGTGTGTGTGTATTTGACAATTAAGACAATTAAGGCACAAGGAGAACTGATCGCAGAACTGGGATCGCGCGGGCGAGAGAACGTTTCTGTTGTGGGTCATTCAGTGTGATTCCACCTATCCCGCCTTCACTTCAGTGTTGCCAACTAATTTTCAGAGAAAGTTGCTAAAAGAAGGTCGATTTGTTGCTAAAAGTTGCTAAATGACGTTGTGATGTCATTGCTCAATGACGTCATTGCGTAATCACGACGCAAAATTGTCACATCATCAAACCTCAGCAAAAAATATATTTTAGATATGTTAATTTAGATTTGTTTTTAAAATAATATGCAAGATATAATATTAAAATATAAATAACTGTATTTTTAAATACATTGAATTATTGAAAACTTACACATTTTTAAATGATTACAATTTAAGTTTTTTTAGTAGCTAGTAAACGCTACACATTCTCAACAATTATGCTTTAAGCAGTGTATTAGTAGTTAGTTAGTATGCTACACTCTAAGAAAAGTCTGTAAAAATAAGGCACAATCTACTGTTAATATGAAAGAATTTTCCGTAATGTTTTTTTTAACCTGTATTTTAAATTACGCATTGTGTTTTCGGGTTACAGGGTTACAAAGGATGGAGGATAATGGATAATGTCCTGAAAGATTTTCCATTTTTCTTACAGTGTACTAACTGATCAACAATCGCAGGTACAAGCTACTAACAAAGTGTATCATAAATGAACAATTATTCAATTATCAAATTATTCAATTATTATTATTTCAAATAGCAGCTAACTCAATTCTCGTAATGTGTGTACTGCTAGAAATCTGTGGTTTCCTCTTTTTGTGTAATTTGGATGGACAATGTGTGCCTTTTTATTGTCTGAGTCCTTATCAAAAGTTACTAAAAGTTGCCAAATAAATGTTTAAAATTGCTAAATTTGTTGCTAGGTGCTTTTGGAAGAAAAGGTTGCTAGGGTAGTCTGAAAAGTTGCTAAATTTAGCAACAAAATTGCTAAGTTGGCAACACTGCTTCACTTACTGCAAGTTAGGCGATAACGAATTGTGATTGGATGGTTATGTTGTTCTACGACAAGCTTTTTAGTGTTCTATCACGCGAGAACAGAACAGCCTAATCAAAGGTAACTACTCGCCCTGCTCACCCAGTCGTAAAGAAATCTTGAAATACGGGACAAAATATGATTTTTTTTTTCAAAATAAGTCGGGACACTAAAAATAAAGCTGAAACACGGGACGTCTGGTCACCCTAGTGTGTGTGTGTATGGAGCCGAGTCATTTTGAATACTTAAATGACAAATTGTTTTTGCTTTTTGCAAGTCTCTTAAATTGACTAAAACTTCCGAATGTGCTGTTTTTAATAAAGTTCATTCTCTAGTATCTGTCAGCAAATTTACCTATGTTATTTGCATATATTTCATTATATTTAATATATTCAATCTTATTTTCTAGTTGAAGATAATTTTCAGTTCCCTAATTATAGTCTTAAACAATATTAGCCTGTATCCACCTTTTTCCCCATAAGAACGGGCTCGGCCATTAGTAAATTATGGGTCTGGCTTCCAGTCTCATCCGCATCCAGCTATTTTTCGCTGTACAGCTCGTTTTGCTGCTTGATATTGCAGATTGGTGTGTCTTATCATATTATTTTGATGACTTTGTTGATTTGTTTTGTTTATATTTCTAACCAGTTAAGAAATGTGCATATCAGGGAATAATTAGGCTAAATTAATAATGTAATGCTGTTTTCACACCATATCGTAATTACAGTAATTTCGAGATGACAGCACTACTAGTTCTACTCGGAGCTGTTGACGTCTTCGGATTCGGAATTATGCTTTTCTATGGCAACACTATCACTATCAGGTGGTACAAGTCGTAGCACTCAGAAAACTCCCAGTTCACAAGTTGTAATTACGAGTTCTACAAGGACGTGAACGCTTTTTAGAAGTTGGAATCTCATAATTACGGGAATTCCAATATGGCGTGAACGCACCTTAATATGTATGTTTTGTCAAAAAAGTTGAAATGTATCTGTTGTGTGACTATCTTGAACTGCAATTTAGGAAATTCTGTATCCTGTTACTGTGATTTGGTTATTGTAATTGTGATTTATTGTTATTGATTGATTGATTGTCACCTGAACTAGGTCCCACTAGAAAAACAGAGAAACCAGTTTTGAAGTGCTGGTTCATGAAGTAACCACAAGGCAGCAGTGTAAACCTGTGTGTGAGTCAGATTCTTATTCACAGCTGTTTCATGCACGCTCTAGTGACTGTAGCATCTCTGCATTTACTCCCCATGTGCGTGCAACTGACGCTTAAGAAAGCACCTGTTTTTTATTAGAGTGGTAATCCAACTCCAGTCCCTCTTAAGGAAGCAGAGGAGAGATAGAGGTGAAAGGGTGAGTGATGCAAACACTGTGGGCCAGGCGCATATTTGGTGGAAGTGTGTTTTTGCTTAAAGACCAGATCGCAATCTAATTGTTTGTTATTCAAGGCAAACAAAGCAGTGCACATGCACCTTGATGGCGGTGCAGGTTGAGGCTTGCGAAACACTCAGTTACGAAAAAGGACATCATCTGGACGGAGGAATGTGTGCAGAGTACAGTCAAGTCCTTGTCGTTTCCCATAAGCATCATTCATGACACGTGGTGTGCAAACCACAAATGATTCCATTGCGAAAGTCACCGTCCTCCAACCAGATTTACAGCTATTTCTGACCGATGCGAGACTGTAAATTACTGCGACCGTCCAAATGGTCACCCGTGGCTGTTTGCAGGCCCTGTTCACTCTTTTTGCCATCCACAGAGGGTGCAGTGTGCGTTTGTGGAAAGAGAAACCTTACGCTGACCTGTGAAACACACTTCACCAATTAGCAGCCTTACTACAGGATCAAATGGAATTGAAAACATTCACTGACGAGACTGCCGTGCATCACAATGGTCCATTCATGAAAGCCCCTGCTGCTGCCTTTTCCCCCCTCGTTCTTTCTTTCATTCTTTCCTTTTTTATGAATGCATCTAGATCTTGACCTTTCTCTCGCACGCAGCTTAGGCCGGCTTTATGAGTCAGGCTTGGGGTTTGGAGAGGTTTAACGCTTGGCGCTGGTACAGTCCACCCTGGTTTTGCACCTGAGATGCCGCACTCTGCCATTTGGTCAGCGACGATGTACTCTGGCCGCAAAAAACACAATGTGCCGGGTGGGTTTGAATAATACACAGTAAACGTCAGCCGCTTGACATTTAAACACCCCATGAAATCAGATTGGTCTCACAAGATGTCACTATGTTGTACGAGATGGCGAAATCGTACAAGTTAATTTATACAAAAACCTATGGTCCAAATGTTAACCTAACCATAAAGGCCAACACCAAACCCAGCTATGATTATTGTAGGAAAAAACCTATAAAAAGCAGGACATTTTTTGTACAATCCAAGTCATACGATATTATACGCTTTTGCCATCTTGAATGTAATATTGAGGTTTTTTTGTTTAATATTTCAGTTTTTCATGTTAGTATTGTGGAATCAACTATTTCAGATCAACTCAGTCCTTAAAAACATGTAAAAGCAACATAAAACTGGTTTGTTTTTTTACGTCAGCTAGACAGTCTCATCAGTACGCAGTTCTTAGCCAGACCAGACTTCATCCAGATAGTCTCATTACATGCACAAACAGTGAAAATAAACACTAAGTTGGAGTCCCCATGTAAAATAGCCACCATCTTTTAACCGAACAGCCCTGCCATTTACGTTTAGTTGCACCTGTAATAAGGCCCAGTGCATTTAGGTCCACTAAAAGGCTGCTTGGTTCAGTTTCAGGCCCTGTGCCCGGTGAGGAGCCCTGGCAGCGCTGCAAGCTTGGATATTTAGGCTGTAAGAGCACCAGGTGAGTAATAGGGCAGAAAAGGCTAGACGTTTATGCCAGCGACTTGTGAAAGGATGTCATTTTGCTTCGTGCAAATGTCCGCGCCATTCGTTAGTATCAGCTGAGGCATATTAGTGTTATAGTTGGCACGCCTGCAGGAGGAGAGACATTGAAAATTTCTAAAAGGTCTTGCAAAACTCTTACGGGATTACCTTACAGACACTTTCCACGGTTGAGAGCCGCTGAATGGGAGCATTGTACGGTGGGACTCAACCCAGGAAAGTAAACTTTGTCAGGACCCAGTTCATTAGCACCTAGTTTTATGTTTGAAGCGTGTCGTTTTTGACGGGGCTTGCGGGGGAAACCCCGCTTGAGCATATACACGTACAGTGGGGAAAAAAAGTATTTAGTCAGCCACCAATTGTGCAAGTTCTCCCACTTAAAAAGATGAGAGAGGCCTGTAATTTTCCTCCTAGGTATACCTCAACTATGAGAGACAAAATGAGAAAAAAAATCCAGAAAATCACATTGTAGGATTTTTAAAGAATTTATTTGCAAATTATGGTGGAAAATAAGTATTTGGTCAATAACAAAATTTCATCTCAATACTTTGTTATATACCCTTTGTTGGCAATGACAGAGGTCAAACGTTTTCTGTAAGTCTTCACAAGGTTTTCGTCTCTCATAGTTGAGGTATACCTATGATGAAAATTACAGGCCTCTCTCATCTTTTTAAGTGGGAGAACTTGCACAATTGGTGGCTGACTAAATACTTTTTTGCCCCACTGTATATGTTCATGAATGTCCAGACCATACAGGGGATTTCCAGTGCAAATTGTTCCAGAGTGTACAAAACTCTCAATGGACGTTTAGAGAGTTATCAGTGGGTGAAACTTCATGTTTAGCGAGTGTTAAGCTTTTCCCATGACATGACATGACTTTTATATCCGCCCCCCCCCCTTTTCCCTTTGCAAACACGCATAGTTTCCTCTCTCTGTTTTATACAACAGTAAATCAAAAGTGTCCCGAACAAGGGATACCCCTCTGTTACCCACAACTGGAAAAAAAGAACGCTCTGTTTGGGATGACGGAGTGAATGAGAGATGGTCAGATTAAAGGGAAGCTTGTTTGCACCTGTTTTCCGACTTCAGAAGAGCAAATGTTTAGAGTTTCCACTTTGACTTTTCCATTCGCTTATTCATTTACATTGCGTGTTTCTAACTTTACTCGATGTTGGATTGGAGAGCCGTCACAGGCAACCTCGTATTTACGCGTCAATCCTATAATCTGCTTTTAAAACGAGCGTAATTATGTGTATGAGAGCTCGCTCACTGGGTGTAAGTTTCCAAAACCAATAATTCTTGGACATCAACTGTCATGTGGGCAGGTATCACGATGCATCGGGTCTCCTGAACGCTTACGAATGGCGCTGTGGAGGCCAATACTTTGAACCTTAAACCTTAAATTGGAGGTTTTCAAGCTTCTTAGAAATAGCAAATCTGAGACAGATTGTTTGAAATGGGAATTACAGAACAGGATGGGTATTGATGATTTGCATTAAGAGTAACATGATGGGCCAAGACTTTTACCCATAAGATTTATATTTCTTTTAAATTATTTTTAGATTAATACATTTAATGTAATAAATGTTCTGGTTTATTGTAAATTGTCTGGTTCTATATGGTTCTTGTATGTGTGTATTTTTTTTTGTCAGTTTAAAAAAGTAGAAATATAAATTTTATTGTAATTGATTTTAAATGTTTTTTGGCAATTAGCTGACATAAAATAATTTTTTTTTTTTAAATCTATTTATTTTTAATTTCAGTTAAAGTGTTTTATTTCAAGTAATTGTTTGAATGGTTTTAGTTTAGTTAACGAGAGAAACCCTGTTACAGGGTTAGATGCTGCTACCCATAAAGTTTCATAGTCATAGGCCAAATCAGATTTGTCCTCTAATCCTTCCCAGTATAAAGAACATAGAACGGCTTTGTTATAAATATCTTTTCCATGACTTGAATCATTCAACAGGACCTCTGCGTTCCTTCCAAAGATCTGCTGAAATCGAGACGATCCTTTTGGTATGCTTCAAAACATGCAAGGTCTCCCAAATGGTATTTCTTTTTTAACGCTGACAAATTTGGAGCGCACCACTTGATCGTTCTAGATCGAGTTATAAGCTGCTATAAGATTTTTTATATGATGAATCCGATGGGAACCTGCTGTAAAATCACTCAAAATGACCAGTCCGTCTGTATCGCTGTTGATTTTGTTTTCTCTTCTGGTCAGACAAAAATGCCATGTTGAGCAAAACCTCCTCTCCCCCTTTTTTTTTTTTTTGGCTTGTGTGGGACAGCCTATTTGTACATGCTTAAACAAATTAGAGGAGCAGCTGTGCAACTCTGGCCTATCCATGCTGGCGTTGTGCGATTAAAAATATGCTCTGGTAAAAGCCAGCCTCTCTTCTCCCAAAATATACGGCTGTGTCTCTGGCTCTGAGGTCCTCACCGTATTTACAATCAGCCTTCCCTTCACTCGGACCCTAGAGAGAAGAAGAAAAAGCAAGAGTTTGGGGAACGAAAGAGAGAGAAAGAGACCACCTATGCAGATGTTTTCCAGACATGGAACATGCTGGATGCCAAGAGGCACCTGTTGAATTGCAGATGTGTTTTTTCATTTCCTCAGATATAATTGGGCAACACACATTGGCTTTTACAAAACAGGGTGTATAAACATCACATGCGTAAAGGAAATAACCTCAGACATGGTTTACGAATATTTCGAAGATGATATGCATTGATGTGATTTCAGCCGAGCTGTTTTTACTGCTACGAAATGGCATGCACATGTCGAGAGGTGACATGAAGTGGCGTGATGCTTTTCATGCCACATTTATGACACAGCTGTGTGAATCAAACTTGCAGGGCGTCGACTGAGGTGTTTCCCAAACTATCCTCAACATTTCCAGATTTACAGCACTCTCTCTCTTGCTCGCTCGTTCTCTCTCTCTCTCCAGGAGACCAGACAAGTCTCTCAACACAGGAAGCTCTGAGTCCCGTTTTGGGTCGCGGTGAAGATGCAGTAGGTCCACATCAACACAGAGACACAGGCGGCCTCTGTGAAGGCCAGCTGTATGTCTGGAATAGAAGTCATCTAATTACGTGGAAAAGATGGCCACCGACCGCCAGCAAACAAACAGAGTCCCTCTCACCTGTCGCATGACCTACTTCATGATGGAAAATACCGCTGGGTTGCTATAAAGCACCTTATTTTATGGACCGAAGATGGTTTATTTTGGTTGTACAATTAGGAACTTAAAGAACACTGTATCTTAGATATGCAGAAAACTGTCATATGTACAGGCCTTTGAGGCCCATCTTCTCTTGGCCTATCATACTATTTGAAGGCATCTGCTTTAAGGTTTTCTTCAAGGAAAGAAGAACTATTCAAGCACCTGTGAAGGCCAACAAAGACTTTTAGCTCTGAAAGAAATCAGTTCTTTGTGGATACAATCTAAAATCTAAATCTGTAGTATCTATAGTATCTATCTATACACACACACACATATGCATATGTGAGTGTGTGTGTGTGTGTATTGAATAAAGAAATGTGCTTTTGCAACTTTTTTCATTATCACAATGTGTCTGGTTGTATATTTTTTATGTATTTAAAGGGGTCCTATTATGCTCTTTTACAATGTCTTGAATTTGTTTTGGGGGTGTACTAGAACATGCTCTTATGCTTGCTGGTTCGAAAAATGCATTCTTTTTTTTACATAATTTACATTATTACAATACCTTTCTCCCCATCCTGGCACAAACAGCTCGATTAGCTCTGGGTTTGATGAAGGCCCGCCTTCCGAAAAATGAAATGTGATGTGATTGGCTAGCTTGTCCCAGTGCGTTGTGATTGGCGAACAGCTTAGACGGTGTTTCAGTACTGCCCCGCCCCTTGCCAAAGCAGCAATTTCCGTCTGCTCCAGTTTAGTTAAGGATGGCGTCAATATTGCCATATCAATTTGAGCCGGATTTAGACCCAGAGAATATTGAACAAAAGGATCGCGCAGAACCTTTGCACGCACAGATATTGCAAGACATATTAGAGTAGTAACATTGTTGTTGTTGTTTTTTTTTGTCTAAATCACGTTTCAGTATTGTACGGTCAGCAATTTATTATAACGTTTTCATAATTGTAACATACATATTTACATACATAATTATTCAGGTGCATGTGTAATAACTTGCGAAAACTTAAGGCTACAGCAGCACTTCTTCGTCGTCGTCTTGTCTGATGCACTCAACCAAGCGTTCTAACCACGACCTCGCTCCTCCCCATGCCCCAACCATTCGAATTTCCATAGGCGGGAATTATTTTAATGATATTCTAATGGGCCGCTTTGTGATATCACAAAGCCTGGAAAACAAACGCTGTAGTCCAAACGAGCCGTTCGTTGTAGTTCTTGAAAAGTGATTTTTTAAAAACAAAATATCTCCCTTTGGGGTGGACTTTAAGATTTGTAAGTTTCTTCTTAATCTTTTTTTATGCCCAAACATACACACTACACACTGACTAAAATTCAAAAAGTGAAAAAGCATAATAGGACCCCTTTAAAGTTTTATTTGTGGATTGTTATTATTCTCATTAAAATTCTCTTAGAAAACTGGTAACACTTAAAGCCTTAAAATATTATGAAAGAAGTTTTAATGCATGAATTATGCTTTGTAAGATACATGATAATGCATTGTATGATCTTGTGAATAATTGTAACTACAGTTATAATATTTTTTATTGTTACACTTTTAGAAAGTATAATGCATTAAAATACTTGGCAAACAAACCTTCAAATATTATAATGCATTTCAACTGATTCATTCAACAACACTGATTCATTCATTACTTTATGAGCAAGTCATTCAAACTTATATTAAACTTTTATATATACACAATAAAACTTTTGTTATTCTTTCTCCAGGTTTCATTGTTATACCAGTAATTGGTGAGAAGTGACTGTTTTTATGAGTGAGTCATTGAACAACACTGATTCATTTATTATTTTATGAGTGAGTCACTGAGTCATTCACTTAACCAATTAGTTAAAAAGTGACTGTTATTATGAAAGAATCATTGAGTCATTTCCACAACTTATTTGTTCAAAAACATCCATCTTTCCATCTTTTTGCAGAAATTTATAGCTGCTGGAAGAAAGAAAAAATATAGCATTTGCAGCAACATGAGGGTGAGTAAAGTTGGCAAAATGTATATTTTTAAGTGTACTATCTCATTAAAAGCATTTTCCTGTAAAATTTAGAGAGTGAAACACAAGTCATTCATGAAAGACAAGAGCAAAGTCTTACAAGAAGGTTACAACAGCACGGTATCATGGCAAGGACGTATGGCAAAGCTCAGCTGTCAGTCATCTCTTCGGCCCATAACTCTGTGTGTCAGAGGAATGCAGAAGTGCCCATGCCGCCAACCTGCACGCAGCTCAGTGTGGAAATGTTGGCCACACTGCAAATATTTGGCTTGGATTGAGAAATTGAGTTATACTGGCACGGAAATCCAAGAAATAAAAAAGAGCAACCTTGGGAACCATTATGCAAAATGAATGGAGGCTTCAACTGTCTCAGATGTTTCCTCTTTAGATTCCTCTGGGGAAAAAAAAGGTCAATATGATTTTTGAAGTTGTAAATAAAACGATTATAGGAGTAAGTTTCACATTTAATTCAATGTGTTACTTGTCATTTCTTTGTAATTATTTATGAAATTTACTAACAGTTTCTAAATGATCATTGTTTCAAAGTAAATCCAACACCATTTTTTTCAGTAGAAAGACAGAAAGATACAATAAGAGCACAGAAAAATAATTTAAGGATGCATTCATTTAATTTAACATTGTTCTGTGAATTTTCACAGGGGAAAGCCGTTATTTCAATAGGAATCTGGAATTTCGCATGAGAGCAAAGATTTCCCCATGCAGATTTCACAACTAATTCAAGTTCATCACACAAATTTGCACAGAACAGTTTGCTTTGAAAGTGACTCCTGGGAGCTGTGCTTTATGCATTGCTGAACTAATAGACAATGGACAGTTTTTGACCACAAAATAAAGGTGGCTGCACTTTTAGTCTGTTAAAAATAGTTTTTGAACGCAGGCTGAGATGTTCTTTTGTGGTAGTCAACTAAGCAACTATACTGTCCCCCCCCATAAACCATAGTTTTCTACGAATGCGCACACAGCGATGTCCAGCTACGACTTAAGCAGCTGCTTGCAGTTCTTTCATGCAAATGATCACCACTTGCATGTTTTTTTTATTAGATTCAATCTGAAACAAAACCTTCCTAAAAGCATAAACTAGAAGATACATTTTGTATAGGCAGCTTGAATAGGCTAGTTTTCACAGCTTGAATAAAGCCTATGTTACATATAGAGACATTTCTTAATGAATGTTACCCTTTTGAGTTGCACATCTGCACAGTTTTTTTTAATCTGCAAACTCACTGCCTTCACTTTGTTTATTATTGAAGAAGTGCAAAAACATTTATATTCTATTATTTATATAGTGCAGAAACTTTTTATATAACTTTCAGGCATTTCTGTTGCACAAACAGTAAAGCATGGCACTAGCAGCGCCAATGTAATGGGTTTGATTCCCAAGGAATGCATGCACTGATAAAAAATAAATAAAAAATGCATGCCTTGAATGCACTGTAAGTCGCTTTGGATAAAAGTGTCTGCCTATACATACATGTAAATGTATAGTGATTAGAGTCACTGATTCAGACTGCCACTTAGTGGGCGTTAAAAGTAGTACCTCACATTTCTGTATTGTTAACCTGATGAAAAATTGATCAATGATGTATATGCCAAACACCCCAGATTTATCACTGTCAGCTGGTGAAGGAAGATTACTAATGTTTTTCATAATTCAGGTAAGCTTCACAATTCATTATCTACAATACCTTTATTTTAAGAAAACACTGTGCCAGCCTGCAAAAAATGCATGAATTTGTTATTTACACGAATGCTTTTTACACACACTATTTCCATCTCTGATAGGTCTAGAAAGTGTGATGACGCCGTCATGGCCACCCATTGCTATAACTGTGTGTAGTTTTGAAAATGACTGGCAAAAGGAAACGAGCGGTCTCTGATAGGTGGTTTCCAGTTTCATAATGACAGACTGAGAGACTTGTATTAAAAGTCTCCCATGCCTCTTCGACTCTTTGACTTACGTCAGACTTAAAAATACATGCATGACAGCACTTTATTGGGAGACTCCGTCCTCATAATGTACATTTCCAATGAGTGGCTAAACTGAGGAGTAAGGGCTGCCCAGTGGAAAATTATTGGTGAGATTTTTTCATTACTCAGGAAACTTAGAGTTCTCAGTTATGTCTCAGTTGTCTAAGATGTTTCTCCTAAGAAATAAAAATAGAAACAAATGAGTAACATACTATGGAGGTATATTTCCGCCACATACGGAAAATAATGATCATAATTATGACATAATAGCATAAAACATATGCTTTTATGTTAATGCTAAAAAATAGCATTAACATAAAATGTCAAAATCATGAGATTGGATTTTCATAATGGCAGTTATGACCTACAGTATATGTCATAATAATTATGACTTTGCCATAATGTTAACTTTTTATCGCATAATTATGACACATAATATTGACTATGACTTAATTATGACATAAGACATATAAACATTATGACATAAAAAAAATGAGATAAAAGGTTTTTGGCTTTTCATCTCATAATTATGAGTACCATAATTTTTTATGTCATGATTATAACTTTATCTAATAATGACTAGTATGTCATAATTTTAACTTCTGTAAGAACATTGTTTAGTATAAAACATATAGGGAAACAAGCACGCAGATGCAAGATGTTTTTTAATATGCAGAAATGGGCTTCCATAACATAAGTTGTAAAATTAATGCAGATAGCATTGGATCTGATCATTTGGTCTTTGGACTATTAAGTTCATATTAAGATAAATCTGAGCATAGCTTGAAACATTATTGAGATCTCTTCTGAAACTCTAGAACGTGCAATATTTTTAAATGATTTAATCTCCATGTAATGCATCTAGGAGCCATAATTGAGAAATATCATTTGTGATTTTTATCTTAAGGCCATGCACTTTTTCTCAGTTTATCATTTACCTATTTGCACAGATTAGAAAATACAGTTGGCACGTACAGTACAATTTTCACAAGTAACACAATGAATTCTGTGAGATGAGACAAAAATAAGCCTAGAAATATATTTTTTTAACTGAATATATCCTGTATCCCATACCTTCGGAGCCTCAGGGAACAGATCTCTACCTCAGAATTTAATTTAGCCCAAGCCACAAAACAAAACCAACACAGGCGATTATATACACACGTATATATTTAGATCTGTTTGAACAGATCTGCTCCATTCCCGCCGGTTTCTCAAGAAGTGTCCTGGAGGAAAGTAACACGAAATCAGTTTGGCTCGACACGCCATCATAACAAACACAACCTTGTTTCTGGAAGTCTGCAAACGGGCTGGGCCCTGCGGTTTTCTCCTCACTGGCAGCCCGAGTCACAATGACCTCATGGCAGCACCTGTTGCACAGTGCGCTACCTTAAAGGAAATGTTATGACCTTTAATGGCCCCTGACCTTTTGTAGCTAACGTAAACTCATTATGCACCCCGAGCCTGAGGGAGGTCACTTTGAAGGCTCAGAGAAAGGGAACGCATCACCTAATCAGCACTCGCCACTCTCGATTTGGAGCATGTAATTGGGTGCCGTACTCCAACAAAAACCACCCCTCATTATCTCACACTTTCAAACGGGTCCCGCCGCAAGGTGGGCGTGGAGATGGGCCCGTCGGGGGTCTCGCATCCCATCCGAAGGAAATCTCAATCCGCACAAAGGCAGCCTTTGTCTACTGTCACTTAGCAGCAATTACAGCCCGTCAAAATAGTTTTTTTTCTGGGCCGCATCGACGTGTTAATGGGCCCAGGGTTGGGTGTGAGGAGCAACTGGGTCTGTACACAGGGAATGGGGGTCAGAGGTTAATAGAGGCCCTATGATGAGCTTTCCTTGCAGAAGGATGCAGAGAACAATGACGAGATAATGTGATACAATTAGGCGGACAGCTACTCGCTCCGATTTGATCCCAGATCAAAGCCGACAACGAGTTGGGACATGCCTGTCCGATCGGGTGTAGCGAACATCTAACAGCAGGGAGTCATTTGAACAGACCGTAAAGTTCACGTCAATTCGATGGCAAGCATTTTGACAGTGTTTTATTTGGAGACTTTGTCTTCATAATATATGTTTCAATCGAGTGGCTGAACTGAGAAAGGAGAAAGGAGAAAGGGGTGTCCAGGGGGAAATATTGTTGGAGATGTTTTCTTTTTCAACTTGATTACAGTTCTTTAAATGGAATTGTCAATTTTTACTTTTAAATCTTTAAAACTTTTTATCTCATAATTTTGACTTTTATTTCAATATTATGACTTATGGCGTGATTAAGCGTGATTTTTTTTTCATTTAACAGCAGGGAGTCATTTAAAGAGACCTCAAGGCAATACACGCTCCGGCACAGTTGTGCGAGTTCACATACGGAGGAAGTGAATTAGGCCAAAGTGAAATAAAAAACATTCATCGAAAGTCTAGAAAATGCGTTTAAGCTGCCCGACTTAGGATGCACCTGAAACACAGCTCACAACAATGTTCCCTTCATGGTTGTGGCTCGTATTTCAAAGCTGTGAAACTCACAGCGTGACGATTAATGTGGGACTGTATCCTCTATTGATATAAGCTCTACCATATTCAGGAAAAACCTGGAACCTCTCAGAGATGAAAAGATTTCTGGCTGATGTTTACAGCCCGACTGGATGCGGTTTTCACATGCAAAATGAACGCTTTATCAGATTTTTGAATAACACAGCCCACTAATCACAATGAGATTAAATCACTTCTGGTCCAAGTGTGGAGGTAAGTCACGGTTCATAGGAAACAACCGTTTTGTTGTTGTTGTTTCTGTTGCACGGGTGGGCATACTAACCTTTGTGATTCATCATCGAGGCAATGTGTATGTCCTACTCAAGCCCTGAGCAAATAGGAAATCATGGATCATACGGACCATAAATACAGGCTTGGAAGAAGTTATTACTTTCTCTACATTTACATGCACCCAAATGATCAGAATGATGGCTCAATGGGACTAAAAAGCCTTCATGTAAATACCTCAGTTGATCCGATTGAGCTGATATGAATGGATTTACAATCAGATTGAAAGCGACCTAAAAAAATTAGGAATGTAACACATGATTTTTCTGAATCAGATTCAGAAATACTGTGCTCACATGTGCAGCGCCACTATGCGTGTTTGCATACGTTTTATGTCATGCAAACATGCGTATGTTTATTGAAGTCTTGCGTCTTATGAACTGGTAGTAATGGGAGAAACCAAGATTTTTAAAAATTTGAGTCATACTAATTTCTTCACAAAATCAATCACTGATTTGAAGCTCTCGAATTGCCACACTTTGGTTACACCTGCTGGCCAGAATGGTGTAAATGCAATGAAAACATGCATAAAAACAGCTTTACAAACCAATTGCAAATGTTTTGAAAGTGTAATCTATTTAATGCATTTAATCATCTAATAACATTAAATATGAAGTGTCTGAATAATATGTCCTACAAGGATTAAATTGTACAGCTTGTTTTATTTGTTTTATGAAAAACATGGTTAATCAGGCCAATACCAGACCATTAACTACAACTCTTCCACTTCATTATACAAAATCATTGAAAAAATGTCTAAAAAATTTATAAAATGTGATCCGATATCAGGGAAAAACCACTGGTTCATGGGTTCACAGAGATCCTAGCACTAGCAGCAAACCATTGAAATTTCAAAATGCTTTGAACTATGTATGATGTAAAGAAGCCTCGTTTACTAAAATCACATGACCTTGGAAGTTTTGTATGTGCTCCAAATGAGGTGAGTGTGATTTGACATCCTTGTTGATCCAGGAACATCATTCCAATCAACCAATCAGAATTGAGAGATAACTTTTCAGGAAATGTCAGTTTTAGGCTTACAATCAGGATTAGGTGCTTCTACACCCTTGTTAATCAGCTATCATTTCCCTCTGATTTTAGGAATAAATTATGGGTAAGGTTGGGTTTAGGGGTAGGGATTGGGTGAAATCTGTATTTTGGACAGTAATGTAACGTAAACAAAAGGTGTTGATCCAGGAACATGTCTTACTTGTCAAAATCATGGCGACCGCCAAATGACTAGTTTCATGAAACAGTGCTTCAAAAGCACCTATCACTGTGAATTGATCAGTGGATGAGACTGAAAATATACAAAATATTTGCTCAAAAAACATATGTTTGCTTTCTTTTTGAATATGTCATCAAGGCAAAAACAGCAATTATGTGACTTTGGTGACATTATCGCAGTGGCTTTCACCAGTTCTGAACATGGTGAGTTTTGTTTGGAATGCATGCAAACAAATATTCAAATATATTTACGAACATATAAGAGAACTTTCAGAATCTGAAAACAGATTGGATTCATTCCGATTGTCGAAATGTAACATGTTAACATACTTTCTGTTTACATCCTCAGGATAAAGTCATGCCTCAACAGCCATATCAGATTTGTTTAATCTGCGCCGGCTGCGAGCGGAGATCAAGGGAAGCGACGATTCCCCTTAAAAGCAAACCTTCATTAGGCCCAAAACGACGAGCGGCGGAAGTTACAGGCGGGGTCGCCGAGGTTAATGCCGATCCAAGCGTCCTGACAGCACATCTCCTGTGATTGAACAAGGTCATGCGTTTGCTTTCACTGGACCTAATGAGCTCGAACAGATTTTGACTTTCTCTTCCCCTCTCTGGCAATCACAGGTCTCCTCTTTTCCCTGGAGATGACATTCCCGCTTGTTTTTCGTGGTGCATCACAGTGGGTGGGTTCAACTCTCCAACTCTGAAGTCATGCGAGGAAGAGGTGGAGGAGATGGGCGTAGATGCGACACAGGGGACGCTTTTATGACATCTTGCATCTGCGTGCTTGTTTCCCTATTTAGTTTTAAACTAAACAATGTTGTTACAGGATGTTCTAACTTTGAAAGGAAGACAAATGGAGGGCAGACGGAGAAAAAGAAGGAGTTTGTTCTCCTCGAGCCGTGCCAACACACCTGCTACTATTCACTTCAGAGGAAATGGACACTCGCTGGATGAGAGGCTGCTGGCCAGGGGACAAAAACCACCACAGCTCCAAATTAGAAACAGGAAGAAATGTGGGTAACGCTCCGATTAAAACCGTCTTCTCCACATGGACTCAATATACTCGAGCCCTGCTCCCTCTCTGGAAACCCAAAACCCCACAGCACTATTTTATATCACAGTCAACAAACACGCTTTGGCTTTTGCAGAGACGGTCGGCGATGTTTACAAACTCTGCAAATACTCTGCACTCTTACAGAGCGCTTCAGTTGAGCTATATGATTAATGCTCTCCTGTGCCATGCGCAGCCCTTTTGCTCCGATCTAAATATTTGGGGAAGTGTTAGTAAAATTGTCTTGGAGAATGTTGCACAACTTTTTTACTGAAAGAGTTATGGGATGTCCTGGTACGTTCTGTTACGCTCGGCTAGAAAGGGTACTGACGTGTCCTGCCTAGAAATAATGACTAAAAGGAGGCATTTTCAGCTTTTTGTTTAGCCAATCCTTATCTCATGCCATCTATGAAGAGGCCCTTAAGGGGTGGGTAGGGTAAGATGGGCTAAGATGTTCCCCGCTTTTAATTTTTAAACGTTGAAAACGAGCCAGATCTCATCTCGGAGCATTTATCGAATGATTATGCTGTCATTAATCTTGAATTTTTACCTGAAGATCACATTTTGTGACATTTTATCTGAACATATATGTTTGTGTAACAATTTATTTATTTATTCATGAATTTATTTATTTATCCATCCATCCATTCTCCAAAGTCTATTCCACTATTTATTTATTGTTTGTTTGTGAAAATTGAAAGTTTTTTGTTTAATAATTGTTTAATAATTTAAAATACAATTAAATTCAGTATTTAAATCAAATATTTACAACAAAAACTACTAAACTTTAACTAAAATGACAATGAAAATGGAAAATAATGTAAATAAAATCTAATTCAAAACATTAAAAAAGGAAATAAAAACAATATATACTATATACTGGTTCAATGGAATTATCTAATGCAATTCATTATTACATTTTTGTCAGTTTGTGTCATTATTTAATCATTCAATGAATTGTCAAAATGCGTAAATTTACTTAATTGCTTTAGTAGAAATTTTTTTTAGATATGTTTTATGTATTACGCAAAAATGAGTTGACAGTTGGGATATGTTTATTCTGGGGAGCTTGTTTCTACCCCATTTCAACTAAATTAGCAAATGTTCCCATTGATGCATTTTCATGTTGTGCTAATCATCTCTAAATTTGTTACAGTTGAACAGTAAATGCACATGGCATCTTCCCCATCTTGCTCTACTTGTGGTGCACATTTTACAGAATTCATTTTTTTCCTTTAAAAACCTGCCTTCAACATGTAGATTTCAAAACAGCCAAAAACAAGATGGCTCAAGAAGAGCTTAAGAATGTGTTTTAAGCCAGAGAGCGACAGAAAAAAAGAGAGAGTCAGCGCTTGGCCAAACATTCCCGTCCCTTTCTCTCACACATCTGTACGGATATGTGATCTTTCAACCATTCTGTCGAATAGATTCTGGTGTTCGTAATGCCCCGCACTAACTTTCCCACAGCAGACTATTAGTGCTGCGCTGCTGTCAACAGGCGGCTGGCGGGGACAAATGGGGCGGAACTGAATGAAAGAGGAGATACGAAAAAAGCGATGCACCGAAAGGATGAATTAGGGGGGAAATGAATGATGAAATATGCCCATTGCCCTTTTGCTTTCACCTCCGACCTTTGACCCCCTGATACTTTCCTTCTCTTTGCCTGACGACCGTTCTCCGGCATTTCCTGCCCTCCTTGTGAACATAGAGGTGTCGACTTGGAGACTTTGAGCCTTAGCAGCATGCGTTGGAATGAATTATACAGTCTTTATCAGGAAGGTATGCCGAGAAGAACCAAGTGCTAGAAAGAACCTTAAAAATAAAGGTTCCAAAATTGACTTTTTGGTTCCTCATAGAACTTTTCAGTGAACAGATCTTAAAAGAACCACTTTTTCTTAGTGTGAAGAACATTTTAATAATCAGAAGAACCATTTTTCAGTATAAATAACCTTTTTTGGTTCCTTGGATGTTAAAAGTTCTTTTTGGAATCAGCAATGCCAATAAAGAACCTTTATTTTTAAGAGTGACTTTTAAAACGAAAAAGCATGAAAAGAGTGAAAGCATTAAATGTTGCACACGAAAGGAGCTTTACTCTTGGTAATAAATCAGTTTTTGACTATAATGTGCTAGGATGCAGTCACTGATGGGGTGGGCTGAAGCGGAGTGCTGGCACTCGTCTCCGCTTTATGATCTTATGGCCAGATGTTTATGTTCCATAGGCTGGAGTGGAAAACTGCCATGACATCAGCCAGAGGACAGCAGGATTCTGGGCCTGGGACAGGAAGTGACTCACAGGAAGTGAGCTGAGGTGAGGCAGGCAGAAGGCAATCCATCTCTTCTGCACACACACACACACACACACGGTTAAGTCTACCTCATCGCAGCCACATGTAATGTAAGAGGCAGTTGCATACAAAAGTTTTAAGAGCTTAAGCTGAGGAAGGAGATGGCATGCATTAAAAACTCTGAAATTGCACTCAAACAAATATTTAGGCCTAAAGCAGGGATCCTCAAATCTGGCCCACGTGATCCACTTTCCTGCAGAGTTTAGCTCTAACCCTAATCAAACACACCTGAGCATGCTAATCAATGTCTTCAGGATCATTAGAAAATCACAGGTAGGTGAGTTTGATCAGGGTTGGAGCTAAACTCTGCAGTGCATTGGCCCTCCAGGGCAAGATTTGAGGAACCCTGGCCTAAAGTTAAGATTTATGTACTTGAATTGCATATTGTACTTGGATTACAATTTCAACATAAACACTACTTCCAGATGATGTCCGAACAAGAAGAGTCATGCTAATTGGTTGGTATGGCATGACATTACTCATTCTCTGAAGCGCATGGTAGAGTTGGGCTCAAACTGATCGACACTGACTGGTGCCATGAATCAGGCTGGGCTGGGATGCCTTGTGTCCCTGACCAGCGTTGCCTGGTGCTTCATATGTAGCCTGTTACACTAATAGGAAACGTGTGAGGAGGGAATTAACGCCATACCACCCAGGGTAGCAAACCCTGCCCGCCCTCCAAGGCCCTGCAGCTGGTTGCAACCCCATATTAATCCATTCTAAGCAGCAGGTTCGAGACAAGGCTTTGCTGTTAGGCCACCAACGGCGAGGTGTGTGTGTCCTAACCAGGACTTTTTCAACACAAACTAGCCTGATTAGTCTGAATATACACTGAACGCGTTTACTTTTGAGAGAGAATCAACATGACATTGATACAGTCCTTGAGTGTAACTCATTTGCAGAGAAACCTGGAGCAGATGTATCCCAAAAAATCTTCAAAAACATTTTTTCAGCAATATAGCATATTGTATATCAGCCATTCCATATGTGCGGCGAAGCCACCGAATCAGCTGGGTTTGGAGCTGGAGGAAAACTTAATGTGAAAGATCAATGCCATCTGCTGCTGGGATAATAACATCTGTGATGGAGTCGGGATTGCAAGTGTACAGCGAACTAGTAATCTTATAATCCGTCAGGCTTTAGCATTTGCAGGTGAACTATTAATGCGTTTTTGGATTTGTTCTCAATCATCTGCTGGTTTTTCTCTGGAACGGGTCACATTCTTATGTTCTGATTCAGGTACAAGGTGCCTGTTGTTTGGCGCACTGTGCATTCTTCTCTGCCTCAAAGGTACTAAGAATGGCAAAAAAAACAAGAAATGTCCAGGTCACCCTAAAATCAAATTAAATTTGCATAAAGAAATGTAGGCATCTTTTAGGAGCATATTATAATGGTACTCTAATGCAAAATTATCTTGTGCTCATTCATTAAAAAAAGGGTAAAACGATTGTATTATTGAAACATAATAATAAAACATAACAATAATAAAAAATATAAAAGTTACATGTATATAACTGATCATGGATTTTGATGATTTTTGATGATTTTTTGAAACTCACCAAGGCAACATTTGTTTAATCAAAAATACAGTAAAACAGTAATAATGTGAAATATTATTATAATTAATATTTATTTTATCACATTTTAAAATGTGATTTATTCCTGTGATGAAAGCTGAATTTTCAGCAGCATTACTCCAGTCTTCAGTGTCACATGATCCTTCAGAAATCATTCTAATATGCTGATTTGATGATAAAAAAAACATTTCTTATTATTGAAAACAGTTGTGCTGCTTAATATGTTTGTGAAAACCATGATGCATTTTTCAGGAATATTTGATGAATAGAAACAGCATTTATTTTAAATAGAATTTTTTGTAACAGTGCCAAATTATCCTTTTTAACTGTTACTTTTGATCAACACAATGCATCCTTTCTGAACAAAAGTATTCATTTCTGGAAAAAAAAAAGTTACTAACCCCAAGTTTTGAATGGTAAAGTATATCAAAAATATAACCCTTTTCTTATAAAAAGTGAAACACTTAAGAAAATACTTCATGAATATTTATTTATTAACAATATTTTATGCCAAAAAAGACATTTGTGTGTGTGTGTGTGTGTGTGTGTGTGCGCGTGCGTACATACATACATATATATATCTTTCTCATATCTTACTCCTCTTGATTTGCGGATGAAATGTGACCTGGACATACCTTCGTGCGATTCACTTAAACTCGTCCATTAGTTGAGCCATCCAAACACGACCTTACCTAAGTGCATGCATCACCAAAATTCTTGTAAAGATAGAGAACAGATAGACCACCAACCGCGTCTAGCGCTGCGCTACAGCTGCCCTTCAGAAACAAACACCCCAAATATCTCCTTTGACCATCTGTTTACATGCTTGCTCACTAGAGTGTTCCAAACTGAAACATCCTCCACGCAAAGCTTTTATGAGAAACATCAAAATGCTTTCATACACCAAGTCACTGTACTGCCATGGTTACCATCAGCCAATAAATGTCAAGAAAAATGACCAAAGTTTACTACAGCGAGTCTCTGGGGATCATGAGCGATGTGGTTTACAGTGAGGGGAAAGAGGCCTGTGTCCCAACAACAAATAGTTCAAGGTATGAGTCGTAGTGTGCTGGCGCTGAATCAGAGCAAACAGTGGATCTGCCATGAGGCCACGAGAAGGTTCTGACTCACTCGGTCGGAGGCACCTGTTCTGTGGGTGTATGTACGTGTGTGTGTGTGTCCATGTGTTTGCTTGTGGGTTTGTGTGTTGGTGCAATGTAAAATGACTTAACTCTATTCTGAGTGGATGCCATGGTCATTAGTGTGCACAACAAATGGTGCATGGGTTTGGGACATATAAAAACAATTTTAGTAGCAATTTCTTTGTGCATTCTAAAGACAAACACATGTTTGTGCATTTGATTGTCCTGCCAGACAGAAAACCCACTCATAAAGAATATCAAAAAGAGATTTTTGTTGCTGGCTCCTTTTAACTAATTCAAATTCATTCATGCAACACAAATATTGAACATTTTGTCAACTTCATTTCTTTAGGTTTAATTTGAGCCCGGTCTCATGAAAATTGTACTTAGACTTTTTGTTCTTAGACTTTTAAAGGTCTTAAAAAGTTTAAAAATTATTAAAATCTGCAGGCGTATTTTTTAGTACTTAATTCACTCAGGTTTCTATATGTATTTTTATATTTTTAAAATATGACTTGCATTCAAACATGGATTTTTACACTTTTGGAAGAAAATGTAAGTGTTCACCCCATGCAGCACTGAGTGTTGTGGGTGCCAGATTGTTTCAATATAAGTCTATTGGTTCTTTCTTCATACCAATTTTATAATAGCGTACATCCGACTGCGTAGAATGTTTGTGAACAAGCCGTACAGTTTTAGGAATCATAAATGTCTTTCTTTAATACTCAGGGTTAGGGGTTTGTTCATTTCTAACCCTAAGTATGAGCAACAGAAGTGACGCTCGCCTTAGCAAACACCACTAACTATAAAAAATTATTTTCAAGGGTATCTGAAGGAAAATACAGGTGGCAACAAGATTTTCCAGTGACACTTCTGGTCAGCTTAACCAAAGCAAGAAAAGCCTTGGCTCTGTAGCAATGAATCCATCTCAAAGATTTTGTGCCGGGTTAACTGGCTGATGTGCAAATAATCTGCTTTTCCAGGAGCCGAAGTGGAAAAAGCACAAACAAACAGAAGACTTCATAAATACAACTGAGTCATTTCCTAACATTTGGCTGGCCTGGCCTTCATATACACACATAGGGCCTCTATTCCGTCCCGTTTTCCAAAAAACCAACCCCCTCCCCGCTCACACACACACACACACACAAAATAAAATCTAATAATGTAATAGAATAATGTGTTCTTTAAAGGGAGGTAAGAATTAGACCCATCATTTCTGGGTTTGTCGGTCACTCTGGAAAAGTAATTTCTGTGTGTTTCTTTCCTCTTTCAGCAACATGTGGATGCGTGGCTTTTTGATGTGTTTTGAGCTGCTCCACAGCCGCTCCGTTTCCAAGTGTGCTGGACGTCATCGTACGGACGCTTCACAGAAAGGCGTAGTGAACCTCCTCTCAAATTAGCGTGCCGCTGTGGGATAACAAAGGCCTTCCGATCCGCCGCAGACCCTGTCCGAACTTCAGCGTCCCTCTGGCACGTGGCCAGCAGTCATATTCCAGCTTGGTCGGGTTCCCCTCATCAAAGGTACACGCTGCATAGTTTCCAAACGCAGACCGCCAGAAATCTGGAAATCGGATTCTGATGCTGCATGAATCTGGTCAGAGGAACTACAGATACTTTCGGTGTGGTTTGCACTCAGTGAGACAAATCAAATTACTGTTCCTTGCCAAACTGAATCCCTCCCAACCGATGCCCAGACTGATGCTCGCAAAGCCATATGGTTGTATTTCCCGACCTTTTTTGATGCTTTAAAAAGAAAATTGGCTGAACGGACTGTTCTATTCGCTAAGGTGCATCTTTACTCAACATGTCATTGTAAAGTTTAACTGAAACAGTCTGAGTTCATACTGCAACTTTTAAAGGCAGATTTTAGTTTTAGACATCAATTTAGACAATGTGTGTTAAAAACATTGGAGCACAACTAGTTTCCGTGTAGTTTCTGTAAAACAACTTCATTGTGAATGGCAACCATCCAATGACCAAGGTCATTTCTGCTGTACAGTAACTTTTGAACTATGCTATTTAAAATTTAAAATCAAATGTTTACATTTAAATTGTTAAAAATTTTTTAAATCATTCAAGCTTTGAAAATGATAGCCTATATAAATTGTTGCATGCTTGTTACTTTTATAAATACATTAGCTATGATTTTAAATATACAGTAACTTTTGAACTTTGTAATTTAAAAAAAATATGCATGCAACAATTACTAAAAATAACAGTAACAGTTATTAAAATTAATATAAATTGTTCCATGCCTGATATTTTTACATAAAAATAAATAAATATATATACTGTGTGTATATATATATATATATATATATATATATATCAACTTTTTAATATATATATAAGGTTGTGGAAATGAAAAGTGAATATTTGTGAAATATTACTTTTAAAAATATTACATTTAAAATTATTAATATATTGAAATATAATTTGTCAAAAAAGCAACATTTTAATATTATTTTAGTTATGTTTTTCATGTAAAATGCATATAAAAATGTAAAACTGAATTCATTTATATATATTTAAATGTAAAAAAAATCATATATCTTCTGCCATTTTTCTGTGAAAGCAAAAATTTT